>NC_056759.1:22308384-22680884 GCF_018687715.1 Carya illinoinensis | reverse complement strand
GATCAACTTAATGGGGATGAAAACTTCTAGGAAATCGATTTCACCTAATTCTTCACTATGCTTTTCTCATCCACCTAACTTAATTTAAATCTCTTTTGTCTATTAGCAAATCTCTAATTCATCCAAAAGCCTCTTTCGATAGTCAATTGGAATTGACTCTTGGTTATCAATTTACACAAGAATATGCAAATTCAATAATCAAGGACGCAATAAGACCAAAGATTTAATTACTACATAGGTTCATACAAGTCTTTCGATCTCTATACTTACCTATGCTGAAATATCCAAGATCTACCCTATGATTCCCTCTTTCGATAGCAAATCACAAGATTAATTATCATCTAATCAATGGCTAGTTAATTAGAAGCAATAAACTCATAATAAATCAGATAAACAAAGAGAGAATTGCATTAAATTAGCATAGACAAACAAGCATAGTTCAGAAATAGGTTACATCGTTTTCCTAGAATAAAGTAAATTTAGCTCATGCTAGAAATGGAATTCAACATAAATGAATTCACCATAATTGTTCTGAGAAGATTGGAAGAAAATAAACAGTGAAAAATCCTCCTTGCAGCCGCAAATCGTCTTCAAAAACTCAAGGGAACGATTCAACGCTTTTCTCCCGTCCATGCTCGTGTATGATTCCAACATACGTGCAATAATTGGAATTCCCTCTCTAAAACAGATGATTTGAATCCCTCTAGCTATGTTTTTCTCTCCCAAAAAGTGTTCTCCAGTCAAAAGTCGCGGTCCTAGAGTGAAAAATTGCTTTTATATGGTGTGACGGCAGAAAACCTTAAATCTGTCAAAATACGATGTTCGCTCGAGCGGGGTGTCGAGTGCACATCGAGCGTTCGACTCTGCCTGAGTTCGCTTGAGCATCCTATCGAGCGCACATCGAGCGTTCGACTCTGCCTGATTTCGCTCGAGTGGCCAATGCCTCTGCTCAAGCGATCTTTGTTTTTGAGCAACCCACTCGACCTCCCTGTCGAGCGGCAGTCGAGAGTTTGAATCTGCCTGAATTCGCTCGAGCGGCCAAAAGCCTCCGCTCGAGCGAACTTGTAAAATCTGCAATACGAAATTTTTGCAAGTCGTCAGTGTTGACCATTCTGATCCCAAGTAAGCTGTTGGAAAACTGGTGGAAGTCTCATTTATTAGTGTTCCTATCATAAGATCAATATTCGCTTATTACTTGTACATAATTGCCTAATTTTCCATGAGAGTGTGTATACACCCATTGTCAACTCCATAGAGAGAGCCCTTACACGAAACACTATTATACCCATGAGTTATAGAATTGAACCTTTTGCTTGAGACGTTCTTGATGTTGCATGTGTCAAGGTCAGTGGTAAGATGGTTATGGCTTGGAGAATACACACACACTTTGTGGATTGCAATAGGTAGATTGATTGTGATACTCCGTTCTTACGTGTATTTTCACTAAAGAAGTATTTTAATTTAATTAATATATTAGTTCTTTAATTTTAAATTATTGTATTTTAATTGGTTTTCTTTTAATTTGTTGTGGTGTTTAATTTATTTTAATCGTTTTATGGTTCTTAAAATTGTTTTCGTCGGATCTGTTTTTGGATTCCGGATGTGAGGATTGGACTTCATTTTTTTTCCCTCATTTTTTCTTTTTCTTTTCTCTTTTTTTCTTTTTCTCTTTTCATTTTCATTTTCTTTTCCTTCTTTTCTTTTTTTTTCTTCTTTTTCCTTCTTCTTTATTCCCCTCCTGCGCGCTCAACCTCTCTCTCTCCCTCTTCCGTCACCGTCTAGCTCCCCAGCCCAAACCACTGCCATCTGGCACCAACACCACCCCCACCGGTCGACTCCCCTCCGACCGGCGCACCTCCCCACCAAAAATCAGCCCCTCCCGTGCCGCCGTTAGCCCCCTAGAGCCCATCTAAGCCGCACGGCTTTTGGCCATTTCCGGCGCTGTCGCTCCACCTCCAGCCACCACCTCTTCACCACTTCATCCCCTACCTCTTACCGTCCTAACCCACCCATTTCCAGCCTCAATCCGTTGCTGGAGCAGCTCCCATGAGCTCAACTTCGATTTGCTCCTTTTTCGCTTCCATCGCCATTTCCACCACCACCCACGGCTAAAACTCACTTCTATTAGCTTCATAAACATCTTTAGGTCATTCCCTATCAATTTCAAGTCTTGATTTGTCCCCGTTCGAAAGTGGGTATTTTACAACCCACGGCCACAGTGTAAAATACACTGTTACGTTGTTTTTTCTCCGCCATTTGCAACGTCGTGATCTTTCGAAAAATACCTTATAGCGCTATAAATATTTTTTAGAATCTATTTTAGATTTAAATATATTTTGCTCTTACAATAATTATTTGACTGGTTGGTTGATTCCGGACTGAGTCCGAGGAGTTCGAGGGTCGGATGGATTGAAGACGGAGTTGCTTGGTTTTGTTGTTTTTGTGATTGGTTGGATAGTTTGCATCTTGAGGCGTGCATTGCATGACGCATTCATGTGCTTTTATTTAATTGAAAAAAATTGATTTTTTTCGTGTAAATGGATTTTCAGGTGCGTGTGTGTATCACGACCCTAAGCCGAGATGGGGTATTATCTCGGTGGAGCTCCTCTGGTCACTCGGGAGTGGATAATACTGATTGATATCTCCTGGGTTGTCGCTGGGCGACGACCGGATCGCACGATAAGGTAACGCTGTCGTGTCGACCCTGTGGTTCCTAAGCTAGCAGGGACTAGAGGATGGCCAGGTCCAGGTACGTGCCGGGCGCGAGTACTGGGCATCGCTCGTTTAGGTGTCACATGCGTAGTCATTACCTGCGGTGTGGCACAGGAGCCAGAGTGTGCGGATGATCTCTAATGGAGATCATGGTGCATGCAATAATTGGAACGGGTTTTGGATATCGGATACAGGCCATTTTCTGGAAAAACGGCGAGGTTATCTTTGCGGCTTTGTGATCCATTTTCTAGGAAAATGGTGGTTTCTTGATTTGGGTCATTATCTGAGATAATGGCAAGGACTGGTTTTAAAGATTACGTTTTGGGCCAAAATGGGATTTTAGCGTGCGTGAAAAAATGTGGTTTTATGAGTTATGTGCATTTGCATTCTTTCATGCATATTGTTTGAGTTTAATATGTTTTTATTTAGTGGCATTTGGATCTTACTTACCTACGGCACCATTTTGGTACCGTAGATTTTGATGCAGAAATCGAGGAGGAGGAGGAGGCTGAGCCTGAGGAGGCGGCTTCGCTGGAGTATTGATTTGGAGTGTTATGCCTTGTAGTTTGATGTTGAAACAATAGTTGTGGTTTGTAATATTTTATTATGTATATTTTGAACGGGTTTGTATTAAACAAAGAAAAATTCTGGTACTTAGTTATATGACTCTGTTTATCCGCTACGTGTTTTTATTTGCACACTTGTTGCATGTTTACACACTTGGCACTTGGCGATAGGGTGGTGACCCGTGTTGTCATCATCCCGACGTCTCGGTTTCCAGGTGTCCGTACGTGGGATTTGGGGGCATCACATTGATCTTGATGGGTTATTGGATTTCTCAGATTGTTTTGATATGTGAATCTGAAACGTGTGACTTGATGGCCTTTATGTGTGATTTTCTTTGGTCTCTTTCGTTATTTTGACATGAAAATTGCTAGGGACTAGCAATGAGTAAGTTTGAGGGTGTGATGAGTGTGTGAAATTGCACTCTGGCCTTATCAATGGTCTACCCATCAGAAGGAAGGTTCTCTCAATTAATCACCAATATAGCAGGGATAAGGGGCACTTCCTCATATGAAGAATACTTGGGCCTCCCTACTCTCATAGGTAAGGTCCCAAGCTCATTCTTTCAAAGAAATTCTGGACAAGGTGCAGGGAAGAATCTCTAACTGGAAGAACAAGTTTCTTTCCCAAGCTAGGAAAGAAATTCTCATCAAATCCATTATCCAAGCCATCCCCACCTACAGTATGATACTGGGGATCTTCAAGTTCCCAAAACTTCTATTACAGGAACTCATCAAGTTGGTAAGGAGCTTCTGGTGGGGCCATAACCCACAGGAACACAAAATACACTGGATACATTAGAATCAACTGAAAAAAGTAAAGAGCCATGGAGGCTTGGGCCTAAGGGATTTTTCCAACTTCAACTTAGCCTTGCTAACCAAACAAGGATGGAAGATCGTCAACAACCCTGATTCCCTTGCTGCAAAGGTTCTTAAGGAAAAATATTTCAACAACAGTTCCTTCTTATCCACTAATCTAGGCCAAAACTCATCTTACCTTTGGCAGAGTTTGTTGGCAGCAAGATCACTACTCAAAGAAGGTTTAATATAGAGAATTGGAGATGGAGCTTCTACTAAGATATGGAATCACAGATGGCTTCCAAGGCAATTGATCTTCAAACCCCCCAACTCTATCAGGTTCTTGCAGGCTGCCACCAAAGTCTCATTCCTCATCAATGGAACAACTAAATAGTGGAAGAGAGACCTGGTTTATGCCATGTTCTCAAAGGAAGAAGCTGAGTGTATCATTGCCATACCCCTCAGTCCAAACCCCAAACCAGACAAAAGAATTTGGAAATGCACCATCTCAGGTATCTTCAGTGTCAAAAGTGCCTACCATCTACTAACTAAGAGGGATGAACAAATGAATGGCCAATCCTCCACCTCAAACTCATCTCAGCCTCCCTGGACCAAAGTTTGGAACCTGAACATCCCAAATGCTACCAAAACCTTCATCTGGAGGGCCTGCCTCAATGGACTTCCTACCCAAGACAACCTACTGAAAAGACCCTGCTTGCCATAGAAGACCCTGTTTGCCCAATTCACAGCCTACAACCAGAAACTGTGGAGCACATTCTATAGAACTGTCCTTCAACCAGGGACGTGCGGGCACTCAGTACAAGGAAGCTTTAGAAAGCTAGTCCCCTTTTCCATCATTTCCAAGACCTGGTAGAAGGCTTCTTAGAGAACCTAGACACAGAGGAACTGAAGGTCTTTGTTGTCACCTCGTGGTTCATATGGAAGAGAAGAAATGAAATGGTTTTTAAGGAAACCTTCCAACACCCTTCTAAGGTGTCCCAGCTTTCAGCTTATCTAATTGAGGAACTTCAGCTTTTATCTCAACAAGGAAAGACTCAAACAAACTCCAGCCAGGGTCAGACAAGATGGGAAGCACCACCACAAGACAAAATCAAACTAAATTGGGATACATCTATTTCTAAAGCCACCTGCAAAGTGGGATTGGGAGCATTCATAAGAGATTGGAAAGGAAAAGTGTTGGCCACACTCAGAATGCAGCATGATCTATTCCCTGATCCACTCATGGCAGAAGCATTTGCTAGACTCCAAGCCTCCTTATTTTACAAGGCTATCGGTTATAGAGACATCATCATAGAAGGGGATTCACTACAAGTGGTGTCAGGCCTCAACTCATTAAACGAAGTCCATACATACACAGGCCAGCTCATTTCAGATACAAGATCAACTCTTAATTCCTTTTCAATTTGGTCAGTAGGGCACACTGTGAGAGTAAATGATTTTGTTGCTCATGCCTTAAGTAAGGATGCTCTAAGCATCAATGGTTATACCACATCTTTTAATTTCCTTCCCTATTATATGAAAGACTTGGTTTAAACATTATTAATATAGTCTTTGTTAAAAAAAAAATAAGTTTTATGTTTAAATATACTTGGATATTTTGATATTATAAATTTGAGAAATATTTAGTCAAAATAAATATTTTATAAAAATATATTTACAAATTATTATATTTTACTGTGTCTATCCTATTGTAACACATAAAATACTTAAGTGGGTGGAAGATGATTTAAGAGGTAGTTGTTTGCATGGGAATTGGGAATCCCACCGACCGACCGACCGGCACCCCTAAATAGCAAAAACAAGCGACGGCCAAACATGGTAACAAAAATAGAATATTAAAATTAAAATTCCCAAAACCACACGTCACGCACATCAAGGGGGGCCCGTACGGACACACTGTTTTGGGTGGGGTTTACTTGCATCCTCCACTCCTGTGCAGCCACGCATGCGTCCAAAACAAGTGAATGAAAAGGTCAAGGCGGGCGCCTCCGCTTGCCGACAAAAAGTAGAGCAGCGTCCACGTGGGAGCGGGCAACGGTGGGGTATAGCCCTGGCCCCTGCCAGAACGCGCACGTTTCTAAACAGCACCCAATAATGTTCGACCGTAGATTGCGGGATCTTTTTGTTGTACGGTCAGCGTGGGGCTTTGGAGCCCCCCAATCCCAGCTTTTGTACGTGTTGGCACAAGACCATTACAAGTTTAGGTTGCTAAGATTATCATAATCATAATTTATTTTTTTTATTTTAATGAAATTATAATATCGCATTAACGAGTTTAAAAACAACTTATAAAATGATTTTATATAATATACACACGAGGTTGTCGTTGAAAGTAAGGCTTTACCTCCAGATTATGAACAGCTTGCTCTTATTTTAGCAATTCCAAGATTAAAAGAAGTGTCATAAGTTGAACAGTTCAATCCAAGAGAACTTCTGTTGAATACAAGCGTGGCGTGCAAGCGACAGGTAACAGGTTGTATATGATGTTTGGCGTGGAATAAAAATATAAAATAAAGAGTAAAAAAGAAAAAGTAAAAAAAAAAAATAAGACCTCTATCTATCTCACTCTCTTTTTTTCTTCCCATGGCGATTGGACTTTGCGACCTCACATCCCCTAAGGGTGTCTCTGAATATTGTTCCATCTCAGACACTCACACTCATAGAACTATTTCAAAAGCCTAAACCTAGAATCAAGAAAAGTTAGAAACTTCATAGGCTCAGATCAAAAGCTCTTTCAACCTTGAGTTTGCTTTCACTCCTTTAAATCTAATGCTAAATACCAAAATGTTAGAAAGCAAAACAAGATCTAGTCTTTTAGTCTTCAAAAAAAAAAAAATCATCCAGTCTTCTAGTTACTCTCTGCGCAAATGCAACCAAAGAAACATTGAAAAAGAATAAAGAAAAAAATAATAATTGAAATTTGTTTAGAATGGTGGCTGTCTGCTTTATACGGAGAGGGAGAGAGAAACGAAATGGAGAGACAGAGGGAGAGTTCGTTTGGAGGAGAAGATCAATCGGTTGAAGGCGAGGAGAGGGAGGGATTACAATTGAAAATTTTGAAGAGAAGGAAAAATCCCAGTGAATACGACTCTTCAGTCCCACCCTCTCTCAAAGATAGTACAACCTTAACCCCCGCTCTCTGCTTTAGGATTGCTGCACTTTCAACTCTCTTTCTCTGCTTGCTTTCCGGTATGGAAGCACCGTGCGACAAAGTCGTTGTTATCCAGAAGGGTAATAATCAAAGAGAGCCCTATGTCATTACCATCAATTGCCCCAATAAGACCAGACTCGGATGTGATATTTGCATAGGAGAGAAAATAAAATTAAGAGATAGAAGGAAAAATGACAACACACTAATTTGGCTATGCCAATTGCACGCCGTCTACACAAGGCACTTACAATTAACATTTTTCTTCCAAAATTGGAAATACATGTCATATATAATCTGTTTATTAGATTACTCTCAATGGCTCATGTATAAGATAAAAAATGTAAAATATTCGAAGAAATGTTTATAAAATGAACTCCATCCGATTAGGTAAAAGATTTTGTAAAATACAAGTTACTACAACAATCCCGCTATATGTAAGGGTATTGTTCATCTTTCAAATAATTTTTTTATTATTTATACTTCATTTACTCCATCATTTCCTTTTACTTTTTTCTTTTTAACATTTCAATACAAATTCTTTTTATTGTTCATCATTTAAAACATTTATATTTTATTTTTTTCTAAAAAAGTCTTGGAAATATTATTTATCCAATTTTTTTAGATTTTATTTTTATTTAACTTAGTTACTTATATAATTTTTTTTGTGTATATAAGACTGAATTATAATACATTATATATAATAATATATTATATATAATAATATATTATAAATATAAAAAATATATATGAATATTACAAATTTATTGGTAGAAAGAAAATGTTTAAAAAAAAACATTATTTAAATAATAGGAAGAAAAAATAGATAAGCTGATATATGACCTATAATAAAAGTCAATATATAAAATAGAAAAAATGAATTTTGATTATGTATTTTGAAAGATAGGATGAAGGAACCATTATGAGTGCTCTTAAGATCTGCCAAAGCTTTTAAAGAACTATTAGATCATCTAGATTAGACATTCGAAATCTATATGTATTTTATCTTGTGAGATAGCTTATCTAAAGTTCTTTTACTCAACAGTCTTATATCATACATTTATTGATTAAAAAAAAAAGATATTTAGTATTGCTTGATAAAATTTATTTACCAAATATATATTTTAGAAGAAAATGAGACTGAATGTCATGTGTTTTGGTTCTCTCCTTTCTTTTATGACAAATTAGTGGGTCACCCTAAGTTTGGGGAGAAGGAAACCAGATTTGACGTGGATGGATAGAAATCTTACATGGAGGTGAGATAATAGAGTTCGAAGTAAACAAATTGAAAAGAAGTTGTGTGGAGATGGAGGAAAGAAAAAGAGCAAGAAAAGATAAATGGAGATATGAGAAAGCAAGAGACAATAATATCAAGATTCTGTCACGTTACTAGCTTTTGATTTATCTTAAAACACGGAGTTCACGGAGTTTGATAGGACAATTTTTTTTAATTGCTTAATCTGTTGGGTTTGTTTTGTTATATAGTTTAAGATGCAAGACATGAACCTCTTAATATTTAAATCCATAAGTCTATTTTTAAAAAAATTATAATATTGGAAAAAAACTCAATTTTTATAGATCGAGATGCGGAATTTGACTTTTGAGAACTTGGTTCGTTAATCATTGGCAAATAAATAATAAAAATGATAATTACAGTTGTGTATATAAATATTATGTAATTATTATAAAAATAATAATTTTTTAATAATATATTTTATTTTTTTTTAAAGTGATTACATTATGCTTATATATTCCACGACTATATATAATATTACTCTATAAACAATGACCCACGTATATGGGAGTTGCTTTTAATATCACTACAAAGGATACGCCCTGTTGCAGCTCTTGAATCCTTCGGAAATCACCCTATATTTCGCAGCTGATGGACTGTACCAACAATCGTGGCTTCGTCGCATGTTGGACGCCATATAATCGTAGCAACTGCTGGAACTCAGCTAATGTCGTGAATCGTTGGCTTTACAGATGTTTTCCATCATTTTTTACTGATGGGAAAAACAGAGGAAAGCCGTTGCAACTGCCGTTAGGAGAACCGATTGTAATTGCTGCACTTAATTGTTTGGGTCGATTTACAACGTCGCAGTCTCCCAAAGATGCCGCTGCAATTATCGATTGCATCCTCGACTGAATCCACAATTCGCTGTAACTTGTATCATTACGTTGGCAGCCCATCCACCACAAATACTAGTTATTTCGCTGATGCTGTCTTTTCTCAACGAGGTAGAAAGTAGACGGGTTTCTTCTGTGCCGCCGGCAGAACAATAGTTCTAACTTTACATCGGCAAACCGCGTCCACCACAGCGGCAGCCATACGGCGCTGCCCTGGTTCGAATCTGAAAACGAGCTCAGTGACTCCGTCCAAAACGCCGATCCGAGAGAGAGGAAAAGAACTGGTCTTCCCCTTTATTTCATTCCACCGGCCAGAATATTCACTTTTTGTCCTCCTCCATCCCGCATCAAGACTGCTCAAAAAAGGTCACTGGTTCGGCGCTGAAGTGGCCGAGTTCAGTGATTCCGTATGAAACCGATCTGAGAGAGATGAAGAGAATTTGTTCGGTGCTCTGCCTCTCCCTTCGATCCTCTGCCTTCCCCTTAGAAGCCGACCAAAAGGAGCGACCGAACTCAGTGACCGTCCGTCACCGATCTGAGAGTGAGGGGCAGACGGAAAAACAGAGAGCGAAGGGTTCGGCCGTCGAGCCGTACTCGGAAGATAGGGTCTGGTAGGTAACCCTGGTATGACCCTTGGTAGGCTTGGATAACCCAAAATCCTTCCTCGAAAAAAGTCGACTTGCGCAGAAATGCCCTCAGGATTGTGCTCTTGGTCCTCAAGCAAATCTTCGGGATCGTGATTCCGAACGAAGCCGCCGATAACGGGGTCGTTTCCGTCGAAGCCGTGAGCTTCGTCATCAAATCTACGCGATCCCGGAGCAGAGGCTCCCCTGGTCTTCAGTCTGAAATTTCTTCAACTCGAGCTAGGTCTCTCGGTGAGCGATTTGCAGGTGATCTCAATCATGTTTGTGGGTCATCTTGGAGAGCTAGCTCTTGCTGGTGCTTCCATGGCCAATTCTTTTGCCGTAATTCCTCCTTGAACCATTAACAAGACCCTGTTCTGGCCGGGTTCGTTTACGGCATTGAAGGAGATGAGCTTGGTTGGGTTGCCAGCGCGGTGGGTCGACGGCGGAAGATCTGTAGACCATAAGGGGGCCGGAGAACGTACTGAAGATGTGAAGATCGGAGGCGTGAAGATCTGTAGGGGGGGGGGAAGTGAAAAACAGTGGGTATAAATTAAGGCGCACGGTTTTGTTGACTAATTTGAAAACCGTTGCAAAAGTTTTTTTTTTTTTGTTTTTGAGATGTTGCAGCGACTTTTTTGTTGCAACAAGTTCAAAAATTGCCATAAAAATTAATTTGAATATTGCAGCAATTTATAGTCAACGTAAAAAGCCAAAAAGTGCTGCAAAAGACCAATTTCGAATTTTGATGTAAAAAATTTTGCAACAACATAAAAATTGTTGCAAATAAAGATTTTTTGCAACAATTTTTGTTCCATCAAACATAAAATTGCTGGAACAAGACCTTATTCTTGTAGTATAGTTGCCAAGAATAACGTTGGACATGCGATGTATACATGTGAAAAAAATATTTACCTACATATTTTGAAGTTATATTAAAAAATGATAAACATATGATTAATTCACAATTAATTTACAACTCTATATAAATAAAAAATAATACCTTTTTTAAAATTAAATACAACAAAATAAAATGTCAATATATATATATATTATTAAAATACTTGTGCCAACCTTGGCCATTTTAATTTTGTCCCTTCAAAGAGATAAGTTCTTAAACAACATTAATTAGAGTAACACAAAATGACCATCATGATTTTGGGGTTCAAGAATTTTATTGCATTAATTAATAAATAAAAAAAACAAGAAAATGACTCAAGATTCGAAAAGAAATTAAGAATGATTGCGTTCTAGGTATATATATATTAGAGACTCTTATCATATGTAACATAAATTAAAAACAAAAGAAGGATAATAAAAAAATAAAGAAAAACAATTGTATTTTACATTTGAGAGTAATAAACTAAGAAGGTAAGTGTGGTATATTTAGGTGCTTGAATTAGAATTAAAAAAAAAAATTAAAGCAACTATTAAAATGCCACTTAAACGAATTTATCGAATGTCCATAAAAACTTAAATAAATCATGAAAATGTCACTACACACATTTTATGGAGCGTCCTTATTGGATTATCCAAATGTAAATATAAAATTTGCATAATATAACATGATTTTACATTTAGCTATTCCACTAAAAACTTATTTTTACATTAGATTATTCACCTATTAGTCAAAATAATAATAAAATATTATAAATTTAATAATTTTTTTATTCAATTTTTTTCTATTAATTTTTTTTCTAAATTAAGAGTTTATATGAAAATACGTTATTATTTTTTATTAAATAATACGGAGAAATAATGTAGGAAGAAGAATGATAATGAGGAGGGAGAATAGAGAGAGAGAGTGTACAAAGATATTATTTTTTATTCATTTAGATGTGAAACAGTAACAACCAAATTTGATTACAAACCTTAATTTTACTGTGACTAAAAGTCAAAAGTTTTGAACTTAAATAATCTAATGTAGAGCATTTTTAAATTCTATTAGCTAAATTTCTCATTGAATTTGCATTTGCATAATCCAATAAGAATGCTCTGAATGGAATAGACACAGTAGATTGGGATCATTATAACAGTTCGAGAAGGAGGGGTAGAATGTAGAGAAAAGACAATAACAAAGTGTGACAACTTGGACTTAGCTAAGTCCTCGCTTGTCTTAAGTCGCTATGTTATACCTAAGTTGGGTTGTACATAAGGTTTAGAGTCCTTAAAGAACCTTGAATTTTTATTAGTTAATTATTTGCCTTAGTGTGTTTGGCATCTGAACCCATAAGTGAGGCCTAGTAAGGCCTTAGGGATTCGGCCAGCCCATTGGGCAAAAGCATAAAACCCTAGTGGAACAAGGGAATACATGACCAACACACCAAATTTTTAGGCCACTTGTTACACATTCAAGACCTATTGAATCTAGTCAAGATTATGGGAAGAAGGGGTTGAGAGACTTAGGGTTTCGATAACTTAAAAACCCTAGCATGCCAATCATGACAAAAGGGCACCAGAATTTGACACTTGTGATACATGAAGAAGGGTAGGAGGATTTTCTAGAAGAAAGCAATCATGAGGTGCCTAGGGAAGATAAAGGATCACTCCGCCAATGCACCCCCTCACCAGCCACCCATGTTTTTCACACCACTTGGCAAAGTCATGTAAGTTCCAAGAAGATTTGTATGGGAAAGTAGCGCATGGGGGAGCTCAAGAGACTAAGGCACGTTCCATGATTAGGGTTTCGGCCAAAGAGGATCTAAGAGAATTCCATCCACCTTTTCTCCAAGTGTCGCACATGCATTCAGAAATGGGACTTTCTAGAAGAAGACAATGATTAGAATTGGAAGAGGTGCATGGGATAAAGCAAAAACCCTGGTTCCATGTTTCAGCTTCCACACCACCCTTCCTCACACACGCCAAATGTCACTCACTTGAAAATTCTAGAAGAAAGTTCCTTAGGAAGAGGAAATGATGCCTAGGAAATGTTCACCACAAGCCACTCCAAGTATCTACAGAAGAGGAAAGGTCTTTTGGAGAATTGAGATGGGCAGCCAACCAACACACACACCCACACACCCTTGCCAAGTGGCAAGCATGTACACGCCATTCTCCCAAGGATGATTATAGTTTTAGTAAAAGGACCTTTAAGCCCCAAAGATTCATTGAACGTGGACATAGAGGAGGGACACAAAGAGGCTTTGGTTTCAAGCCTTACACTCCACTTGTCATGAGACCTTTGAGTTCCTAAGGGAAGCAAAGATATGGGAAGATGAAGAGGGGGATTCGGCCTAACGATGAGGATATGCCACATGGCGCCTATGTATGAGTTTCATACATTTGCAAGGTTAAGTGTGAGAGGAAACCAAATAGGCATATATAAGGATAGGGGCCAACAGTTAGAAGGCCTTTTGGATGCCATTCTAGTTCATGCTTTACAATTTCTTCTCCTCCCACATGCCCAAGCCAACTTTCTTTCCAAACAAACATTATTTCTCACTCTCTAAAACACGACCACCTTTAACCAAGGGCCTCTACTATGAATGTTTGGAGTGTCACCATGAACAAGAGAAACCCTAGCCCAACTACACATGTTGAGTTAGGGTTATGTTTTCTTCTTTCTAGTTAAGCGAACACTTTTTACAGCTTGCTTGATTATACTGTTTTGCTTTGGATTTTTGTAAGTGGACTCACAACCTACTCTTGGATGATATTTGTATATATCGTATGAACTTTGTATTTCTATGTGTTATCATATGAATTAGTGGTTGATTGAAATCTCTTACTATGTGATGCCTTGTAATCGGATTTGCTTGATGATCTTGCCATGTTTACTTGTTTATGATATTTTGAACATGCTTAGAAATAACGGTTTAAGTTGCTTGCATATATCATGCTTGTGTAGTCTCAAATGATTCAGCCATGCATAGTATTCGAGTTTAAGAAATTGTTCTTCTAATTTGACATGTGTCGAGTGCTATTGCATATATTTGTGAATTGAGTATTCGAATGTTATAATATTTTCAAGCCATATACTAAGATGTTCAATGTTTGGTTACATAATTCTCGGCATTTACATGCTCATCTGATTCATGAGAAGAAAAGTGTCACAAGTTCATGTCACATTCATTTGGATTGTGTATTGTTTTTCAAAGAAAAGAGTATTCATGTTTTATCACAACCTCAAATGTTAGGACGAAGGAAAGTCCTGGTGGAACTTCTCTGTCCACTCTAGAGTACATAAATTGGAATAGTAGCCACTGGGTCGACGAAGTACAATCGGCGAACCTTGACTGGATCCTTGTGGAAAGGATACTAGAATGGGGTAATACCTAAATCTAGTAGGTGCCACATGTGTTATATGCAATGAAAGCGAAATGACAAACTAAAGCATAGAAAGGACTATAACATAGTCAACATGGTCAAGTAGTCCATTGGGTGATGCACTAACTAGCAAAGAACCCACAGTATATAGGGGAGCCATGAGGTATCTAAATTATATGTTACAAGAACTGAAAATGCAATGAGGTAAAGATGTATCGTATATTGTTCAATGTGCAAAAGAAAAAGGTGTTTTATTGAAAAGTCAAAGGATCTCTATTAAATGTTTTTAAAAAGTTAAATTGCATGAATTAAGTTTTGTGTCAAGTTCATGTCCATATATTCATCTCATTGTTTGCCTTTATATACTCATTTTATCTGTGGTATGTTGTTTGTTTACTTATTGAGATTTTTCGAAATCTTAACGTGACAATTTCTACTAACATTCCCAATCCGGAATAATAGAAGTTGTGGCAGGTACTCATGACCCTAAGATAGGTGAATGAAATTAATGACTTAGTAGAATATGAGTTTACTGTGGAAGCTCACTATAAATACATTGTTGTTTGTTTAGAACTCGCCACTCAGCATCTTAAGGACATTCAAGATTTTCTCAATAAAGATGACAGCGGATCAAGATCATCTAACTTAAAGGAAGCTCCTAATTTGAAAGATCATATGGATTTTGTGAATGAATATCTTAAAAATGCCTCTAGTTATTACTCACTAGGGGTTCTAAAGCCCAAACCTTTGCAGATGAGGGGGATTTTTTTGACCCTGACTAATGAAGGGATTCTTGTGTTGTGTCAGTTTCCGGTGTAATTGTCACAAGTGAATCATGGTTTACCTGGGGAGCTCCCTAATATTTTTGGGAGACTACATAACACAGTTTATTTTGGAAAATTTTGAACAATGAAATCTTTTGGGATTATAGTTTAATGGTACCATGATGCTTTAGAAAAAAAAAAAATTCTCTCAATCTTATTTAAATTTACATGAATTTTCGTTGCGATTTATTGCATACTGTTAGTAATACATTATGTGCATTGCATTTTAACTGTCATATACGAGAGAATATAATTTTAAATTGTATATCCGCTTCAATCACCGTCCAATCCAGGGGCTGGGAGCGTCCGACAAGATAAAATGTAGCAGTTAGCGGTAAAACAAATTTCCACCGGAACGGCTTAATTTGTGTAGAACATGTCTCATATTTTCAGATATAATGCTTCAAACATCCTTAGTTGCATCTGCCGGGCCGGGTGGGTTGTTTATATCCTGATGATCTTAATTTGTATGCAGCATTGTCCAACTATTGGTGAGAGACCAGAAACTCGTGATTCCCGCAGTACTGCTGCTGACTCGTCAAACTTATCTACCAAGTGCTTGATACGTACAAGGCTGACCTTTAAGGATATGGATTCGGGTACTCCAGGGTACTCAAAGGTTCAACCAAAATATTTAAGGAGACGGCTTTTAGAGCAGTAGTGGCAGTGGCGTGTGCTGATTTGGACATGTATTAATTGGATCAATTAGCAATGAAAATTGGCCAAATAGAAATAGCTACAATAGACCAACATAGTTGTTAATAACTGTGCAATGAATATGACACTCATTTTATTTTATTTCATTTTATGATTATAATTTTTTTAAATTTTTATATAAAATATAATAAAAAATTTAACTTTTTTAAATTTCTATTTAATTTTTTTAAATCTTAAAATAATAATAATATTTAACTTTCAATTTTTACTTAAAACTATCTCATCTCTTCTCACTATCCAAATAACTCTTTAATCTTATTTATTTTCACATGAGATAAATTGAGATTAAAGTTGAATGTTAAATAAAATATTATTAGAATATTTTTTAATTTAAAAAGAAATTAATTTTTTTTTATTTTAAGATTTAAAAAAAATTAAATTATTTATTTTATTTTATACGAAATTTTGAGTTGGATTTCATTACGAATAAATATCTTCCACAACTGTCATGCAACAATTTTTTTTACCAAGTTTTCCAACGATCTTATTTTTCAAAATCTAACGATTATATTTTAATTCTATCTAACAAAACAAAATAGCATAAAAAATACTGAAAGTATATTCCCGTTTTTTAGAACAGAATGAGAAATAAATGTATCACTCTGCCCTTATATTTAGACAATGACTGTACCTACACAATCAGAGATTACCTGACTTCCTAAAACTGCAAGAAACATAATAATATTACTTCCAAATATACTCATTAAGTGTGTCCATTAGTGTATTTTAATTTATTTTTGTAAAATTATTTTCTTAATATTTAAAAAAGTGATTATTAGTGAATTTGTTTTCTTAATAGTTAAGAATCGATGTTTAAAAAACACTTAAAAGAAAAAGAAAAAAAAAATACATTTGCACTTTTGAGGTGCACCTTAGCATTGTTCTTTATAAAATATTAAAGTCCAGTTTCGATATAAGAAATGTTTTATCTCATCTTATCTTATCAGTACAATTTTATTAAATTTTTATACAAAATATATATAATAAAAAATTTAATTTTTTGAATTCTAAAATAATAATAATAATTAAATAATATTTTATTTAATTTTTAATTTTAATCTCAACTCACTATTTAAACAGTGTTTAAGATCCCATACTAGTAGCAACCCAACATTACAGGGATCCCAAGAGCAGCTAGTCTCACTCCTCCACGGCCACTGCTTACAGTATACTTATAACAAACAGCTATATATCATTCTTCAATTTGTTTTTTGAAAAACTTAGCCACACCCACGTGATGGGAGAGATATTATCAAGCTTTTAATTTTATTATATTCCCTTATCTGTCTTTAGTTATCTGGAGCTCAACATATTTGTCAATTTATTGTCACAAAGGTAGGAGCAGGTCTAGTGGCGAGATAAATTCGCTGCAAAAACATTATAGCAGTTAGAGCAAAGAGTATTTTTCGATTGTTTTAGTTACTGCAAAATGATTACTCCGGCAAATAATAACTCACCTAATATCTTATTTATGACGTCTTTTAAGATTAATTGCCCCCAACAGTATTGCTGGTAATAGTTTAATATTTACGACATATTTTATAAAATTTTTGCAGTAAAATAATTCAAAAACTTTAATAACAGTTAAGAAGTGATGCTCAAAAATTGTTGCAACTTGCAATTAACTTTTTCAGCGATTTGTACTTATATTCCAAGCAAAAGTAGTCACGCATAAAAACGACCTTTCTTGTAATGACACATAGAGAGAGGAGAAAATTATTAAAAAGAGAAATAAACCATCGTGTTGTCTAACTATATTGGTCATTGAACAGAAGACTACTGTAGCTTAGAAAAACGATCCGCAAGTCAAAGCTGCAATAGATTAGGAAAGTGGGCACAAAGATGAGAGCTTCAGATGTTGGGTTTGGCACTAGAGTCTCAGTTGCCGCAATCAGATGAGTTTTTATAGAAATAGCATTAACGACTTCAAAGATGACAATCGGTTATTCTTTTTCAACATGATCATGATATGAGTAATATTATATATAATCGTAAAATGCGTAAATATCGTATAGTTATTTTAAAAAAAAATAAAGTTTATTATTAAAAAATTAATTTTTTTTTCATATGTGTATCATATTTGTTTATTTTTTTTTAAATTATTATGTGACACTTGTACACTCATTATTATAATTATTATTTTTCTTCTAATTAACTCTAGAAACTAATGATTTGGAAATTGACCTGTGCCATTTTATCTACCATGGATAACTTCTAGGATTCGTAAAGTCTAAGTAAACCAATGTCGGTGGCAATCTTCCTTTTTTTTTGTTTGTTTGTTTGTAGCATTAAAGTTAAATAATACATGAAACTTTGGTTTGAATTATCTCTGCATACTCCTATCTATTAGAATTATGTTAATCACATAAGAAAATGATTCCAATTAAGCTTCAAACTTTAGTCCTGCTAGATGAAAGGATTTGGATTACCTAAAGTTTGGTAGAGCCTAGAGTGAGAGAGAGAGACATGAAGTGAACTCTACAGTATATGTAGCGTGAATCTCTCGCACAAAGTAGTTTGGAAATAGAAACAAACTACTTTCTCAAGGGGGGAGAGAGGTTCTTATTAAAGCAGTTGCCTTATCTATTTCTACTTATTCTATGAGCTGCTTTAAGTTACCTGTGACCTTATGTAGAGAATTAGAAAGGATGATGGTGAGGTTTTGGTGGGGACAAAGGAGTGATGAGAGGAAAATCTATTGGATAAGTTAGAAGAATTTATGTGTGTCCAAATTTAGAGGTGAGATGGGGTTTCGTGATTTACATTTCTTTAATATGTCATTATTAGCTAAACAAGGTTGGCGACTTCCGCAACATGAGAATTATTTGCTGCAAAGACTTTTCAAGGCCAAGTATTACCCCAATTGTTCTTTTTTCCAAACATCTTTAGGGACCAATCACTCCCATGCATGGAGAGGAATATTTGAAGCAAGGAGATGGTTGTTGAGTTTAGATGGCAGGTGGGAAATGGTGAATTGGTGAAGATTTGGAAGGACTCTCGGTTACCTCGCCCTAGACTTTTATAACCTGATTTGGATAGAAGTGATGGGTTAGCAATTGATGAAGAAGCAACAGTGGACATTTTAATTGATGCGACAATTGGAACATGGAATGAACAACTCATTAGAGCTCTCATTAATCTAAGTATAGCTGAGGAGATCCTAAAGATTCGATTATCATCAAATCCTTGTATGGATAGGTGGATTTAGGATAAGGAAGTTAATGGAAGGTTCACTATTAAAAGTGCATACAAGTTGATTCATAACATTGAGGCTAGTGGAGATGGGGAAACATCTTTGCAGATGCAAGATAGGAATCTTTGGAGGAAATTTTGGCATATGACAGGTCCTAGGAAGATTAAAATGTTTGCTTGGAAAGCTTGTAAGGACATTTTGCCCACTCTTGTGAACCTTAGGAGGAAAAATGTGGAGGTGGAATCTCTATGTTGTTTTTACTTGGATAATGAGGAAGATATTACTCATGCTTTGTTCAATTGTCCTACTAATCAAATTGTTTGGCGGCAGAAATTCTTCCCATTGTTCAAATTTTTTCATTCTTTTCTCAGTTTTATTCAAATTGTACGAAGGATTCTATACAAGGCAATGAGGTAGATTTAACTCTATTCTTTGTCCTCTATTGGAGTTTGTGGTACAGAAGAAATCAAATGCATATGGAGTAGAATATAATACAACCTGTGCAAGTTGCTAAGCATGCTATATCAATCTACAAGGCATTCAATGATGTGCAAGCTATTACATCAAGGCAGCAACTACAACAAATATCTAAGTGGCAAGCTCCACCAGATGGGTTTCTTAAAGTCAATGTGGATGGGGCAGTCTTTGCGGACCAAAGGAAAGCTGACATTGGGGCTATTTTGCGAGATAAAAATGGAATTGTTTTGATGGCTGCCAGCAAAATTGAGATTGAGGTGTATGGGGCAACAATGATTGAGGCCACTGCCATGTTGAGAGGGATACGACTTTGCATTCCACTAGGTATTTCAAAATTGATCATTGAAACAGGCTGTCTTAGTGTAGTTTAGGAGCTGCAATCCACAGAAGTCTTGTATACTAGTGTTGGTAATTTGCTCGATGAGATCAAGAATTTATTTCTACGTTTTTAGGAAGTTCAAGTGGTACATGTCAATAGGATAGAGAATGTGGTAGCTCATTCCTTAACTATATATGCTTGGAACATTGTGGATATTAATATTTGGTGGGAGCAGATTCCTTCTTTTGTTCACCATTTTTTATGGTTTGACAACAATTGATGTATTGGGGTTTTTTAATGAAGTTTATGATTATAATAAAAAAAAGAAAACTAAAAAACTTAATACTTGATAAATGATATAGAGCTTAATCTCTATTTATGTCATTACACAACAATTGCCCTTCTTCATCACTTGAGAGGCCACTAAAGTCTCCATAAAAATTTGAAGGGTTCAAGTTGAAGAGCCTAATTTAACTGGATTTGCAAGGTGCAAGATTTCACTCTAGGAACAGTTACATGGAGATAGAAAATAATTAGGTTCTGTATTAGGATTTTCACGTACACTCAAAACTTACGCAAGACCTCTCTCTCTCTCTCTCTCTCTCTCTCTCTCTCTCTCTCTCTCTCTCTATAAAGAGTTTATCTTAATTAGTGCATAGAAATTATAAAATTCACGAATTAATAGAGAAATATCCAAATCACCACTCCAATATTTGATAATTAGAATTATCGATTTTTTTTTTTTTTTTTGTCAGCTTTGGATCCAGGCCACTAATTTATTGGTTAATTTTACACACTCATCGCACAACTCGTCTCCCTTCTCTTCCCTTATTTCTATGTACAGAGAAATTTCTATATATATAGAGAGTCTTTCTCCTAATAAAACTCGTCCAGAGGATCTGTCAAAAGTTTCATCCTAATTGCTTATGATCATGGAAGCAATTTAGGACAGGTTTGAATGGTGAAAATTTTTAACTCATTTTATCTTATTTTATTTAGGTTACGTTTGGATAACGAGTGATTTCAAATGATTTATAAATATTAATAAAAAAATAAAAAATAAAATATTAAATAATAATAAAAAGTACAGTGAAATGTAAGTAAAAAATAATGATAAAATATTAAATAGTAATACAGTGATCTTCCACCATCCAAACATAGCTTAATCGTTACGACTTTCTTAAATTTTCACACAAATTATATAATAAATAATTCAACTTTTTAAAATTTTAAAAAAAGTATTTATTATAATTTGTGTAAAAATTTTTTAAAAAATTATAATAATGAGATAAGATGAAAATTTTATATTTCCTCTTACAATTAGATTTCTAACAAAGTTAAGTAAAATAACTTTAAAAGTTTATTCGACTTTCTTTGAAATTAAAAGTCAATTAGCGAAACATATAAATACATAAAATAAACCTAATTATAACATTATTTCTTTCTATAAATATTGCACCACACACGTATCATGCGAGAGATGGGTAAGGCAAATTTTGTGCTACTGTTCATGAACAGTATATTCACATCTTATACTCATGCATATAAGTGTAGAACATTTATTACTACTCGTAAGACTATTTACTATTATTTATTATTATTTACAAACAGTTTACTATCATTTATTATTTTTTTTTATTATAATTCAGAGTTTTTTTAACCATTATTAACATATTATCAAAAATAATCTCATTATCCAAACGTAGCATTAAATATTCAAGTTTAGAAAAATACTTTGAGAAGATCTTCATCTATAAGATGAGACGACATGCAAGGGTTTCTATTGTAGCTTAATTAAAATTATTTAGAACCAATTTTGTTGTACAAAATCAAACTGTCTCATCTCATTTCATTATTATAACTTTTCTAAATTTTTACACTACATAAAATAAACAATTCAACTTTTTTAAATCTCAAAATAAAACTAATATTAAAAAATTATATTATAATAATATTTTATTCAACTTTTATCAAAATATCTCTTCTTATCTCAACTATGTAACCAAACGAAACCTCAGGGCTTGGTTACATAGGGTTTTCTTACAAAAAATCAGAACTAGCTATAATTGCCTTAATTTGCTAATTCTTGGCACTGTATTCTGAAAATTAATGGCTAAAAGCCTAAAAGTAGTCCTTATATTTTCTGGAAATTAATAATATACTAAAAGCCTTGATGTCAAACTAAGATTTATCATTTATGATCCCCATTGAGATGTTAGTCATTGTGCCAATATCATGAATGAATTAACCAGGCAATTGAAGAGTTGGCAAACAAAATATAGACATGAATTCACAATACACGCTGTTGGCCGAGAAAAAACATGATGACATCCAGTACTCTACCTGTAATTAGAAACTACATAAACATATGATGATTGCAATATGTTAAATTTCAATACCAATTTCATATCTCACCTCATCATCACAATTTTATCAAATTTCTACATAAAATATAATAAACAATTCAACTTTTTTAAATTTTAAAATAATAATAATATTAAAAAATAAT
Source organism: Carya illinoinensis (assembly GCF_018687715.1). Classification (NCBI taxonomy): domain Eukaryota; kingdom Viridiplantae; phylum Streptophyta; class Magnoliopsida; order Fagales; family Juglandaceae; genus Carya; species Carya illinoinensis. The sequence goes on along the minus strand of NC_056759.1, from coordinate 22,658,584 downwards.
ATTTAAACAGTATTTTATTTAAACTATCAACTTTCATATAAAACCATATCATCTCATTTTTTAATTCAAACCAGCCAAAAACAGTTTCCAGATATTAATAAATTGTATATACTACATTCAAATACGAAACTAAACGCCCTGGGGCCTTCGTTTAAACTTTCACCTGAAACTGTAAAACTTCCTATTAATTTCCCTTTGCCATTCAAAGCCCAATCCAGCGTGCAATATATAAGATTCAGTTCTAAACCCATACTTCAGTGCATCGATCAAAAGGAAATCCGAAAAATAATAAGGGCTGGTTTGGTTTCATAAAATCTAACAATCTCATCTCATTTTATCATTATAATTTATCTAAATTTTCATACAAAATATTATAAATTAAACTTTTTTAAATTCTAAAAAATAAAAAATATATTTTAATAATATTTTATTTAAATTTGAACAAATGAGGCCGGAATGAGACATTATAAGAAAGTCACAATGATGCGCTTATGAAAAGTTTACATATTTTATATATATATACTAGGTGGGAGCAACGTGCAAAGCACGTTTGTCTAATTTTATGAAATGATTATTTGTAAAAAATAATATATATTTTATAAAAATTATTAATGTCACTTAATAATTTAAAGCATATTGGAGAAGATTAAAAAATTAGTTCAAAATATCATATAATCTAATACATATTTATAACATCCATAATTTTAACAAAGATGTATACGAAAAATTTAATAAAAGTCTAACACAAAAGGTAGTTCAAAATATGTGTCATTTGATATTTGTATTATAATTCATCAATTTATGTAATCATGTATACAATCAATAGAGACAATATTGAAATTCTTATTTTGCTGTTGGTTGAATTGATCAGGATCAACATAAAGTTAAAACATAATCTTTTTATAAAATTTGTGGTATAATATTTTTTATATATAGCATATATATAAATCTTAAAATATATTTTGAAGTTGTTGGCCGAATTTACTCTTTCTTGATTAGCTCAAAGATCACGACCTTTGTCACGTGCCCATCATAGCAAGCCCACGTGTGGAATATGACTTAGTGGAAGCTACGTCCTACTACTATGGGAAGAAAAACACTTTGATTAAACACACTTGTATTATATATTATATGAGATTTTTAAATTTAGAATACTCAATAATCTGATTTAATGAAACGTATAATACACATATATTATACTTAGGAATTCACGTCTTATGCACCTAATACACGTGTATATGTTAAGGAGAAAGAGAAAAATATAATAACTAATCTTTAATTACTTATTATTATATAAACTATTAAGTATTGTAATTATTGTGATTAATAAATCATATAACAACATTGAATGTTATCTCTCTCAACATTTATGTCTTCATTCTATATGTCGATTACATTCACACGTATTTAAACAAACGGTGTTAACTTTAACGGAAAAACAAGAAAAACAATTAAAACAAGATTTTCCGTTTCATACACACTTTTTATATATAGAAGATAGAGAGAGAGAGAGAGAGAGAGAGAGAGAGAGAGAGAGAGAGAGAGAGAGAGAGAGATTGGAAAGAAAATATATTACCTCTCCTCTGTTGTGAATTATGTTTTCAAGGAATGTTCTAAAAGGGAAGAATCTAGAGACGCTGATCCATCAATAATTTCAAGAAAAAATTTACAAAAAAAAAAAATTGAATTCCAAATTTATCTCCCAACACATTTAAAAGTTTCCTCATCTTAAATTAGTCATACCCAAATTAATGATCCAGATTTTTTTATTTTATTTTATTTACTTGTCCCAACTAATTCAGATGATATAATGACCCAGATGTTATTAGGGACTTAAGACATTTTGTCTGCTTTTTTCCCAGCAGACATTTTGTCTTAATTTGGACACAATAATATCTCATTAAATTTGTAATATAAAAGCGTATCCTTCAAGGCGCCATGACATGATGAGATACCCAAAACAACAACCATTATCAGCTTTCCATTGGAAAACTACTCCACCTTTAATCATGATCAAGGGCTTGCTGTCCAGGTGGATGATGAAATAGCCTCTCGAATGATCCCTACATTACTCCAATCATCTTTCTGTGTGATGATCTCTACATGTGTTTTAATTCTTAGCTGGCATCTACAATTAAAACGACAATCTAGGTTTTGTCTTCGTACCTAACTACATATAATAGATCTTAATAAGATTATATTTAACCTATTGCCTAACCGCCGATCACTGTTTATAGGCTCGTGATTTTTCCACTTCTCCAATGCTTTGTGACTTTGTCCTTCTGTACCGCCTAACTACAAACCTTTTTCCTTTCGCTGTGGCAAAAACTTTATATATATGTCATCACACAGAAAGAGAGAGAGAGAGAGAGAGAGAGAGAGTAGCTGCAGGTTTATTACCCAATAGAGGAAGGAATCAAGCCCACATTGTGATCTGCAATTATATAGCAATATAGACCTTATCCCTAAAATATATAATAATGGTGCAACTGTTTAAATTTAAAACGATCCACAAGATTAATTTCTCATTAATTAGATAAAGAAAGACATCCATTTATAATCATTGCAAATTGTATTTATATTACATTGAGTCTTTAAGAACACATCTATATAAATCCGCTAGTTATTATGACAATTTTTCGAGCATAACCATGCATTACTTCTCCCAATATTTCACTACTTACTACTTAAAGCAATTTCAGGGGAATAGCCATCACTCCAGAAATATACTGAGACAACAACCTCAAACTTGCGAAAAAAGGATACCTCCAGAACATAGAAACATTAAACAGGCCTCTTTTAGTACGGGAAAGAGAAATATAGGAGAAGAAAGATATACCCATTTGACTGATCTTTATATTTGCTGATTTCCGCCACTAGTTGTTGTCATTCGGAGTAGCAGCCAACTTTGGCTTAGGCCTTTTACGCTTCTTGTCATAGCTGACCCCTCTGGCTTTGGCCTGAAAATCACGAACCTCACGCAAATACAGCCTCACAGCTCTCGCACCAAAGGGGTTTCCTTCTGGCTTCCCGCCATGCTCTTCATAGGCGGCTCGGAGGCGGCCGATGAGGGCGTCGAGGCTGCCCCAGGCTTGGCGAAGAGGGCACGGACAGGGAGAAGGTGGGTTTGGGATGCCAAAAAAGGGGCAAGTTTGGTTGTGGACCTTGGTCTTCCCAAATTGGTCGAGGTAATGGAGGAATTCAAGAACATGTGCACCACTGCACATGGGGAGTGAGAGTGGAGGTTTGTGGTTCCTTAGATATTGGCAGAAGGTGTTCCAGTCTCGCCGCTTCTGGTTCTCATAGCGGCTTGGAGTTGTAACAGTAGCAGTAGTAGTAGTTGTAGTAGAAGATGGAGACGATATTATGGCTGCAGATGGAGTGGTCGGAGTGGTACTGATGTTCAATATGGGTGAATCATAGATGGGATTGTTTGGTTGTGATACTAAATCCATGGCAAACAAAGGGTTTTGGTTGTGGGTTTGGTTTACCTTTTTTTCTTTTCCCTGGATCTTGGAGGGTTGAGAGATCGTGGTTGATGTTTGGGGTTAGTCTTTTTGATCCTTCTCTTCTTCTATTTTAGGGTTTTCATTTGGAACTTTAGAGAAGTCAACACAGGGGATGAGGAGAGACTGGGAGAGTATGCCCTCCTTGCAGCTGAGAAGGACTCTCTTCTTTTGTAGTTTGGGATAAGGAAGATTACAATCCAAAACAAGTAAATGCCTGATTTTGCATGGCTCCGTAGAGAGAAGAAGAAAGTGGGGTTGGGGTCAGGGTTTTGTTGGTGTGGAAGATGATGATGAAATGTAAGAGAGAGAGAATCTCTTCCTCGATCTTTTTATTCAAGCAGGAAAGAGTCCGCAAAAATCTGGAATGATTGCAGGTATTGGGTGCGGATGATACCTGGGAAAAAAGAGTTGAGTGAGCGGATCATCGGGTATTTTTCATTCCAGGAAAAGGGAAAGTAACTGAGAGTTTAACACTCAGAGAGAGAGAGTCAAGTTATCTTAGACTCTCAGGGGTCAAGACTCAGAAAAGGGCTTTCAGTCTGTGCAAAAGCTAGGTGTTGAAATAGGAGCAGTGCAGATAACACGAGAGTGTTTTGTATAATGGGACAACATTGGCAGTGAATAGAAAGATGACGGTGACCATAGGAAAGACAGACATGTCGTTTCCATCACGCATTTGTAAGCGCGTGCTTTACACACATTCCTTACTTGCATGTTACCGTTTCTTCACCAATCATCTTTGCCTATAAAAACTAGGGTGGAAGTTTCAGAATTTGGGGAGTGAATTTTTTAGAGGAACCTTCATGGCAATTACCTATCTACTTTAATCCAAAATCTCGTACTATATTCGCCTCAAATCTTTATCTTAGTTGAGATGTCTTGGTAGTTGGTATAGTAGTGGTAGTAGTTTCTCACAAGGATGCCAAAAAATTTGAATGTTCATGTGTTCCATAAGAGTTTCATAATTACTCATGGACTATTCGATCATTGTACATTCATCATTAAATTTGTTCACTTTACGTTATAATTGTGGGTCTTTTGTAATTTCAATGTATTTGATTGTTGCTATACAGTGACGAAACCAACAATTAGTTTTTAAGGGATCGACTTTTTTATTGTGCAATACATTTATATAAAATAAAAAAGAAATTAAAAAAAGCAGAAAAAAACTATATATAAACTAGATCTCGATAATTTAAATGTAAAAACAAAATCTTAAAATACAACTTAATATATGTTTCAAATTTATGATAATAATGTTTTATAGAATAATATTGATCTATTATTATTTTTGTAATGAAATATTTAGAATTTTTTTTTTCATAGAAAGTATCGAGTAATCTTTTAAAAAGTCATATTTCATTCTAGTGTATGAGCTAGTCTATTAAATTTCATGTAAAATTTAGATATTTTTGTGTCGTATTAAACATATACTGATATAATTGCAATCTTAAATAATTCTTTTCTTTCTTAATGAAGTCTAAAGGATAAAACCTTTCAATTATTTTTCTTGCATTTTCACTTTGGACTCTATAGTAATAAGTCTAATATTGTATAATAAAAAAACTTTTGGATCTATATTAATAAATTTATTCTTTCTCCTAAACTTAATTTAAATTAATTTTTGTGAGGTCATATCCTTGAAATTAGATAATATACAGAAATTATATATAATTTTGGGTTTATAGGAAAAAAATGGAGAGATGCATTTTTAGGTATATTGAAATTTTAGAGAATTTTAAAGAGCATGTGAAAATTATAAATTTTTTTTGAAGGGGCTATTTTTTACATTCATAGAATTATAAATTTGATTTTGGGGACAATTTAAAATTTCAAAGAATTTTGGGGTCGCCACATAAGGGCAACGTGGGTCCACCATTGGTGCTATGGTATTATTCATGTATTACAATTTTAAGATTTGTACACTATACACTATCACAATTTGATTTGTAATACTTAAAATTTAAAAGTTATCTTCTCAATCAAACTATGCCACGTGTAGGGGTGACCGTTGACTTAGTTGGAGTTCAAATTCGAATTCCGACTCAAACTCTGACTTTTGTTCTCTCCAATACTATAGGATAACATATTATTTTTAGTATTTAATATATTATAGGTTATTATACATTAATATTACATGTTATTATATTAATATCTAACTTATTTCTAACTTAATTATATACTAGACTTTCTAGTGTCTAATTATATGTTATTATATATTAGTATATTTATTATACTAGACTTATTTAAATACTAGTATCTAATTTGTTTCTATACTTGACTATACTTGATAGTAATACTATAATATTTACATATACTAATAATAATTAGCTCATAATAGTATATTATAGTCAATGATAAACGGAGTTAGAGTCAGATTTCAAGTATAAAGTTGGAGTTGGTCTAATGATCCTACCACTCTGAATCTATCTCTGAAAAAAATTTAAAAAAAGAAAAATCCAACTCCTATTCCATTTTTGGGAGTAGGAGTGGAGCTAAATTCGGAGTCAGTTTTGTATTTTGCTCAACCCTAACCACATGAATGGTATGTGGTATAAATGACTTTAAATAGAATTATTTATTCCTCCACTCTGAGGGTATAAAAAAATTAGGGTCCGTCTTTCTTTTGTTTTTGTAAACAAAAAGGTTTAACACAAAGCTTATTGTAGAGTATATCGTGCTTTCCTCAATTCTAACTTATATGGGAAAATCAGGAGAGACCCTAATTCAAATATTTTTTTTTTTTTTTTTTTTTTTTTTTTTATAAAAAAAAAAGTTGTCTACTTTTTCAGTATTAAGAAATTTCACGGCAAAAGGAGAATGTCACTTTAGTAGGAACTTTTGGTTGTGGTGGACAGGGTATTAGTTGGCGTGATTAGCAACAGTGCTTGATTACGGCCGTTTGTGAGATTAAACTATACTGAAAACGACCATACAAAGAGAATCACGCCACGAACAAGTACTGGGGGTACCCAGAAACCCTTTCAGCAATTTAACAAGAGGAAGTTATTTCTCTAATTGTACGTGAGTCTTTTACTTGTCTACACAATAATTCAAATTTATTATAGCTGTGAACTTTAATGTATTAATACAAAGGTGTGAATGTTAGAAGCAATTGAAAGCTTTATCAATGGTGTAATCATGGCCCTAACTTTTTTACCGTATGATATATTTATGTAAAATAAAAAGAGATTAAAAAATTCCAAAAACATAACTATATATAAAATTAAATTTTGATAATTTGTTACATACACTTACAAATAAAATTCTAAAAATATAACTTAATATATGTTTGAGATTGTTGTGATGATATTTCATGGAATAATATTCACCAATTATTATTTCTGTAATGAAATATTTAGAATTTATTTTCTTTATAAAAACTATTAAGTGATGATCTTTTAAACTGTCATCTTTCATTCTAATATGTAAGTTAGTTTATGAAGTTAATTTCATGCAAAATTTAGATATTTTCTTGTTATATTAAACATATAATATTATAATTGAGATCTTAAATAAATTTTTTCTTGCTCAATGAAGTCTAGATCAGGATAAAACTTCTCACTATTTTGCATATAAATTATTTCTCTTGTATTTCCACTTTGAATTTCATACTAAAAAATCTAATATTTTATAACAAAAAACTTTGAGATCTATATTAATAAATTTGTTATTTCTCTTAAAATTAGTTTTAATTTAAGTTTAATGAGGCCACATTCTTAAAAATATATAATATATAGAAATTGTACAAAATTCTAAGACAGTAGAAAATGTTTTTAAATATATTGAAAATTTTAAAAATTATGGAGAGCATATAGAGATTAATATATATATTTAGGGTGGAAGATTTTATATTTATAGAATTATGAAAAATCTAGGATATATTTTGAGTTTTTAAAAAATTTTGGGGCCAATAGGCCCAGAATCAACTGCTGGTATAGAATCAGTTCTTTGCGTACCGAAGCCTATCCTTCATCCGGTTCCTGAAGATTTTCTCTTATTTTTAAGGACAGCTTAATTAACCTGGGTCCGCCACATAGCTTAGTATAGGATATCATTTCAAAATAATAGTAATTGTCTTCATATTACTTTTCATAATATTGAATATACTGAAGAATACTTTTTAAACTAATATTATTTTTATTATTATGGACATGTCTAATTGGACTTATAATGAGTGGAGTAATGCATGTCCTATTATAATTTTAATATAATAAGCTCTAAACATTTGATTTGTTATGTATTCAATAATTTTACATTTTTTCCTTCATTTTTTTAAGTGTAATTATAATTATTCGTAAAATTTGTTGCATAAATTTATGACTATACTTAAATTTATGACTATGGAAGGAGGGGGTGGATGACGAGTTGTCCCTTCTCTCGATTAGAAAGGTGGGGTATTTTCTCTCTACTGTTCTTTCAGGTCCTCTATTGAACTTTGTTCGAAGAGGTTAATCCGGTTTAGATATAGATTGGTATTTGGTTTACAGTTATGGCAAAAGAACTGTCCAACCTTTACGAGGGTCTACGGCTCATGGAGGAAGAGAAGCAGGAAGTTCTTGTCCCGACAGAGGAAGTCCTGTTATCCATTGAGAAAAGCAAAAAATGCTTGGTTGTTCTAGTGGTAGCAGACAAAAAGGCAAACAGAGGTGCTTTTCAATCCACGATGAGGAAAGCGTGGACAGTGGAAGGCCATGTTTTGTTCAAGGATCTCAACTTTGATCGAAGTCTTGTAGAGTTTCAAAATCCTCTAGAGAAAGGCTGTGTTCTAGTGGGAAGACCATGGTCTTTTGACAGGTCCTTAGTGTGCTTATTCAACTGCGAAGGATGTTTGGCACCAAAGGACATTGTTTTTGACTTTGAACCTTTTTGGTTACAACTACATGATCTACCTTTTGCTGGCATGAATAAAACTATGGGGAAGAGGTTGGGTTCAATTGTAGGCCATGTTCTATCAGTGGACGTAGATGCAAATGGAATGGCGTGGGAAGTTTCCTCAGGGTCCGAGTTATACTAGATATCTCCAAACCCCTTTTGCGTGGTAGATTCATTAGTATGGGAGGAAAACGATAGTGGATCCCTTTCAAGTATGAAAGGTTACCTACATTATGCTTTCAGTGTGGGGCAATCAAACACGGTCATTCTTGTCCAAACTCTCAATTGGGAGGGAAACTACGTGAAGAAACGGCATCATAGTACGGACCATGGCTTAGGGCCAATTCTCAACTGAGAAGTTCTTCTTTTTTTAGTAAGAAGGGAGGTGAGTCCGAAAGCTAAGGAAGTTGGCGCCAAAACAAGTCAGGGGATAGTAGGATTGAGATGGATGGGACGGGGCCTAACGCGCAGGGCAACTCTGGAGCAGCCTTTGAGCATGTAGATATGGGAAGCTCTGACAATTTCCAGCTAAGTGGACTTCTATCTGGGAAAGGTAGCAAGTACAAACCTATTAGTCAACTTGACATCCCTCTTCAGGCAAGCTATGACAACCTAGGGACCCCCATATTGGTTGAAGTGCAGTCAAAAGAACCTGTGATATCTCTTCTGGCCTCCACAAATCAAGGCCTCAGTATGGTCCAAAAGGACTATTCTAATGCAAGTCCTATCTGGGATACCCCCCAAGTTAGCTCCCCTTCCCACAACTCCCCCATTAAACTGGTTTCCACTAGTCACTCTAAAGGTCCTACGTGGAAAAAAAGGGCAAGAGGTATGGGGCTTACAAAAGTGCATGGCCCTCCCGGATTACATGGCCTTACTGACTCTATTATGGTTGAATCTAATGGACTTAAACAAAAGAAAAGGCCAGGGATAGAGCTGCATGGGCCTATCATGACAAGAAGGAGGGCAAAACAACCTAAGTTGGCAGAGGCTGGAGTCCAACCCTGCCAATCCCCATAAAATACTTAGCTTGGAATTGCCGAGGGCTTGGGAACCCTCGGAAAGTTCGTGAACTTCACCTTTTGGTGAAGGAATAGAGCCCAGATGTGAGTTTTCTAAGTGAAACCAAGTGTAGGAAGGGTAGGATTGAAAACATTAGGGACAAATTAAAATTTGAGTGCTACTTCTCGGTTGACAGTATTGGTAGGAGTGGTGGACTGGCTTTTCTATGGAAGGAGGGGGTGGATGCTGAGCTAGACTCTTATTCACATCATCACATATCTATCTTGATCAACTCAACTAACTTGATTAATAGAAGGATCCTCACTGGCTTTTATGGCCAACCTGTTACAGCTAAAAGAAATGAAAGTTGGGACCTTTTGAGACTAATCCACTCAAGAATCCATATCCCTTGGTTATGTATGAGAGATTTTAATGAAATCATTTACCAAAATGAGCAATTTGGTTCTAATACTCGCCCTTTCAAGAAAATGGAAGATTTTAGACTGGCCCTATTGGATTGTGGTTTGGTTGACATTGGTTTCATAGGTTCCAAATTTACCTGGTGCAACAGAAGGGAGGGTTCTGAGCTTATGAAGTCCAGACTGGACAGGGCCCTGATAAATGAGGAATGGTCAAATCCACTTGCAATTAATCAAGCCTATGTACTTCCTAGCTAGAGTTCTGATCATAATCCACTTGCAACTACTCCTTAGTTAGAGTTCTGATCATAATCCACTTCTAATTCAATGTATGAATCCTGCTCAGGAAGAAGCTTCCAAACAGAAAATTTTCAAATATGAAGTGTCCTGGGGAAAAAGAGAGGGATGCATGGAGCTTATCAAAGTATTTATATTGGATTAAGCATGGAATCAGAGTATCTATATTGGATCAAAGCTCAAAGCCACTCAAGAAGGCTTGGAGGTATGCAGAGAAAAACTCAAGTCATGGAGTAAGGAGGCCTTCAGAAATCAAAGGAGACTGCTTAATCAAAAGAGAGAGAAGAGAGAAGCTTTGAAGATTACAAGACTCAAACATAGGCCAATCTAGCTGTCAGATAAGGTCACTTCAAAAGGAAATAGACAGGTACCTCGAAGAGGAAGAGCTAAAATGGAGGCAAAGAGCCAAACAAAGATGGCTTAGGGATGGGGATAGAAATACCAAATTCTGTCATAAGTGTGCTACTCAAAGGAAACATGTGAACTCTATTAAAATGGTCATAAGTGAGGAAGGTGTTGTAGAATCTAGCCAAGAAGGAATTGCCAGGACTTTTCAATCTTACTACCAAGACCTTTTTTCCACTTCTTATCCGAGGAATATTGAAGCTACTCTACAGTTTGTCCAGCCTCTAGTAAGTGAAGAGATGAACTCCTCTCTCACTGAGGCCTTCACTGAAGAAGAAGTGGTAGCAGCAATTAAAGGCATGAACCCTCTTAGATCTCCTGGCCCTGATGGCTTCCCAACTGTTTTTTACCATCAACACTGGTGCACAATTGGCAAGAAAGTAACAGAAGTTGTCCTTGAAGTACTCAATAATAGACAAAGCCTTAGTGATCTCAACCAAACTTTCATATCTCTGATCCCCAAGAAGAAATCCCCCCAATCAGTTGTTGACTTCAGACCCGTCAGTCTATGTAATGTCCTCTATAAAACCATCTCCAAAGTGATAGCAAATAGGCTTAAAACCATCCTGCCCAACGTGATTTCACCTTCTCAAAGTGCCTTTGTTCCAGGGAGATTAATTTCTGACAATGTAGTTGTTGCATATGAACTTTTACACTCTATGCAAACTAGACTTAAAGGAAAAAGTAATGGGTTTATGGCCTTAAAACTAGACATGAGTAATATGATCGTGTGGAATGGGAGTTCTTGTATAAAGTAATTCTTAGAATGGGCTTTGCTGTCACTTGGGTAGATTTGGTAATGCAGTGTGTTACAACTATCAGTTACTCTCTATTGATCAATGGCCTCCCTCAAAAGCCCTTTTACCCCACCAGAGGAATCAGGTAGGGAGAACCTCTCTCTCCTTATCTCTTCATCATATGCTCAAAATTTATGAGTCATAGTCTCAATAGGGCTAAGAGGCAAGGCCTAATTTCTGGTTTCCCAGCTGCTCAACGTGGCTTACAAGTGAATCACCTCCTATTTGCTAATGATAGTCTAGTCTTTTGCAGATCCAACCCAGAATAATGGAGTAGACTACATCAAGTTCTCAGAAATTATGAACAAGTCATTGGACAAAGGCTCAACTTTGACAAAACTTCCATTTTCTTCAGCAGCAATACCAAGAAAGAGATCCAACAAGCAATTCTCCAGCAAGCAGGGATTAAAGCTTCTGATCCTTTTGACAAATATTTGGGACTCCCATCCTATATTGGAAGACAAAGAATCAAAGCTTTTCAGTTCAGTGTTGGACAAAATCAAGAGTAAAATAGCAAGCTGGAAGACTAATGTACTGTCCCAAGCTGGGAAAGAAATTCTACTGAAATTTGTCCTGCAGTCAATTCCCACTTATAGTATGGGCATCTTTAAACTCCCTAAGTCAATTCTCAGGAGCCTTAACAAGCTGTTGCAGTCATTTTGGTGGGGTCAGATAGAGAACAAGTCTAAAATTCATTGGCTGAGTTGGCAGATACTGGGAAAACCCAAGGAAAAAGGGGATTTGGGGTTTATAGACTTTGAGTACTTTAACTTAGCCTTATTGGCTAAATAAGGATGGAGGATTATCCAAAATCCTCTCTCCCTTGCTGCTCAGGTAGTCAAGGCCAAGTACTTCTCGGGCTCTAATTTCTTCTCAGCCAAATGGAAAGCTAATGACTCTTATGTTTGGAGAAGCTTCCTCTCAGCAAGGCCAATTCTCATGGAGGGACTATTATGGAGAGTCGGTGATGGACAACAAATCAAGATTTGGCAGGACAAATGGCTCCCTAGCCCCTCCACCTATCGAGTGCAATCACCTAGAAACATTCTGACTACTGAGGCAACAGTCTTAAAACTCATCAACCCAAAAACTATGCAATGGGACTTACATCTCATCCGTGCCATTTTCTCAGAGACTAAGGCTAGTTTAATCAGTAGGATGACTATTAGCCCTTATAGGAGTCAAGATGTGTTGACATGGAGGTGCTCAGGCAATGGGAAATTCTCAACGAGAAGTGCCTATCACCTACAAGGCACAATGATGGAAGATTGATGTGAATCCCAATAGACTTGCTTTGAGACCCAACAACAATACTGGAAAAACAACCCCAAGAAAGCCAAACTCAGGTATATGGATGGAGAATCTAGACCCGATGAGAACTCATTCAAAGAACCTAGATTATATCAAAATCTAGACCCATTGAAGAACCCGTCTCAAGAACCTAGATTACAAAGGAAGAACGCCACAAAGGTTTTGATTTACCTTTGATAAGTTCAGAAGTTCAAGAAGAACAAGAGGAGATAACTCAACTCTCAATCACAATTCCATATAGTCTGCCTCTCAAATGAGGTTACAAGTGGTTTAAATAGACAATCCCTAAAAATCGTAAGTAAACAATTCATCGGGTACTGTAGCGTGAACAGTGCCATACGCCGCGCTACAGTTACTTCTGAAACCCTAGTAAGACATAAAATTATAACTTTCCAAATAAACCATTGGCCAAAAATACAAGGCCTTCCCAAAAATAACCCTAGTCCATTAGAAATAAGACATACGTGGGCCAAGCATCCTCAAGCCCACTTCTTCTAAACTAATAATAAAATACCGTTAAACAAATTGAAAGCCTTAACAACAATAGGCCCAATCTTTAAGTCATGTCTTCCATAGCTTGTATCAAGTGGATCAAAACTGGTTCTTTTTCCTTTAAGCCCATCTTGAGTGTTGGGCTCTTCCTAGCTTCATCCCAAGTGGATTGCACCAATCCTTGCATTGCTTCCTTGATCTTCTTGGCTCTTGATCTTGTAATTGGCCTATCTGAAATTTGCAAGGGATCTTTAAGGATAGCTTCACCTTGGTTCCCATCAAAGATAGAAGGAGGTAATCTTCAACACAGACCCAACTATCGAGCTTTTGGAAGAAAATTTGGGGTATCCAAGCACCACAAGCTACTAAGTCATTTCTGTGGAGAGCATCTAGGGAATCCCTTCCTACGAATCTGAACTTACATAAGAGGAAGGTGGTGGAGTCTCCCCTCTGTCCAATCTACTCCAAGTTCCCTGAATCAGTTACTCATGCCATTTGGACTTGCACAGCTGCCCAAGATGTATGGTCCATGAGCTCAAGAAGGATACAAAAGTTAAGTATTCTAAGTGGCTCCTTTATAGACGTACTGAAGCCTATCTTAGATCAACTATCCCCACTTGAGTTCACAGAAGTAGTAGTCACTGCAAAGGCAATCTGGCACAGAAGAAACTCTTGGCTATTTGAGCAACTCTTTCACTCTCCTTATCAGGTATCAAAGCAGGTCCATACATAATTGATAGCTATTGGCCTATGAATGGATATTGGGGGAAAATATTCCAAGATCCAGGTGGATCATAGGACTCAATGGTCTCCCCCCCCCCCCCCCCCCCCCAAACCAGATTACTACAAAGCTAACTTGAATGCAGCCGTGGACAAAGAGAATTCAATGATTAGAATTGGTGTGATTATTAGAAATTCGAGTGGTCTTATCATAGCCTCATTATACTCATCCATCCTTTTGAGTCCTGATCCTTTACTAGGGAAGCAGTAGCAGCACTTAGAGCAACTTCACTGTGCTCTAAACTGGGATTGCACCAGATCATGTTAGAAGGAGGTTCTATGGCAGTGGTTTAGGCTGTTCAACACGAGGATGAAAGTTGGAGCCCCACTAGATTGGTGATTAGAGACATTAAATCTTTACTATCAAAGGTCCGGGCATGGTCTATCCATCATATCCCTAGGAAATTCAATGTAATAGCTCATGCTTTAGCAAAATTTGCCTTGACATGTTTGGAGGAACATATATTTATGGAGGACTACCCTCCTGTATCCAACATTTTCTTCAATGAAATGAAACTTTTCCTTTAAAAAAAAAAAAAAAGATATGTAGATTAAAATTTAAATTTACTATATAAATAATACAATGGGACTCTTAATAGAAAATACGTACCTTGTATGTAAGTTCTTACCTAGTGTGTGTGTATACATATATATATATATATATATATATATATATATGTATGTGTGTATGAAATAAAGATTGTACATATTATTTAATAATTTCCTGGCCATGCATTATTTGATTTGTAAAGATCTTCATGCACAATTTCACATATTTCAACTTGGGGTGACACTACAGCCACAGTTGGGAGCTCCTGCTAGTTATTTTGGTGTTTTTTTTTTAGCTTTCTTTTTATATGTATTTTTTTTTATCATTTTGGCGAAGGAGGGTTCTACGTGGAGGATTGGTAATGGTGAGTAGGTAAGGATTTGGAAGGACAGATGGCTTCCTCAACCATATTCTTTCAAAATACAAAGCTTGCCTTCTGTTTTGGATAATGATGCTAAGGTGTTAGCCCTCATGGTTTCAAACACTAAGAGTTGGAATGTGTATCTAATTTCTAATCTATTCTTTGCTAGTGAGGTGGATCTTATCCAGAAAATTTCCATTAGTGTGACTAGCTGCCCTGACAGACTAGTGTGGAGATGCAGTTTGAATGACACTTTTTCAGTAAGGAGTTCTTGTCACTTACATAAGCAGATTGTGGAGACAATGAAAGGGCAAATAATATGAACTTGTGAGAATGAAATCCTTTGAACCCAAAGTCAATTTGAAAACTCACCCAAAAAAGTCAAAATCAAGCCAATGGAAAATCTAGACCTGTTGACTCGTTGAGGAACTCGTTTCAAGAAACTAGATTATATAAAAACTTAGATCCATTGAAGAACTTGTATCAAGAACCTAAATTATAAGGAAGAACGCCACAAATGTTATAATTTACCATTGATATGCTCAAACGTTTATTTAAGAACAAGAGGAGATAAACTTAACTTACAATGAATAAAATTCATAAAATTTCATAAATTGTTTAAAATGAGGCTACAAGAGGTTTAAATATGCTTTCCTAAAACAAAACCCTAGTAAAATACATTCTACCAATAATACCTTTAAGTGGCCGAATTACACAAGCCACTAGAAGCTCTAGGCGCCACACTGCCTAGGTGCTATGGCTAGCGCCCCCACCCCCCTTCCCCTGGTGCATAAACATAAAACCCTAGTTCCTAAATAATAACTTTTCAAATAAACTATTGGCAAAAAATACAAGGCTTTCCCAAAAAATCTAGTTTAACAAAAATAAGACATGTGAGCCAAACATACTCATGCTCAATTATTCAACAAATCCCAAAATAATAAACATAATGTTACGCCCAAATAATTAATTCTAAGTCATGTCTTCCGTAACTTGTATCACATGGATCAAAACTGGACCTCCTTCTTTTAAGCTCATCTTGAGTGTTGGACTCTTGTTAGCTTCTTGCCAAGTGAATTGCACACATCCTTGCATAGATTCTTTGACTTTCCTAACACTTGATCTTGTGATTGTCCCATCTGGAACTTGCAAAGGATCTTTAAAACTCTTTGGTGCCCATCATTCCCCATTTCCTTAAAAGGATTCGATATTAAATCTCCACCTACCTCAAAGGAAAAAAGATTAGTAATATTGAAAATAACAGAAACATGATACTTACCTAGAAGATCCACTTGGTATGAATTATCATTAATTTTGTCAAGAATTTGGAAAAGTCTATCTAAGCTACTTCTGTCATCAATAGGTAAAGGTATTAAATCAAAAGGAATAAGTGGATTAAAGCCATAATCAATTTCACAAGGTGAAAAATTAGTAATAGAATGAACACTCCAATTATATGCAACTTCAATGAATGGCAAATAATACTCTCACAAATGTTCAAGCAATACGTCTAAAGTCTTCTTTACATCAAAATGTTCCAGCAAACCACATCCATGTACAAGCAACGCCCGCATAAGACTAGCAGCCTCACAAAGTCTATTCTATCTAAATAAATACCAATCTAGTTTATAGCACTTACCAAGCGATGCTTTCTCACATACTCCATACACACTAGCAAAGTCATCATCATTAGCATGCAATTTCTTATCATATTCAAATCTCAATAACTTTGCATTTAAAATAAAGATAAGGACATACATTCTTGCTAATGCATTAATCACAAAATTTTCCTTACCATATGTGTATTTGATTATATGAAGAAAAGTCTCAGTACATTTCACCTGCTTGGCATGCATTCTAGCCAACTTACCTTGTCCCTTCAAGTGCATTAAGGACTCATGTTCTCCAAAGAAATGTCAGGTAGGGATTATCGCACCTGGGACAAAATCAATGTAATGCTCTATCTCTCTAATAGGTGGCAATCCACTAAACACACCGCTAGGAATCATGATCTCATATCCCTACAACAAAGAAACAACAACACTAGGCAAAGAGTCATTAAATTCGTTAGTATAAAAACTTGCCTTAGCATAAAAACTCATTTTGTTTTTCCTTTTCTCTTTGCAATCTCTATTTCTTTTTTCTCTTGTGGCTCCACTCTTTTTTCTTTACTCTTAGCCAGTTCTCTATTTTCTTTTTCACTCTATTTTTCTTGATGTTTTGGCCTCATTCTCTTTTTTCGTCTCTCTCATTCTTTTTCTCTCATTTTTGACCTCACTATCTCTTTTTTTCTCAATCTCACTTTCACATTTTTTCTATTCTTTTCAAAATTGTACACGTTCCTGAACTCGTCATGAATCGCCCCCTATTATACTGCCACAGCCTCCCTAAGAAAATATGGCCAACATGCATAGGCACCACATCACAAAGCACCTCATCACTATATCTTCTAATGGTAAAAGCCACTAAGATCTGCTTATTGACCTTGACCTCCGCACAATCATTCAACAACCGTAGCTTATAAGGTCTAGGATGCTTTAGTTAAAGTAATCTCAACTTCTCAACTAGGGTGGTACTAGTTATATTGGTGTGACTTCCCCCATCAATAATCAGACTACAAACCGTATTGCTTACATAACATCTAGTATGAAATAAGTTCTCTCTCTGCTACTCCATATCATCTACCTTAATTTGTGTATTGAGAGCACGCCTGGCAACAAGAAGCTCACCTATCACGAGGTATTCTACTCCATAATCATCACTAGCATCAACCAACTCGAGCATCTCCTCACTATCACCCTCACTCTCAGTCATCACTCCCCATTGTCATGCATGATCACCACCTGCTTGTTTGGACATTGAGATGCAATGTACCTTGAACCAAAACAATTAAAACATTTAATATCTCTATTTCTTGAAGTTTGGGATTCTACCGTTGGTTTGTTCATGCTAGTTCTCCCATCTTTTCCTTTAGGTGGTTCGGTCTTTCCCTTTGCTACAGTTCGATCATCTGTATCCCACTTTAGTTTTCAAGGAAGTAATTATGATAATCAAAGATCAACTCTATCTTTTTCTCCTACTCTAAATAAGGTTTAAGATCATTTCTACCTTGGAAAGATGGTATTTTCATTTTGATGCTCCTAAGGTCCTTATCTACCCCATCTCGACCCCTGGGATTTCTCTTAACTCCTCTATGTCTACCAATCCTAACTTCAGATATTAAGTTTTCATCATCCTCACCATCTCCTTCATCCTCATACTCATGTTCTATTGTAGGCTCAAGTCTCCTCCTATTTCTCCTACCATGCAAATTTCTAATCATTTCATTTTGTTGATCCATCCTATCCCTCACCTCCCCTAACACTAAATTCAACTACTCAAACTGTTGTTGCATGGCCTATAATACAAAGAATGAATTATCTGCCATCCCCTTCAGTAATGAGTCACTCTTGTAAGACATCGTAATATGCTGCATAAAAAAAATGTTAGTGGAAAACCTCACATACTCCCTTACATGTTTACACTCAAATAATGGCACTTCACTCGTGTTTCACTCTTAATTGAATTTTTCTAGATAATGATCTCACACTCTTTTGCCTTTTACCTCAATAGTTTTCCTAGTCAAGTTCTTTAAGAATTAGTTAAACTAAATCAAGACAATACAATCTTGTATTATTCCAACCAGCAATTAGGTCCAAGAACAAGAACAAGAAATAAGGAAAGAATAAAATGACACGAGACTTAAGGAATTTGAACGAGGGAAAGAGTAATTACAAAACAAGATACCAACTAGAATAATATATTCAACCCCTTTGATGATAAGGCTCAATCAACAAATTTTTTTCTTTATTTTTTTTTTTGAATTTTTCTTTCCTTTTCTTTTCTTTTCTCACTAATTCAATCACAAACAACAATATTCAATTGTGAAAATCAAACAATTGAATTCAAACACATAAAATAGGACAATGAATTATAAGAGAATCAATGAAATCCTAAGATGATGCAATTTTGGCCAGCATAAAAACCCTAAGGCAAGGTGATTTCTGAATATCAAACGATATGGGAATGAAATCTCTTAAACCCACAGTCAATTTGAAAACTTACTCAAGAAAACCAAAATCAAGCCAATGAAAACCCTAGACCTATTGAGGAACTCGTTTCAAAAACCTAAATTATATGAAAATCTAGACTCATTGAAGAACCTGTCTCAAGAACCTAAATTATAAGGAAGAATGCCACAAAGGTTGTGATTTACTTTTGATAAGTTTAAAAGTTCATTCAATAATAAGAGGAGATAAACTCAACTCACAATGAATAAAATTCATCAAATTTCATAAACTGTGTAAAATGAGGCTACATGAGGTTTAAATATGCTTTCCCAAGACAAAACCCTAGCAAAATACATTCTCCCACTAATACACTTAGGTGGCCGAATTACACAAGCCATTAGAAGCTCTAGGTGCCACACTAGAAACCCTAGGTGCTATGGCCAGTGCCCCCTGCCCCCCCCCCCCCCACCCCCGGCAGGTGCATAAACATAAAACCCTAGTTCCTAAAAAATAACTTTCCAAATAAGCCATTGGCAAAAAATACAAGGCCTTTAAAAAAACCCTAGTTCAACAAAAATAAGACATGTGGGCCAAATATACTCAAGCCCAATTATTCAACAAATCCAAAGCCTCAAAATAATAAACATAATATTAAGCCCAAATAATTAATCCTAAGTCATATATTTCGTAGCTTGTATCACGTGGGTCAAAACTAGACCTCCTTCTTTCAAGTCCATTGTAAGTGTTGGACTCTTGCTAGCTCATCCCAATTGAATTGCATCCATCCTTGCATAGCTTCATTGACATTCCTAACTCTTGATTTTGTAATTGCCCCACTTGGAATTTGAAATGATCTTTCAAACTTGGTCTACCTTGGTGTCCATCAGCAAGGGTCAACATCAAATTCACAGAGGAAGATCTAGGATACTATATGGAAGTTAAATATTCCTAATGCTGCAAAAGTATTCATACGGAGAGCTTGTTTGGAATCCCTACCAACCAATAGAAGTTTATTTAAGAGGGAGGTGGTTGAAACTCCTCTCTGTCCCATTTGTATGCAAGAGGATGAGATTGGTCTTCATGCTATATGGGAGTGCATTGTAGTAAAGGATGTGTGGAGCATGTGTTCAAAGAGACTTTAGAAGTTTTTAGCTGCAAAATTTCTACAACCGTTTGTTATTATGATAGAGTAGATTGAGATAGAGTTAATGGAGGAGGTGGTTGTGATTTCAAAGAAGATTTGGCGATGTAGAAACAATTTTATCTTTAAAGGATCCTTCACTCATCCAAGGGTAGTAAGGGAGCAAGCAAGAAGTTTATACTAGATTATCATGAGGCAAATAAGGCAGTGAACAACAAGGAGAAAGAATTAAATATGGATACCAATACATGTGTGCCTCCTTCAAATGGGGTATATAAGGTGAATTGGGATGCAGCTCTATGTATTACTCTTTGGAAGGTGGGCATTGGAATTATAATTAGAGATCATGAAAGGCAAGTTATTGCAGCCAAGAGAATGAAGAGAAATTTAGTTCAAGACCCTCTACTTGCATAATCTTATGGTGTTTTTTAGGTTGTGCGCTTTGCTATGGAGATTGGTATCAAGAAGATTGTTACTGAATATGATGCTCAGACTATAATTAGAAGAATTGTAAAGCAAGAGGTGTCTGATAATAGCTCAAGTGTGTATATTTAGGATACCAAGCAAATTCTATTACACTTTGATCATCGGGAGGCTTCTCACATCAGAAGAGGAGCTAATGAAGTTGCAGATATTTTAGCAATAATGCTTTATGCATTTCAGAGGATATGGTTGAATTAGAATCTTGTCCTCCTTGTATTCTTTCCCTCATTTGAGATGCCTATGAATAAAAAGAAACTTATTTATTTTTTTCATAAAAAGAGTCTTCTTCTTTTATTTTTCTAAATAATAATAATAATAATAAGTTTTTAAAAAAATTTATGAATTCATTATTGAAGTACATTTTAAGGTGAGATTCACACTACAAAAAAAATCACTTTTTGGCACCATTTTTTTTAACGAAACAAAAATTTTCCCAAAAAATAATTTTTAGGAATGAAATTTAAATATTGAAGTTAGTCGTTTACTGTTTGAACAATAAATATAACGTTTGAACGGTTATTTAGGGACAAAAAATGCCGTCCCTAATAAAATTTTAGTTAAAAGGGTTGATAAAACGTTCAATAATGAAAGGAATATAAGTTTGAACAACAAATAGTTACGGTCGAACTAAAAAATGGTGGGATAAGTTACTGATTTAAGTGGGCAATCAAATTACCCTCCGAACTCTTTATATAACTACTCAAACGAGAACCATTTTTATATTGTCCTTAAAAATAGAACAATTATAGTTCAAACGCTTTATATTTCATTCCATTGATATTTCTTAGATGGAAGAAGTTGTGCTAAATAATATAAACATTTGAACAATAAGTTTAACATTTGAACATATTCTGAGACCATGTTTCTGACGCCCTTAGGTCATTGCTTGGGATGAAATAGAGATTTTGAGCATTGGGACATGCAACACATGGTTACATACCCCCATTCATGATAGTTAATATGCAATACATCATAATATGCAACTAGCAGTATGCAATAATCGCAGCAGAATAAGGGTGACTTATAAAATTTTTATGCCAAGATGAACTAAACATCCCAAATGATTAGTTAACCATAAATAGATATTGCCTCACTTGAGATCCACATAGTAAGACATAAGTTCAGATATAAAGTGAGATAGAATCTTCTTAATACAGATACTACATTCAAGTTCCATAGTCAGATCAATTCTCTCTCTACTCTATAGTGTATAGAGCTATCGCTATCAATACTAAAATTAAATCCAGCCTCTACTTAGGATCGGGCTCATCCTCAACCATCTGAATTCAACAGTTCATCCTGTTCGTTACAAGCCGATCCTGACACAACTTCTTCCATTTTGGGGAGAATGGTAGTGAGACTATCACAGTGGGATTCCTTGTAATCTTAGTAAATTAAAGAACCAACTAATGCAGAGATAAGATATGCATGATTAATGATAATCATGAGATGCATACATGATATGCAGAAAAATCCGTATTTGTTCCCATCCAGATTCCTCTACATTTTTCATAAAACTATAATGCACATTTTCTTACAGAGAACATTTTTCACTTCATCTATTCGAAAACATAACTGTCATCATTATTAAAGCCATCATTAACATAACATAATGTATGGTATTGTCACAACTCTCCTATATGCATTGTGAGTACCTGTCGATGACTGTAGTACAACTCACATTGAAACTAGGGTGTCTTTGCACTCGTTACCCAATGCATTGGTATCATAACATTTCATCATAATATAACATCATCATAACATATGATCATAACGTATGCACCCGCCAGCATTAGGTATTGTAAATGATTTTGCTTCGACATTCTGTAAAAAGAATCCATTCGAAGCCTGTTGACGGTTCTTTATTACTTTATTTTTACTCATCCTAGAGTGGACAAAAAAGTTCCACTAGGATAATTCCTCATCATTGCCTTTGGGCTCATGATAAAACTTATTTTGATGCAATGCTTGAAAAATATTTTTTTATTACATGTGCATTTATAGTAAGCTTCATGTAAAAATGAATTTTAAATGCAATATGCTAAAAATGGTGAGAACTTTACATGTTATGTAAGTAAGTAATCAAATGCTCAATGATGTATTTTATGATGTTTTGTGCTAAAAATGCATTTATAATATGAATGTAGTGCTTATATAAGAATTATAAATAAATTATCTAAGAGTAAATTAAAAGTTAACTTACCAACTTTCCGCGTACTTAGGAATTTGGTGCGGCTATAATGAAAGTTAATCTAAGTTAGGAATTGTAAAACTAATGAAAATATTCATAATCAATAGGGTTCAAACAATCTACAAAAATTATCCCTACATTTTCCAAAATTTCCACTTAGGCCCTAAACTTTCACTATATACAATTTGGCCCCAAATTTCACAAAGCCCATATTTTCCATGTTCTAAATCCATATATAGCCTTAGAATTGCAAGAATATATCAACTACTATGCCAAGTCCTTCCAAACCGTGGCATGCATATGTGGGCCTTTCTGTGATTTCAAGCCTATAACCTCTTATAGATGCATGTGTGATCAAGTAGCAGACTATAAATCTAATCTTCGGAACATTTTTATAACTTAGATTCATGTTGTATGAGGTTAATCCAACACTTACCCATTGAATAACAGAAAATCATCATAAAGCCTTCAAATCGAGTGCATGCATGGTGCTTCTAGTTTCTCTTTGTCAATGTGGGTTTTAAAGCCTAAATGAATAATGAATTCTAACTCCCATCTTGATAACAAAGCATTTATAGATACTTAACACTTATGCTTTGGAAAGTTAGCCAAGATTTCGCAAGATAAACTTCAACTAAGTGTAACTCAAAACATGCTCGATGATCAACATAAGCTACTGATTTATAAACCTTTTTTTTTAAAGAGGGCAGAACCGCAACATTTATTAGATGGTCTCACTCAGGTGGAGAGAAACCCATGGTACATAAACAGATAAATTAAAAACCAAAATGCCGGAATAGTACATCCGAAAAAATACAATAATTCAAAAAACACAAAATCCTCCCAACATCATGCTATTGTCTAATAGAGGGAAAAACCAAAGCATCTAAATGAATAATACCCCTCAATGATCTTGGTTAAGCATTCACCTAAACTGAAAGTCTAATTGACTCCCTCTTCGCCTCGTCTTGCCAAAAAATCCGCCACTTGGTTACCTTCTCTAAATTGATGAACTACTTGAAATTGAATGCCCTCCAATTCCTGAAGAAGATCATCCCAATAATCCCAAAGATACCAGATATTATAGTGCCGATTATTCAGCCAGTCCACCACTATCTTTGAATCACACTCCAGAATTACTAGTGTACATGCCATTTCTTACAAAGTTGCACCCCTTGTAGCAGGCTGTAGCTCCGCCTCATTATTAGTCCCTAAACCATACTATGCCAATAAACCTACTATGGTATGGCCCCCATGATTCTGCAACACTCCACCACCACCACAACTTCCTAGATTCCCACGACAACTACCGTCCACATTCAGTTTCTACTAGCCATTAGGGGGTTTCGACCAAGCAACCTACTGAATTTTTTGTACTGGTTGGACTTGAGCCCGAATATCCAATGCATTTAGAAGATGGAAATTTGTCTGAGATAGCTTAGTATCAACCATTTCATTTACCAGTTTGCCTAACCATAACTGAATGGTCCGCCAAACACCCAGTGCAGTGTCTTGGACACCCTTCCATCTGAGCCTTGCAGCGGCATCGCCATAAGCACCATGTGAGAGGACTAGGTAAGAGGCCAATCAATAGACCCCTCTTGGTTCCTTTTCTCACACATCTCATCCAAACCTCCACTCGGTTCCACCACATCCTAGATTGCACACATGAAACATCCAGCGTCAAGGATGATAGGCACCATGCTTGGTCAGCAACCTCTCCATTCACGAGAACATGATCCAGTGTTTCCTGAGTTGGGGACAAACAACAGTTGCATTTGGAGGCCATCTCAATTCCACGTGACTTCACTCCATCATCAACGGACATACATTTACACCGAGCATGCCACATACATACCGAGATCTTTTTAGGCAAGTGTTTGTTCTAGATCCAATCCATCCAAGTAAAATGATCCCTTTAACTCAGATTAAATCCCAGGCTGATGCTGTCAAGAACTGACCATCCTGAGCTGGTTTCCACACAAGCATGTCTTGCCCAAGTTTGCATGCATAGATCTTCTACATCACTTCCTTTGGCATTTCCTCACCAATTAGTTGTTCTAGCTGCTCATAATCCCAATTGTCACCAACCCAAACCTCCTTGACTAGCAATGAAGGCATGCCAATCACATCCACGGTATGAGATAAAGGGCCATCTGAAAACCATTTTTCAAACTAGAATTAAGCTGCACCTTCCTTTACTTTAATTTTCGTAGCCTCACATATCTCAGAAAGAACGGAAATAATGCATTTCCAAAATCTAGAATTGGTCCAGCATGATTCCAAAAGAGACACATGTTGTCCTCTTTATTTTTTCAACAAGAAATAAGACCACAAGGAGTCCATCAACAAAAGACGCCAACCCAACTTCATATCGTTGAATCTCTGAAAAATCCCACAAACCCAAACCTCCCTCATATGTTGGCTTATTGATCCAAGACCAAGCACACCACTTGATTTTTGCTTTCCCATTATGCTCTCCCCAAAAGAAAGTAGAGAGGATTGAATTAATTTATTTGAGAACAATCTACGGAACAATCAACCTCCCCCCTCGTGATAACAACTTCGCTTTCCAACCTGCAACCTTGGCTTGAATTTTCACAATCAACTGATCAAAATGGCCAGCTTTCTGTCGATCTAGGGAACCCCCTAGATATGTCATCAGAAAATTACCTTCCGCAAAACCAGTCAAGAATGACTAAAAATGTGATGACCCGCTTTTACGTGTATTTTCACTGAAAGGTTGCTTTTAATTTAATTAATATATTAGTTTATTTATTTTAAATTGGTTTTAATTTTTTGATGTTATGTTTAATTTATTTAGTCGTTTTACAGTTTTTAAAATCGTTTTCGGCGGATCTGTTTTTGGTTTCCGGAGTGAGGATTGGACCTCATTTCTTTTCTTCACTTTTTCTTTTTCCCTTTCTCCTTTTCTTTTTCTTCTTTTCTTTATTTTCTTTCTTTTTCTTCTTCTTTTCTTCCCGTTTTCTCTCTCCCCGCGAGCTGCTCTCTTCTCCCTCTCATTTCCGTCGCCTGGCTGCCGTGTAGTGCACCACCCCCACTATTCTCTTCCCCTCCCACCAAAGATCATCCCCACTAACTTTCAGGACCATCCGACCAGCCGTTAGTTGCCACGAGCCCCTGGAAGTCACAGCACCAGCCTTGTTTTCCTCTTTGTCGCCGGTTTCTTTCTCAGCCCAGAACCGCCGCTCGCCGGCGGCGTGGCCTACACCACCCAACCAGTTTTCTTCTCCTCTCACCGGTGAACATCCCCACCAAGTTTCACCTCCATCCGAGCCACCGTTAGCCATCACGAGCTCCTCCAAGCCATACAGATTTTCACAGATTTCGACGCCGTCGCACCACCTCCGGCCACCATCTCTTCACAGCTTCTTCCCCCACCTCTTGCCGACCTAACCCACCCATTTCCGGCCTCGATCCGTTGCCGGAGCAGCTCCCACGAGCTTAACTCCGATTTGGGCTTTTCCACCACCACCACCCATGGCCAAAACTTGTTTCCTTTAGCTTCATAAACATCTCAAGACCATTCCCTATCAATTTTGTGTCTTGGTTTGTCCCCGTTCAAAGGTGAGTAATTTATTACCCACGGCCACAGTGTAAAATACACTGTTACGTTGCTTTTCCTCCGCCTTTTGCAACGCCGCAAGCTTTCAAAAAATACCGTATAGCGTTGTAAGTATTTTCCAAACTCTACTTTTAGATTTAAATATATTTTGCTCATACAATAAATATTTGCTGTTGGTTGCTGATTCTGGACTGAGCCCGAGGAGTTCGGGGGTCGGATGGATTGAAGACGGAGTTGCTTGATTTGTTGATTTATGGTTGGTTGGTTGTTTTGTACTTTGAGATTGCATTTACATGGTGCATGCACGTGCATTTTATTTAAATTGAGAAAATCATGCTTTGTTGGCGTAAATGGATTTTCGGGTGCGTGTGTTTCACAAGCCCAAGCCGGGATGGGTTATTATCTCGGTGGAACTCCTCTGGTCACTCGGGAGCGTAATATACTGAGTGATGTCCCCTGAGTTATCGCAGGGTGACAACGGGAGCGGGCGGGATGGTAACGCTCTACGCACCGACTCCATGGCCCTTTGTTGGTGAGGGCTAGAGGATGATTGGCTACGAATGCTTGGGGCGCAGAACTGGGCATCGCTCGTTTAGGTGTCATACGCGTGGTCGTTACCCGCGGTGTGGTGCAGGAGTCAGGGTGTGTAGATGACCCCTAGGGGAGGTCATGGTGCATACGGATTAATTGGTTAATGGATTGAGTTGGATATGGGCGAAATGAGACTTTTGGCGTGATATTTGCAAAGGTTATGTTTTTGGGCCAAATGGGATTTTTGGCGTGCGTGGAAAAATATGGTTTTATGGATTTTGTGCATTGGCATCCTTTCATGCATATTGTTTGAGTTTTATATACTTTTATCTGGTGGTGTTTAGATCTTACTTACCTGCGGTACCATTTTTGGTACCGTAGATTTTGGTGCAGAGTTCGAAGAGGAGGAGGAGACTGAGCCCAAAGATGCGGCTCCGCTAGAGTTTTGAGTTAAAGTTTAAGCTTATAGTTTGGTTTGAATCTATATTCGTGTTTTGTAATATTTTATTATGTATGTTTTGAATAGCTTTGTATTTAAACAAAAAAAATTCTGGTACTTGGTTATATGACTTTGCTATCTGCTGCATGTTTCTTTTTGCACATTCGTTGCTTTTACACACACTTGGCACTCGTCGATAGGGTGGTGACCCGTGTTGTCATCATCTGGACGTCTCGATTTTTCAGTGTCCGTGCGTGGGGATTTGGGGGCGTCACAGGTGGTATCAGAGCCGTTTGGCTCTGGGTAAAACCACATGTTCCGTAGGGAGTACAGAATATTTTTAAAGTTGTGTTTTAAAATTTATTTTAAGTAAAGTTGCTATTTGACATGTTTTATTTGTTTTATGTATTTGAGCTTGTTTGCTTGTTTTTATTTATTTAGTTATGTTATTGCATGCTGGTTTCTTTTTGTTTCTTGTTATGTGGTGTTGGTTTTTGATTTTATGTTGTTGGTTTTTATTTGTTTTCTTAAAGGGGGTCAAAGGTTGTGGTGTGGCAGGAAAAATAGTGAGACCAAGGAAATCTATTCAAGGGCCTCGGGACGATACATCGAGAGATGATTCCATAGCCCAAGCAATACGGCAGATGACTGAATTCATGTAACAGAATTTTAGGCCACAACAAGGAGGTCCTTGGCCACAACAAGGGGGTCCTCGGCCACAACAAGGAGGGCCTAGTGGAGGGGTGCAAGCTGGGTGCACCTATGAGCGCTTTCTGGCGCATAGAATTCCACACTTCACTGCAGAAGAGGATCCACTTCAAGCTGGAAAGTGGGTCAGAGACTTGGAAAGAACGTTTGAGGTGTGTGGTAGCACTGAGGTGCAACAAGTACTCTATGCCAACTATCTGTTGCAAGGCACCGCTTCTGAGTGGTGGGATACCAAGAGAGTAATGTTGGAATCAGAGTTGGGATCTTTCACCGCTGTAACTTGGCAGCGCTTCAAGAAAGAGTTTAATGATTGCTTCTTTCCCGCTTCCGTGAGGCGGTAAAAAGCAGGAGAGTTCTCAAGCTTGGTCCAAGGGAGCACGACCGTGGAATAGTACGCCCGAAGATTTATAGAACCTGGTCAATTTGCTCCCCACCTTATCGCCACAGAGGAAATGCGAGCCGAGTGTTTCTAGGAGGGTCTACGTCCTGATATACACCGTATAGTGGTCAGCCATCGGATATCCACTTTTCAAGATTTAGTGGATGTGGCCACTCTTGTGGAGCGAGAGCATAACTTGAGTATGGGCTCCCCTCTAGGACATAAGAGGCGGAGTTTTTCTGGTGAAAGAAGTAGTTCGGGTTTGCCTCAAAAATTTGTTCAGTGGACCGGGATCCGACCTCAAGCAGCTTTAGTTGTACTTATGGGAGGACGGGTGCCAATTTGCAGAATTTGTAATAGAGCTCATGAGGGCGAGTGTCGGCTAAGTGGTGGACCCCAGTGTTACCGATGCGGCCAAGTGGGACATATTGCTCGTGAGTGCCCCATTAGAGTTCAAGGAAGCCGTGGAGGTAGACGCGGTAGAAGAACAAATCCAAGACAAGCAGTGCAAGCCCGGGTTTATGCTGTCACACCTGGAGATGTTGATGATGAGGCGCCAGCGATGCATGATACTGGAGTCATGGCAGGTAAGGGTCTAATCTAATCTTTAGTGATGAACGCCTTGTGTGGTTTTTTATTTTTTATTTTTATATTTTTATATATATATATATATTATTGAGGTTTGGAGAGAGTGGCATGATCTTGGTGATCTTTTAGGGAAGTAGAATAATTAAGTTCTTTGATTCCGTGGAGTTTATGAAAATGGTCTATAACGTAGAAGGTTGTTGCGCCTAAACTCAAATTAATGAACCAAAAATTTAGTGCAGTTTTACCTACAAGTATACAGGTGTCGTAGTATCTTACAGGATCGAATCCACAGGGATTGACTTTTGTGATAAAGAAAATAAATTCAGACAATGAAATAAAATTACTAAAAGAAACGTGTAATCAAATGAAGATTTATAAAATAACTGAATCAAACTAAAATGATAAAATGAATTGATATGGAGAAAGACTAAGGTTTCGAGGATCCGTTTAATAATTTATGATATCGTTTTCGATCGATTTACTTCAATTAAACTAGAATAATGATTCCATTTAATTGGAAGATTTAGCATTTAAGATCAAGAAAAAATAGTCACTTATGATTGAGCGTGAACGATTGATGATTAAAACATTTACAAATCTATTTGAATACCACAGGGATTCCTCAAGCATTCACTGTATTCGGAAATCACAATGAATCAAGCATTCACAATTCATTCCACTTCAATCACCACCGATTTTCACTTTCACTCCCCTTCAATCACGGCACCTCTCTTTCTTTACACACCAACCAACTCATATTCAACTCATGCACCGATTTCTCTATTCAATTCAATCAAACACCTATTTTCTCTCATCACTCCTACACGTCTCCCTTGGTTGAAAAATTAAGCACGGCACTTCTCTACTCACCCACTCTCTTGTCTCTTCTCTCCATCCACTTTAGCTGCACCAACTTTCTTTCTTTTTTTATTTTTTTCCAGCCCACATGCCTTCACGTTTCAGCTCCCTTTTTAGACTTTGATTTTGTATGTATTTGTCCACCGCAAAACATTTTCTTCATCGCATGTGTTTATAAACAATCAAGATAAGAAAGTCACCACCGAAGACTCATCTTCAGTATTTTTTTTTTCAGTTGCCAAGTATACTTCCTTCCTTCTCTTCTCAATTAATATGCGCTTTTAGTCGACAGTTCCCACCGAATTCCATTTGAATTTTATTTAAGTTGAAAATAAAAAGAAGAAAAATAACACTCAGAAATAAATTAAAAGAAAAATAGATTATAAAAATAGACTATATATGTGAGAAAATATTGTCCCATTAAATCATAATTATAAAATTAAGCATAAACATGATATCAATCAATTAAAAATCACAACTCGTATTTATGCTTATTAACCATTTTTTTTTATCTAAAACCAATAATAGTGTCACGAATAATTTAAAATACATTGGTTTTAAATAGCTAAACTATGCAATATTTCAGCTCAATCAAAGGTTGTGAGTTCAGCAAATTTCGATGTTAGATTTTATGAAATTTCAGCAAAGTTTTAAAGTTTGGGGCGTTATAGATTTTAGGAAAATAAGTTTATGGTAATTAAGGTGTTAGGTTTGACAAGCTTTGGGGGGGGGGGGATAATTAAATTTCGAGTTTTAGATTTCGTGATTCGGATGAATAATTTGGTGGCAATTGAGGCTTTAGATTTTACAAGCTTTTAAGGTGAATGTTTTGGATTAAAGCCACCAATTTTGAGAATTTCAGAAAATGATTTATTATCTAGTAATGTTTTAGAATTTGAAGGATTTGGGAGTCGATTTTTCTTTTATGGGATGTAAGTTCATTGATCTTAGAAGTTTCGGAAGATGATCCTTATTTGATTTAAGGTTTTAGAATTGCAGAATTGAAGGACTGATTTACAATAAGAATTGAGTTCTCAGTTTTACAGACTTAGTGTTGTAGCTTGATCTACTCTAGTGAGTGATTAGTTTGTAACCATTAAAATGGGGTTGATTAGAGTTGAGTTATTGATATGAAAATTTTTCTAGAGTAGATTTGTTTGAGGATTGAAGATATCGAGCTAGTTTAGAAAATAATTATTGTTGACTCGAGGTTGTAGTGGCAGATTTTAGGAAATGATTATATCGATTCGAAAGATATAGGTCCATCAGGGTGTTGGAAATAGTAGATTTTGTGTTGGTATTGAAAACGATTGAATTTGAGGCTATACGATCTGTAGACTTTTGGGAATGGATTCTTAGCATGTTTGAGGTCATTCTCGGTACCAAACTTTAAGCAATGGCTAGTTGCTGATTTAAGGATATAAGTTGAGTAGATTTAGGAATGATTCTTGTTGAGTTGAGGATATAAGTCCAGGTGATGGAAATGTGATAATGGATCACTTGTACGTTTGAATGATTTGTGGTGTTGACTAAGAGTACATGAGATTGATGAGTAGTAATGGTAAGTGCGTATGGATTCCGGGGAGTGCGGGTCCTAGTCTCATCTATTTTTGGCTTGGTAGGAGTTGAAGAGGAATCTGTGTGGTAATATTACATTCAAGAGATTTTGGCTTTGAGTTGTTTGGTAAGTTGAATGGAATGTGTAGTCGAAGCGGGTTACCCATTGGGATGATGGGTTGAAACGACTGTTGTGTTTATCTTGAAAATTAATTGCGACTTGAAGTCATAGGAATTTAAATTGGTGAGGCTATACTTTTCTTTGGAGATCAAGTATCCAGTTGGGAGAATTGGGGATATGGTTATTTAACTTAAAAAGGGATCGTTAGGTCACCATATGTGGTGTATGAAGTAATAAATCTTGGAAGTTGAAACTTATTCATCAAAGGTGGGTAGCATGATCATATGTATGAAGTAATAAAGCAGTAGGATCCTTGAATGTTGTTTAATAGTTTTTGAGGGATTGAAGATTTAGACAGTATGGCCTGTCTTGAGATTTATTTGTGAAGTGCTATTGAAGGAATTAGTTGTGCTAAAACTAGAGTTTTTGAGAGTACAAGTAGGTGGGTGAGTTACCAAGAGCATTTCGATTATGTCTAGGTGAAGTCAATGATAGTTTATAGTGAGTTAGTTATTGCAAGATTAGATGTTATTCATAATATAGGTTATGAGTTTGAAGTATGGGATATCGGATAGAAGTTATAAGCGCTCTCGTTGGTTGGCCGGGAAGGACTTGGGCCTTTTGGAGATGTTCCTTATCTTTAGAAGAGACAGGTGTATTTTGGGATGATGTTATGTGTTTTCAAATTGGGGCCTGGAGGTTGATTAGTACTGGTTTCTGTCATCAATCAATGTATGTATTTTTACGGAATGTTGGCTTTTGTTTAAGGCAGCGATGGCCAACTGAGGAATGAATAGAGATTTGTCAGTTTTGGAGGTATATGATTTTCTATGGAAATGTGGTAAAAGTTTTCTTGTGATTAGGTGTGGATTGAGCTTGTTTTTCATGATAGTAATTTTTGAGGATATAGCCTTTATGTATTTTGGTGAGTTATCAGAGTGCGCGCGAAAGCATGATTTTTGGAGATTCTTAGAAGTTCAAAATTTGTGTTGATTTTGAAGAATTAGTAGTGATTCGAAGTTTTAATGGAAGATTAATCTTTTGGTCGTACATTTTGGTTTATGGATGGTTAACTTTGGAAGTGGTTATTAGGTTACCAAAGTTGGAATGGGATGAAAGTTTGGAAGGTAAAGCAGAGACGTCGTTGATATTAGTAATTTATGGTGAGAAGATAATAACCGTTGGGTGTGACACCCCCAAATCCCAATGCACGAACACGGGAAAATCGAGACGTCCGGATGATGACATCACGGGTCATCATCCTATCGACGTGTGCCAAGTGTGTGTATAAGCGACGAATGTGCACGAGAAATATGCAGCGAAAAGCAAGTCAATAACTAAGTACCAGAATTTTTCTTGTTTAATACAAAGCTGTTCAAGACATACTTAAATAAATATTACAAAACACAAACATAAATTTAAAACAAATACAAAGCATAACATCAGCATTCCGGCGGAGCCGCATCCTCGGGCTTAGCCTCCTCCTCCACATCCTCGATCTCTGCACCAAAATCTACGGTATCAAAAATGGTGCCGCAGGTAAGTAAACTCCAAACACCACTAGATAAAAACATATAAAACTCAAACAATATGCATGAAAGGATGCCAATGCACAAAACCCATAAAATCATATTTTTCCATGCACGCCAAAAACCCATTTGGCCCACAAAAACATATCCTTAAAACCAAGCCTCGCCATTATCCCAGATAATGGCCCAAACCACCATTTTCCCAGAAAATGGATCAAAAGCCTCGAAAACCAAACATCGCCATTTTTCCAGAAAATGGCCCACATCCGAAAACCATAAAAACAATCTGGTTATGCATGCACCATGATCTCCCCTAGGGATCACCCGCACACCCTGGCTCTGTGCCACACCGCAGGTAATGACTACACATGTGACACCTAAACGAGCGATGTCCAGACTCGCGCCCCGCGTGTACCTGGCCAGGCCATCCTCTAGTTCCTGCCACTCTAGGAACCACGAAGTCGTCACGACAGCATTACCGTATCATGCGATCCGGTTATCGCCCTACGAAAACCCAGGGGATGTCACTCAGTATGATCCACTCCTGAGTGACTAGAGGAGCTCCACCGGGATATTAACCCATCCCGGCTTGGGCTCGTGAGACACACGCACCCAAAATCATTTACGCCAATAAAACGGAATTTTCTCGATTAAAAAAAAATGCACATAAACACAATATGCAACTCACGCCTCATGGCTCAAATAAACAAGCAAACACAAACAAGCAAAACCAAGCACTTCGTCCTCGATCCATCCGACCCCCGAACTCCTCAGACTCAGTCCGGAATCAGCCAACCAACAACAATTAATTATTGAAAGAGCAAAATATATTTAAATCTAAAAGTAGGGTTTGGAAAATACTTACAGCGCTATATGTAATTTTTAGAAAACACGCGGCGTTGCAAACGGCGGAAGGAAAGCAACGTAACAATGAAATTTCACTGTGGCTGTGGGTTGTAAAGTACCCACTTTTGAACGAGGACAAACCAAGGCACAGGATTGATAGGGAATGGTCTAAGGATGTTTATGAAGCTAGTGGAAGTGAAGTTTGGCCGTGGGTGGTGGTGGAAATGGCGGTTGAAGGCCAAAAAGGGGCTGAACGGAGTTGAGCTCGTGGGAGCTGCTCCGGCAATGGATCAAGGCCGAAAATGGGTGGTTTAGGTAGGTAAGAGGTAGGGGAAGAAGCTGTGAAGAGATGGTGGCCGGAGGTGGTGTGACGGCGCCGGAAACGGTGAAAAACTGTATGGCTTGGAGGAGCTCGTGGCGGCTAACGGTGGCTCGGATGGAGGTGAAACTTGGTGGGATGTTCACCGGTGAGAGGGGAAAAAAACCAATTAAAATGAATTAATTTAAAATAAATGAACCAATATATTAATTAAAATAAAAACAACACTTCAGTGAAAATACACGTAAAAGTGGGTCATCACATCCTCCCCCCCTTAAAACAAATTTCGTCCTCGAAATTTGCAAGCTCAACCACCAACTTAAAACAAGCCACATAAAATCACATAAACCATCTGTGACCAAGATTAAGATACGTACCTTCATTACTCAAACAAGTATGGGTATTGTTCCCTCATGTCCGCTACTCGCTCCCAAGAGAAGTCTTGAGCTAACGGATCTCCCCATGCCACTTTAACCAAAGGTATCGCCTTGGACCTCAATTGTTGCTCCTTCCAATCCATGATCTGCGACGGAACAACCTCATAAGTGAGATTCGGTTGCAACTGAATACTCTCTGGGTTGACAAAGCGTAGTTCTTGTTGTCCAAAGCTCTTCTTCAAGGACGATACGTGGAAGACATCATGAATATCCCCAAAATACTCTAGCAAAGCAACTGTATAGGCGACGGACCCTACCTTCTCCAGAATCTGCAAAGGGCCGACATACCTCGGATCCAGTTTCCTCTTCTTACCAAAACACTTAACACCCCTCATGGGAGAGACTTTGAGATAAACCCAATCACCTTCTTCAAAAGATAACTCTCTCCTCCTGGTATCAGCGTAGCTTTTCTGGCGACTCTGAGCTGCCGCCATTTTATCCCTGATGATCCGAACTTGGCTTTGCATCTCTTGAATTATTTTGGGTCCAATTATCCTACTCTCCCCGACTTCATCCCAACACTAGGGCGATATGCACTTCCTCCCGTAAAGAGCTTCATAGGGAGCCATTTGAATGGTCACATGGAAGCTATTATTATACGCAAACTCTATGAGCGGCAAATGGTTTTCCCAACTCCCTTGAAATTCCATGACACATGCTCGCAACATGTCTTTAAGGGTCTGAATGGTGCGCTCTGATTGGCCGTCTGTCTGTGGGTGATATGCAGTACTGAACTTCAACTTAGTACCCAAAGCTGCCTGCAAACTCTTCCAGAACTACGACGTGAACCTTGGGTCTCAATCCGACACTATACTCTTTGGTATGCCGTGCAGCCGCACTATTTCTTTCACATACAAGCGTGTCAACTTACCCAAGGAATCGGTGTTATTAACAGGCAAGAAATGAGTACTCTTCGTTAACCGGTCAATAATCACCCAAACAAAAATTTTCCCACTAGGCGTTCTCGGCAAACCCACTACAAAGTCCATCGTGATGTCATCCCATTTCCACTCAGGAATAGGGAGGGGTTGGAGCATACCTGCGGGTCTTTGATGCTCGGCCTTCACTTGACGGCATGTGTGGCATTTCTCAACATATAAGGCAATATCCCTCTTCATTCCATGCCACCAATAATTTTTCTTCAAGTCCCGGTACATCTTCGTACTGCCGGGATGAACTGAGTAAGGAGTCCCATGAGCTTCTGCCATGATCCGCTCCTTGAATTCTGAATCTTTGGGGACCACTCTGCGATCTCGGAACCGAAGTATTCCATCTTTATCCATACTATAGTGCAACGGCCCTCGAGATTTTCTGACTCTTTTTCTGATATTCAGCAGCTTCGGATCCTTCCTTTGAAGAGTCTTCAATTCCTCAAAATCAGTTACCCGAATGTCAAGAACTGAAGATAGAATCTCTTCTTGCTGTGAACTTTCAATAAGGAGCCTTCTCATCCCACAAAACAAAGAATCCAATTCCGACAGCTTGGCTTCATCTTCCAAGTGCGATTTTCGGCTCAAAGCATAAGCAACTATATTAGCCTTCCCCGGATGATACTTGATCTCACACTGGTAGTCACTGATTAGCTCTAGCCATCGCCTCTGCCTCATATTCAGATTTTTCTGGGAAAACAAGTGCTTCAGGCTCTTGTGATCGGTGTATACTTCACATGCTTCCCCATACAAAAAGTGCCGCCAAATCTTGAGAGCAAAAACAATCGTAGCCAATTCCAAATCGTGCGTCGGATAATTCTTCTCATGGTCCTTTAGCTGACGAGATGCATAGGCAACAACCCGTCCTTCCTGCATAAGGACACAACCCAAACCGAATTTAGACACATCGCTGAAGACTACAAATGGCTTATGCGGTTCTGGAAGTGCTAACACTGGTGCCGTTGTCAACCTGTTCTTCAATTCTTGGAAGCTTCTCTCACACTTATCTGACCAAACAAATTCTGCATTCTTCTGAGTCAAAGCTGTGAGAGGTCTGGATAGGCGAGCAAATCCCTCCACATATCTTCGGTAATATCCGGCAAGTCCCAAGAAACTCTGGATCTTGGGCACTGTAATCAGACGCGGCCATGAAAAAATGGCTTTCACCTTAGTAGGATCAACAGCCACTCCGTCTCGGGAAATCACATGCTCAAGAAATCTGACTTCCTCCAGCCAGAATTCACACTTGCTGAGCTTGGCATATAACTGGTGTTCTCTCAATTTCCCAAGTACCAGACGAAGATGATACACATGCTCTTCAACATCTCGGGAATAAATAAGAATATCATCAATGAATACTACCACAAAGGAATCCAGATAAGGTCGAAATATTCGATTTATTAAATCCATAAAAGCAGCAGGGGCATTAGCTAGCCCAAACGGCATCACCTTAAATTCATAATGCCCATATCTCGACCTGAAAGCAGTTTTGGGCACATCCTTGTCTCTGATCCTCAGCTGGTAGTATCCCGACTTCAAATCAATCTTCGAGAACACGGCTGCTCCTTGAAGCTGATCAAATAAATCATCTATCCGCGGGAGAGGATATTTATTTTTGATGGTCACCTTATTTAATTCTCGATAATCGATGTACATACAGAGGGTTCCATCTTTCTTTCTAACAAACAAAACTGGCGCACCCCACGGCGACGTACTAGGTTGAATAAATCCTTTATCTACCAGCTCTTGCAACTGAGTCTTCAACTCTTTTAATTCAGCCGGTGCCATGCGATAAGGAGCTTTATGTACAGGAGCCGCTCCAAGTTCCAAGTCTATAACAAACTCCATTTCCCGAACAGGGGGTAGTCCGGGCAAGTCATCCACAAACACATCTAAAAATTCTTCCACAACTGGAGTGTCTGCCAAAGACTTCTTCTCAGACGGCGTAGACACCATCTGAACTAAGAATGCATCCGCTCCCCATGCAATCTCTCTTCTTGCTTGAATTGCCGATATAATTACCGGCTTTTCTTTTAACTTACTCCCCGCAAATTCCAGACAATCACCATCTGGAAGCTGAAAGGTAATTACCCGACTTCTGCAATTAATACTCGCAGAATATCGATATAGCCAATCCATCCCGAGGATGATATCAAAACCCAACAGCTTAAACACCACCAAATCAGCATCCAAGAACCTTCCATCAAAATTTAACGGGCATCCCAATGCAACCTTGGAGCACCACACCATTTCACCATCAGGTAAAGCCACTACCAATGACTTTGCCAAAGGTTCCGTGACCAAATTACACATCCGCGCAAACGTGGAAGATACAAATGACTGTGAAGCACCGGAATCAAACAAAGTGCAAGCATAAAACTCATACAAACGGACTCTCCCTGAACCAAACACATAACCCATGAAATCCAAAAAAAAAACAAAGGAGAAACCAAATACACCAAAAATTAAATCCAACATAAAATTAAATTAAATTAATCCATACCTGTAATTACTCCAGCATCATGGGTCGCTGGTGCCTCATCATCCACATCTCCGGGTGTGATAGCATAAACCTGGGCTTGCACTGCTTGCCTTGGATTTGTTCTTCCACCGCGTCTACCTCCACGACTTCCTTGAACTGGTCTTGGACACTCTCGGGCAAAGTGACCCTACTGGCCACAATTATAACATCAAGCCCTACCCGAAGGGCACTCACCCACATGAGCTCTATTACAAACTCCTCAAACAGGCACACGTCCTCCCATGCGAACACCTGAGGATGCTTGCGGTCGAGTTCCGGTCCGCTGAACAAATTTCTGAGGCGAACCCGAGCTGCTTCCTTCACCAGAAAAACTCTGCCTCTTATGACCCAGAGGGGAGCCCATACTCAGATTATTCTCTCACTCCACAAGGGTGGCCACATCCACTAAGTTCTGAAAAGTGGATATCCGGTGGCTGACCACCATACGGCATATATCAGAGTGTAGTTGTCACAACCCCACCCTAACAAGAGCGAGACCGTGATCCCGTACTTGTTCTTTTTTTTTCCTATTATAACAGTAAATTTAGTTCTAAATGAATGCCCATATTGTTATTATTATTATTATTATTATTATTATTATTATTATTATTATTATTATTATTATTATTATTATTATTATTATTATTATTTATTATTATTATTATTTTTTTTAAAGATAATGCGTGACGATTCGAACGCATCACGCATAAATTCTAATTTCTAACTGAAATAAACATCTAATAGACATACCTTTACATTCCTTTACAAAGGACTCTCAGAGTCCGTTATCCATTTATTTAAGATAACTACTTTAAACAAAAAGGGACTCAGTCCCTTTAGTCATTATAAAAGAAAACTAACTTAAAGCAGGAGGGTTTCCATTATTGAAAAATAAGAAACATATATCATCATAGAAGAAACCAAACTACCCAGGGACTACTAAACATCGGCCTCTCCCTCCTCAGTAATACTCAGCTCCTCAGTAGATTCGTCTGTACGTGGACGTTTAAAACATAAACACAAAGTGAGTCTAATACTCAGTAAGTAGTACACCATGCTATTAACTTAAAAAGCATATAGTACTTTCTTTTGAAAACATGCATCCATAAACCAATACTAATTCTGACAATACTTCCATGCATATACTTTCTTTATAACATCATACATACACTTACTTCTTACTATCATGCATATATTTACTTCATACTTTCATGCAAAAATCTTTATTTCTTATTTTCATACATACTTATATATCATATCTTCATGCATACACTTCATTTAATCTTTCACTTTCTTGTGGCCAACACACTATTACGCCCCGTGTGTTGGGGTTAGCGGTCCTGTTGGACCTGGATTCCACCCGTGGCCACAGGTTAGGAACCCCTTTCTGTCAGGGAGCAGCACTGGGTGCACTACCAGTACTGCTTATCCGGCATTGCAATCTGCCCATTTCTTTGATATCATTTCCTTTCATGTGGCCATTACATACTTTCATACATTAATTCATTCATTTTCTTTCTTTGAAATCAACATTTTCCATATCTTCCTTAGTCCGATGAATATGCTTTTATTTTGGAAAATAACATTTTATGTCATGCTTACATATAAATAAAATCTTAGTTATTTCAAGAAGCATGTATAAAAAAATTTCATGACTTAGGATCTACATGCATGCATTACCATATACACATACAATCAATTATAATCGATAGGATACTTAACATGGGCTACCAAGAAAGGCTTGTACATAATATAAACTCATTTATTCTTTAATTAGAAGAACATTTGGAAAGAGATAGAGATATATTCTTCCACAAGAGAACTTGGCGTGGGCGCATGGTCATAGCTACTTACCTCGATCCGCTGAAATTCCTTAAACTTCAGAAAATCCTAATCCAATAAATAACAAGTGTGTTAAAACTCATCCAACATCCTTTAGATCCCCTTTTTAACGATGGCTAAAATATTATAAATCTA
The DNA here is from genome assembly GCF_018687715.1 of Carya illinoinensis. Lineage (NCBI taxonomy): Eukaryota > Viridiplantae > Streptophyta > Magnoliopsida > Fagales > Juglandaceae > Carya > Carya illinoinensis. Next base: position 22,618,597 of record NC_056759.1, on the reverse strand, counting down.
ACGTCGTTTTCTACCCTTAATGTTACTTCAAATAACTAGCATCTCAACAAATCCTTACAAGAGTAACATAAGAAGATAGTTAATTTAGTTAACATAACATCAAAACAGCCCTATATATATAATTAATCCCTTAAAACAGAACATATATGTAGATATACAAAACATAACATCAAAACATCCCCATATAAATACTTAATCCCTTAAAACAGAGTATATATGTATATATATAAAATATAACATCAAAACATAAACTAAACAATTTAGTTAGCTTCCAAAATCACATAAAATCATCTTAAACAATTTACCTTAAGCTCTTAGATTCTTTCAAGAGGTCAAGTGAAGGTCCAAAGCTTGAAGAAAGTGAGAGGATTGATTTCTTGAAGAGGAGAAGAAAAGAGAGAAGTGGAGTTGGCTAGTATGGAAGAGAGATGAAGAAGACTTGTTCTTCATTTGTTAGGTGTAGACCGATGGGTTTGAAAATGAATTTCTTCATTTATTAGGTGTAGACCGATGGGTTTGAAGATGAATTTCTTCTTCTATTAGGTGTAGACCGATGGGTTTGAAGATGAATTTCTTCATCTATTAGGTGTAGACCGATGGGTTTGAAGATGAATTTCTTCATTTATTAGTTGTAGACCGATGGGTTTGAAAATGAATTTCTTCATCTATTAGGTGTAGACCGATGGGTTTGAAGATGAATTTCTTCATCTATTAGGTGTAGACCGATGGGTTTGAAGATGAATTTCTTCATTTATTAGGTGTAGACCGATGGGTTTGAAAATGAATTTCTTCATTTATTAGGTGTAGACCGATGGGTTTGAAAATGAATTTCTTCATCTATTAGGTGTAGACCGATGGGTTTGAAAATGAATTTCTTCATCTATTAGGCCTTAAAAATCATGTACTTAATTTATTTTAACAACCCACATAAAAAAAAATAAAAACAAAAACACACCCATCTAAAATGAAATAATAAAAATCTTTACATGAACATATTTAACTTAAGAAATAAAATAAAATGACGTAAAGACTCACGTAGTAAGACTAGGGTATTACAGTAGTCCCTCCTGAAAACGCTCAGCTCGCATCTCCTCTGTGGCGATGAGGTGGGGAGCAAACCGCCCAAGTTCTATAAATCTTCGGGCGTATTGTTCCACTGTCGTGCTCCCTTGAACCAAATTTGAGAACTCTCTTGCCTTTTGCTTCCTTACAGAAGCGGGAAAGAAGCGGTCGTTAAATTCTTTCTTGAAACGCTGCCAGGTCACAACGGCGAAGGATCCCAATTCTGATTCTAGCATCACCCTCTTGGTATCCCACCAATCAGAAGCGGTGCCTTGCAACAGATAGCTGGCGTAAAGTACTTGTTGCACGTTGGTGCAACCACACACCTCAAAAGTTCTTTCTAAGTCCTTGATCCACTTTCCAGCTTGAAGCGGATCCTTTTCTCCAGTGAAGTGTGGGGTCCTATGCGCCAGAAAGCGCTCATAGGTGCATCCGGCTTGCACCGTGCTACTAGATCCTCCCGGGTAAAGCCAAGGCCCTCCCTGATATGGCCAAGGACCTCCTGGTTGCGGCCAAAGTCCTCCTTGTTGTGGACAAGGCCCTCCTTGTGGCGGCCAGGGACCCCCTTGTTGTGGCCAAGGTCCTCCTGGTTGTGGCCAAGGCCCTGTCTGCTGTGGCCTAAAATTCTGTTGCATAAACTCCGTCATCTGCCATATTGCTTGGGCTATGGAGTCATCTCTTGATGTATTGTCCTGTGGCTCCTGAGTAAATTTCCTTGGTCTCATCATTTTTCCTGCCACCACAACCTTTGACCCCCTTTAAGAAAACAAAAACAAATAAAACCAACAACAAACAAAAACAAAAACCAAAGACCAACACCACATAACAAGAAACAAAAAGAAACCAGCTTGCAAAACATAACTAAATAAATAAAAACAAGCAAACAAGTTCAAACAAATAAAACAAATTAAACAAATAAAACCAATCAAATAACAACTTTACCTAACATAATTTTTAAAACACAACCTTAAAAACATTCTGGTACTACCTACGGGACATGTGGTTTTACCCAGAGCCAAACTGCTCTGATACCACCTGTGACGCCCCCAAATCCCCATGCACGAACACAGGAAAATCGAGACGTCCAGATGATGACATCACGGGTCATCATCCTATCGACGTGTGCCAAGTGTGTGTATAAGCGATGAATGTGCACGAGAAATACGCAGCGAAAAGCAAGTCAATAACTAAGTACCAGAATTTTTTTTGTTTAATACAAAACTGTTCAACACATACTTAAATAAGTATTACAAAACACAAACATAAATTTAAAACAAATACAAAGCATAACATCAGCATCCCGGCGGAGCCGCATCCTCGGGCTCAGCCTCCTCCTCCTCGTCATCGATCTCTGCACCAAAATCTATAGTATCAAAAATGGTGCCGCAGGTAAGTAAACTCCAAACACCACTAGATAAAAACATATAAAACTCAAACAATATGCATGAAAGGATGCCAATGCACAAAACCCATAAAATCATATTTTTCCACGCACGCCAAAAACCCATTTGGCCCACAAAAACATATCCTTAAAACCAAGTCTCGCCATTATCACAGATAATGGCCCAAACCACCATTTTCCCATAAAATGGATCAAAAGCCTCGAAAACCAAACATCGCCATTTTTCCAGAAAATGGCCCACATCCGAAAACCATAAAAACAATCCGGTTATGAATGCACCATGATCTCCCCTAGGGATCACCTGCACACCCTGGCTCTGTGCCACACCGCAGGTAACGACTACGCATATGACACCTAAACGAGCGATGCCCAGACTCGCGCCCCGCGCATACCTGGCCAGGCCATCCTCTAGTCCCCGCTACTCTAGGGACCACGAATTCGTCATGACAGCGTTACCGTATCGTGCGATCCGGTCATCGCCCTACGATAACCGTATGGCTTGGAGTAGCTCGTGGTGGCTAACGGTGACTCGGATGGAGGTGAAACTTGGTGGAGATGTTCACCGGTGAGAGGGGAAAAAACTGGGTGGGCGGTGTAGGCCACGCCGCCGGCGAGCTGTGGTTCTGGGCTGTGAAAGCAACCGGCGACAGGGGCAAAAACAGAGCAGGTGCAGTGACTTCTGACGGCTCGCGGTGGCTAACGGCTGGTCCGATGGCTCTGAAAATTGGTGGGGATGATCTCTGGTGGAAGGGGAAGAGAATGGTGGTGGTGGTGCACTAAACGGCAGCCGGACGACGGAGAACTGGGCGGCCAAAGGGGCGGCGACGGGAAGGAGAAAAAGAAACTGTTTGGCGTACACGGGAGAGAAAGGAGAAGAAAGAAGAAGAAAATAAAGAAAAAGAAAGAAAAATAAGGAAAAAGGAAAAAGAAAAAGGAAAAAGAGAAAAGAAAAAGAAAAGATGAGGGAAAAGAAATGAGGTTCAGTCCTCACTCTGGAACCCAAAACTGATCAGCCGAAAACGATTTTAAAAACCGTAAAATGACTAAATAAATTAAACACCGCATCAAATAAATAAAAACCAATTAAAATACATTAATTTAAAATAAATGAACCAATATATTAATTAAAATAAAAACAACACTTCAGTAAAAATACACGTAAAAGCGGGTCATCACATTGGGTTTGTTGGGAGTTGTCGATGATAGGTATCTCTCAATTATGTTTAGAGTTGTATCCTGTATCTTTTTGGCACTGGTGTTTGATCTTGCAAATTTCGAGGACAAAATTTGTTTTTAAGGGAAGGAGGATGTGATGAACCGCTTTTACGTGTATTTTCACTGAAGGGGTTTTTTTTAATTTAATTAATATATTGGTTTATTTATTTTAAATTATTCTATTTTAAATTGGTTTTAATTTATTTGATGTTGTGTTTAATTTATTTAGTCGTTTTACAGTTTTTAAAATCGTTTTCGGCGGATCTATTTTTGGTTTCCGGAGTGAGGATTTGACCTCATTTCTTTTCTTTTCTCTTTTTCTTTTTCCCTTTTTCCTTTTATTTTTCTTCTTCTCTTTCTTTTATTTCTTTTTCTTCTTCTTTTCTTCCTATTTTCTCTCTCCCCGCGAACTGCTCTCTTCTCCTTCTCCTTTCTGTCACTGCCCCTTTGACCGCCCAGTTCTCCATCGTCGGGCCGCCGTGTAGTGCACCACCCCCACCATTCTCTTCCTCTCCCACCAGAGATCATCCCCACCAACTTTCAGGACCATCCGACCAGCCGTTAGCCGCCACGAGCCCGTGGAAGTCACGGCACCAGCCTTGTTTTCCTCTCTGTCGCCGGTTTCTTTCTCAGCCCAGAACTGCCGCTCTCCGGCGGCATGGCCTACACCACCCAACCAGTTTTCTTCCCCTCTCACCGGTGAACATCCCCACCTAGTTTCACCTCCATCCGAGCCATCGTTAGCCACCACGAGCTCCTCCAAGCCATACGGATTTTCATAGATTCCGGCGCCGTCGCACCACCTCCGGCCGCCATCTCTTCACAGCTTCTTCCCCCACCTCTTGCCGACCAAACCCACCCATTTCCAGCCTCGATCCGTTGTCGAAGCAGCTCCCACGAGCTCAACTTCGATTTGGGCTTTTTCCGCTTCCACCACCGTTTCCACCACCACGCACAGCCAAAACTCATTTCCTTTAACTTCATAAACATCTCAAGACCATTCCCTATCAATTTCATGCCTTGGTTTGTCCCCGTTCGAAGGTGGGTAATTTATTACCCATGGCCACAGTGTAAAATACACTGTTACGTTACTTTTCCTTCGCCTTTTGCAACGCCGCGAGCTTTCAAAAAATACCGTATAGCGCTGTAAGTATTTTTCAAACTCTACTTTTAGATTTAAATATATTTTTCTCATACAATAAATATTTGCTGTTGGTTGGCTGATTCCAGACTGAGTCTGAGGAGTTCGGGGGTTGGATGAATTGAGGACGGAGTTGCTTGATTTGTTGATTTATGGTTGGTTGGTTGTTTTGTGCTTTGAGATTGCATTTACATGGTGCATACACGTGCATTTTATTTAAATTGAGAAAATCATGCTTTGTTGGCATAAATAGATTTTCGGGTGCGTGTGTCTCACGAGCCCAAGCCGGGATGGGTTATTATCTCGGTGGAGCTCTTCTGGTCACTCGGGAGCGTAATATACTTAGTGACGTCCCCTGAGTTATCGCAGGGCGACAACAGGAGCGGGCGAGATGGTAATGCTCTACGCACCGACTCCGTGGCCCTTCACTGGTGAGGGCTAGAGGATGCTTGGCTACGAACGTGCAGGGCGCGGAACTGGGCATCGCTCGTTTAGGTGTCATACGCGTGGTCGTTTCCCGCGGTGTGACACAGGAGCCAGGGTGTGCGGATGACCCCTAGTGGAGGTCATGGTGCATACGGATTAATTGGTTAATGGATTGAGTTGGATATGGGCCAAATGAGACTTTTAGCGTGATATTTGGAAAGGTTATGTTTTTGGGCCGAATGAGATTTTTGGCGTGCGTGGAAAAATATGGTTTTATGGGTTTTGTGCATTGGCATCATTTCATGCATATTGTTGAGTTTTATATGTTTTTATTTGGTGGTGTTTGGATCTTACTTACCCACGGCACCATTTTTGGTACTGTAGTTTTGGTGCAGAGTTCGAGGAGGAGGAGGAGGCTGAGCCCGAGGATGCGGCTTCGCCGGAGTTTTGAGTTGAAGTTTAAGCTTGTAGTTTGGTTTGAATCTATATTCGTGTTTTGTAATATTTTATTATGTATGTTTTGAACAGCTTTGTATTTAAACAAAAAAAATTCTGGTACTTAGTTATATGACTTTGCTATCCGCTGCGTGTTTCTTTTTGCACATTTGTTGCTTTTACACACACTTGGCACTCGTCGATAGGGTGGTGACCCGTGTTGTCATCATCCGGACGTCTCGATTTCCCCGTGTCTGTGCGTGGGGATTTGGGGGCGTCACAAAAAAAAAATTTAAACATTAGTAAAAAAATTTAAATTTCCAATCAATCATTTAAGATATTAGTAAAACATGTGAGATCGTATCAAGACAGGTCATGGCAAAAATTTCATCCCAAAATAATTTAATCAAGCACATCTTCAAATCTGAACTGAAATGCATCTCTTCATGTTAAACCTTAAATAACTCAATAAGATCATCATTATCATGCCATAATTCAAAGCCTAACATGTCATTCTAAGATGGAAAAAATTCACAAGAAAAACAAGTGATGGCTAAGGAGTTTGGGGTTTCAATGCTGTCCAGATTTTATGTATCCTTTGTCCCATTCCTTTGGCCTAATTTGAGGGCATAATTATCACCATTGAGTGGCTTTCTTAGATGGGTAAAGTGGTATGAGTGGTATTCAAGTGATTTGGTTTGAGCAGAAAATGAAGAAGAGGTTTGGAAGTGCATGGGGTTCAGTCAACAATGATTTTCATCACCATCCCATTTGCCAACCAATTCTTGATGCTCATGGAAGAGGATTGGCTACACATAAAATTGGGTGCTTTGAAGCACTTCCTAAGGGTGAAATGGTAGAGGTGTGGCATGATGGGTGGCCAATTTAAGTGTCGAAAATCCTTGAAGAAACAAAGGTACTCAGTTTTGGACAAAAGATCATTTCATAGGTGAATAGTGGTGATTTTGGCTTGGCTTATGGAATTTCTTTTGGCCAGCTCTTAGGTCTGGCTTTAAGGGATATAATGAGGTATGAATGGCACAGAAATATTCTAGAAAAACTTGTGGAAGAGGTGTGACCTTGGCAACTTGTTTAAGGGTTGCATGGTTTTGCACCAAGGGTGCCGATTGGTGGGTTGTGGTGGCATTGACATGCCTTTGCCTCAAGTGACATGGGTTGGGTTAGTTCAAAGTTTAAGGGCTGTCTAAGAGTAATGCAAAACAAGTGTAAAAGACAAAAAATTCAGATATAAATTTATGAAGAAAACGGTTTTAAGAAAACTATGCAAGTCATGATGCTTGACTACTATTCATGGGTGTGATAAATAGTAATTCTTAACTCAGGTTAGAAGCCTTACCATGGTTGAAAGGGAAACCTAGGGGCATGTGGGTTGAGCTTGGGTAGAATGAAAACTCATGGTTTGGTGTATGTGGGTCCCCTTTTGAAGAGTGTTATGAAATACAAGACATGTACTTCAAGTGTTGGGTTCTAGTTGGGCCATATGAACAAGCCTTTGTTGTGAGCCTAGGATTGGAGTTATCCATGTGTCTCATGCCCAGATTTATTGGGTCTTTCCTTGGCCTCAATAGTCCACTAGGTTGGGTCCTAACTTTGGGTCATTATGAAATTGGGCCAATAGCATTGAATCTTACTAAGTTAATAGTCTTATGTCTTCTAAGTTGGGCCTAATGTCTTGTGCCCATCAAGTTGGGCTTCAAGTCTTTTATATCTATCCTTAACCCATCTTATCTTAGTAATATAGGGCTCTTATTAAACCACTATTGGGTATTCTCCAAATCCATCAAATATTCAACCAAATCACTTAGCCCATCAATGTTGCAAGCCTCCAATATGCCATATGTCATTCTCCCATTGGCCTCTTGGCATATTTCCTCAAAATTAATAAAGCACTAAAAATTCTCCAAAATAATATTACTAAACCAATCAAGGCCCAAAAAGTTTCTTTTCCTCAAGTATCTTAACTTCTACTTAGCTTGGGTCATGGTTGCTAGGGTCAAGGCCTAAGGTGTTTTTAAGTGGGGTGTTACAATGTTTAAATAGAATAATTATAATTCTTTGGCCAGAGTGATAGAATTGTTTGAAGGCTTATAAACTACGTTCGAATAGAATCATAATTTTTATTTATTTTGATGTTAAAACAATAAATAAGAAATAATAGTTAAAGAAGTGAGGTTTAATGATATTGTAATTAGGGATAAATATTTAATTTATATTAATAAATAGTAGTTAAATAATATATAGATGAAGATCAATAAATAATTTAGAAAAAGAAAAGATGAACGTTAGGAAGATCGGTCATTAGGAAAAAATAAGGACAAATAATGCAATAGAAGTGATGCTTAATAATATTCAAGCAATGATTCGTAATTAAAATAGTATTAGAAAACATTTCGTGCCTATACAAGAAACTATGAAAGTGCAAATATAAAGAGTCACTACATCCCCAAATCACCGACCATCAACTCGATTACCGCTAGGCGTGTCTTGACCCATGTCAATTGAGTCAAGATTGTCACTTGAGTCATCAGTAGATCTTTACCCAATTCTATGACAATGCTGGTAATCTTTGTACGTACATTAGAGTTGACACTTCGGATCTCTGTACACACTCATCCATCACCTCCGCTATCTGTTTGTGGAGCTCTGTACACACTATATCTACAATCTCCTAATGAATAACAGTGCGTGTTACCCCCTATGTAGGGGCTTCACCCAATAACCCATGATTTGTCAGGTGTGTATCTCCCTAAATCTCAGTTGTCTCCATAGTTGGAGCATGAGGCCTTTTGTTTGAGTGTCTCTTACTGCGTGACATGGTGGAGGAGTTGATCGGTCCAATCATCTCCCTGATATACTCAACAACATTTGACTAGACCCCTGTCACTATTAAAAATCATGTGATTAGGATGCTAAAGGCATGATATCAATAGGTAGTTGAGGGATATCAACTAAATTAATGCCCTCTTCCTCAGCCATCTCCCCATCACCCACAATTGTAGACTCCCTAAGTACTTTGTTCAAATATGCAATAGGTAGTTGAGGGATATCAAGAAACTCGATGATTGCGTCTAAATTTTAATTGCAATGATTATTATGAGATTTACAATGATCTTAAAACATTTCAAAATGGTGCCAAAAAAAAAAAAATCTTTATAGTAATATATACATGAAATACACAATATTCTTACCTTATTAATAAAATTCACTCTTTTTTGTGTAAATCATTTGATCGAATCATAATCCGTTGGATCAAATTTGATAATATCCTATTAGTGCTTGAACGTAAAGTTATTGTTTGAATGTAATAGAAGTGGTTGAATGAAATGTTTGAATTCATGTTTGAACGTAACATATCTAGTCGAATGCATAGTTTACCACGTGTTTGACCGCTTGTTCGAACTATTATTTAAGCGTTTGACGAGCAAGTATTTACATTTGAATGATTTGAATTAGCATACAAATGGTAACTGGGGCGAACTCAGTAATGGCTAAGTTAACTTAATTGCCATTAAAACTATTATGTTCCTCTTGATTATTGCCTCTAGTGGGTCTTCCAAGGGCCATGTGTTCTGTCTTGAGACACAAGCTCATGTGTATCAGATTAAAAATTCAACTCAGCACTTCCAAGATTCAAACCTAAACAAAATCTTCAACTTGACAACATGTACTTTTATGCTCATCACCTTGGACCCGCATTTATTCTAGTGGTAACCAAACTCCTTATTATTCACCACTAAAACCCACCAAGTCATATATGGAGTTGGGTCCATTACTAGTTGATCTACCCAAGCTTACTCTTAAATGAGCTTGATCACCTCCTATACCATCCAATATAAGATATTTTTCCCACCAGTCTGGTAGGTCTATATCCTTAGCATCAACAAAAGTCGATTTCTAATGTTTGCACCATCTATATCTTTAAATCTGACAAGAGTAATTTCGTAAGGTCGATCCACCCTAGAACCTCAGGTTGATAATAACCACATTGAAAATATGCAAAATCGACACTTCTATATCTCACAGGGAAAATTTGCTTCTGTGACGCCCCCAAATCCCCATGCCCGAACACGGGCAAATCGAGACGTCCGGATGGTGACAACCCGGGTCACCATCCTATCGACGGGTGCCAAGTGTGTGCAAAGGCAACATATGTGTACAAAGAAACACGCAGCGGATAACGAAAGTCATAACTAAGTACCAAAATTTTTTCTTAACGTAATACAAGCTGTTTAAAACATACATAAATAAAATATTTCAAAAACACAAATACAGTTTTAAACCAAATATAAAGCATAGCATCAGCAACCCGGCGGAGCCGCATCCTCGGGCTCAGCTTCCTCCTCTTCATCTTCAAACTCTGCACCAAAAGCTACGGAACCAAAAATGGTACCGCAGGTAAGTAAAACCCAAACACTACCAGATAAAAACACATAGAACTCAAACAATATGCATGAAACATGCCCAATGCACAAAACCCATAAAACATAATTTTTCCACACACGCCAAAAAACCCATTTGGCCCAAAAACACATCCTTTCCAAAAAACACGCCAAAAGTCGCATTTGGCCTATATCCGACTCAAACCAGAATCCATTTTATCCATATGCACCATGACCTCCCCTAGGGGTCATCCGCACACCCTGGCTCCAGTGCCACACCGCAGAGTACCACTACGCATGTGACACCTAACGAGCGATGCCCAGTTCCATGCCCCGTGTGTTCATAGCCAAGCATCCTCTAGCCCTCACCAGAGAAGGGCCATGGAGTCGGTGCGTAAAGCGATGCCCAGTTCCGCGCCCGGCACGTTCGTAGCCAAGCAACCCCTAGCCCCCGCTCCCGTCGTCTAGCGACAACCCAGGGGACATCACTCAGTTTATTCTGCTCCCGAGTGACCAGAGGAGCTCCACCGGGATAATACCCCATCTCGGCTTGGGGTCGTGATACACACGCACCCGTAAGACCACTTACGCCAATACACAGGCTTTTCACACTACTTCACAAACACACGTGCATGCACCATGCAATGCCATAACAATGCATAAAAATAATCCAACAACATAAATCAAATAAAACAAGTAACTTCGTCCTCCATCCATCCGACCCCCGAACTCCTCGGACTCAGTCCGGAATCAACCAACCAACAGATAAATAATTATTGGATGAGAAAAATATATTTAAATCTGAAAGTAGGGTTTGGAAAATACTTACAGCGCTATATGGCAATTTTAGAAAACACGCGGCGTTGCAAACGACGGAGAAAAAGCAACGTCACAGTGAAAGTTTACTGTGGCCGTGGGTTGTGAAAAACCCACTTTTGAACGGGGACAAACTAGGGCTTGGGATTGATAGGGAATGGTCTAGGGATGATTGTGAAGCTATTAGAAGTGGTGGTTGGCCGTGGGTGGCGGCAGAAACGGCGGTGGGAGGCCAGATTTCCCAAAAAGGAAAGCTAGCTCGTAGGAGTTGTTCCGGTGGTCGTTGGAGGCCGAAAATAGGTGGGTTAGGACGGCAAGGGACCGGTGATGAAGTGGTGAAGAAATGGTGGCCGGAGGTGGAGTGACGGCGGCGGATCGGAGTAAAAGCCGTGCGGGCTTTAAAGGGGTTTTCCGGCCAAACGGCCGGCCGGATGGGGGTGAGTTTTGGTGGGAAGGTGCGCCGGAGGGAGACGAGTCGACCGGTGCCGGCGGTGAGCCGCACAGTGGCCGGACGGCGGCAGATCGGGGGGTTGAGGCTTTCCGGCGTGAGAGAGGGAGGAGAGAGGGAGAGACGGGTCGAGCGGGAAAGGGAAGAAAAAAAAAGAAAAGAAAGAAAAAAAAGAGAGAAAGAAGGAAAAAGAAAGAAGAAAAAAAGAGAAAAAGGAAAAAGAAAAGGAAAAAAAGAAAAGAGGTGTAGGGAAAAAAGATGAGGTCTAATCCTCATTCCGGAAAACAAAACTAAACCGCCGAAACGAGATTAAAAACCACAAAACAACTAAAAGAAATGAAACACGACATCAATTAAATTAAAAAAAACAATTTTAAAATGCAAATAAATTAAAATAATAAACTAATATATTAATTAAAATAAAAACAACCATTTCAGCGAAAATACACTCAAAAGCGGGTCATCACATCCTCCCCTCCTTAAAAAGAAATTTCATCCTCGAAATTTGCAGAGCAACCACCAACTTAAAGCAAGCCACATGAAAGCACATAAACCAACTATGACCAAGATTAAGATACATACCTTCTTTATTCGAACAAGTACGGGTACTGCTCCCTCATGTCCGCTGCTCGCTCCCAAGAGAAGTCTTGAGCTAACGGATCTCCCCAAGCCACTTTAACCAAAGGTATCGTCTTGGACCTCAACTGTTGCTCCTTCCAATCCAAGATCTGCGACGGAACAACTTCATAAGTGAGATCCGGTTGCAACTGAATACCTGCTGGGTCGACGAAGCGTGGCTCTTGCTGTCCAAAGCTCTTCTTCAGGGATGATACGTGGAAGACATCATGAACATCTCCAAAATAATCTGGCAAAGCAACTCTATAGGCGACAGACCCTACCTTCTCCAGAATCTGAAAAGGGCCGACATACCTCGGATCTAGCTTCCTCTTCTTACCAAAATGCTTAACACCTCTCATGGGAGAGACTTTAAGGTAAACCCAATCACCAACTTCAAAAGACAACTCTCTCCTCTTGGTATCAGCGTAACTTTTCTGGCGACTCTGAGCTGCCGCCATTTTATCTCTGATGATCCGGACTTGGCTTTGCATCTCTAGAATTATTTCGGGTCCAATTATCCTACTCTCCCCAACTTCATCCCAACACAAGGGCGACCTGCACTTTCTCCCATAAAGAGCTTCATAGGGAGCCATTTGAATGGTCGCATGGAAGCTGTTATTGTATGCAAACTCGATGAGCAGCAAATGATATTCCCAACTCCCTTGGAATTCCATGACACATGCTCGCAACATGTCTTCCAGGGTCTGAATGGTGCGCTCTGACTGGCCGTCTGTCTGCGGGTGATAAGCAGTACTGAACTTCAACTTAGTACCCAAAGCTGCCTGCAAACTCTTCCAGAACTGCGACGTGAACCTCGGGTCTCGATCCGACACTATACTCTTTGGTATGCCGTGTAGCCGCACCATCTCTTTGACATACAAGAGGGTCAACTTACCCAAAGAGTCGGTGTTATTAACAGGCAGAAAATGAGCACTCTTCGTTAACCGGTCAACAATCACCCAAACAGAGTTTTTCCCACTAGGCATTCTCGGTAAACCCACTACAAAGTCCATCGTGATGTCATCCCACTTCCACTCAGGAATAGGGAGGGGTTGGAGCATACCTGCAGGTCGTTGATGCTCGGCCTTCACCTGACGGCATGTGTGGCATTTCTCAACATATAAGGCAATGTCCTTCTTCATTCCATCCCACCAGTAATTTTTCTTCAAGTCCCGATACATCTTTGTACTACCGGGATGAACTGAATAAGGGGCCGCATGAGCTTCCGCCATGATCCACTCTTTGAATTCAGAGTCCTTGGGGACCACTCTGCGATCTCAGAACCGAAGTATCCCATCGTTATCCATGCTATAATGCAACGGCCCTCGAGATTTTTTGACTCTTTTTCTGATGTTCAGCAGCTTCGGATCCTTTCTTTGGAGAGTCTTCAATTCTTCAAAATCAGTTACCCGAATATCAAGAACTGAAGATAAAATCTCCACTTGCTGCGAACTCTCTATAAGGAGCCTTCTCATCCCACAAAGCAACGAATCCAATTCTGACGGCTCGGCTTCATCTTCCAAGTGTGACTTCCGGCTCAAAGCATCAGCAACTATATTAGCCTTCCCTGGGTGGTACTTGATCTCACACTGATAGTCACTGATTAGCTCCAGCCATCGCCTCTGCCTCATATTCAGATTTTTCTGGGAAAACAAATGCTTCAAGCTCTTGTGATCAGTAAATACCTCGCAAGCTTCCCCATACAAGAAGTGCCGCCAGATTTTGAGAGCAAAAACAATCGCAGCCAATTCTAGATCGTGCGTCGGATAATTCTTCTCATGGTCCTTTAGCTGACGAGATGCATAGGCTACAACCCGTCCTTCCTGCATAAGGACACAACCCAAACCAAACTTAGAAGCATCACTGAAGACTACGAATGGCTTATGCGGTTCTGGGAGCGCTAACACTGGTGCCGTCGTCAACCTGTTCTTTAATTCCTGGAAGCTTCTCTCACATTTATCTGACCAAACAAATTCTGTATTCTTCCGAGTCAAAGCTGTGAGAGGTCCGGATAGGCGAGCAAAACTCTCTACAAATCTTCGGTAGTATCCGGCGAGCCCCAAGAAACTCCGGATCTTGCGCACTGTAGACGGGCGCTGCCATGACAAAATGGCTTCTACCTTACTAGGATCAACAGCCACTCCGTCTCGGGAAATTACATGCCCAAGAAATTTAACTTCTTCCAACCAGAATTCACACTTGCTGAGCTTGGCGTACAACTGGTGTTCTCTCAATTTCCCAAGTACCAAACGAAGATGATACACATGCTCTTCAACATCTCGGGAATAAATCAGAATATCATCAATGAACACTACCACAAAGGAATCCAGATAAGGTCGAAATACTCGATTCATCAAATCCATGAAAGCAGCAGGGGCATTAGCTAACCCAAACGGCATCACCTTAAATTCATAATGCCCATACCTCGACCTGAAAGCAGTTTTAGGCACATCCTGGTCTTTGATTCTCAGCTGGTAGTATCCCGACCTCAGATCAATTTTAGAGAACACGACTGCTTCTTGAAGCTGATCAAATAAATCATCTATCCGCAGGAGAGGATATTTATTTTTGATGGTCACCTTGTTCAATTCCCGATAATCAATGCACATACGGAGGGTTCCATCTTTCTTTTTAACAAATAAAACTGGTGCACCCCACGGCGACGTACTAGGCTGAATAAATCCCTTCTCTACCAGTTCTTGCAACTGAGTCTTCAACTCTTTTAATTCAGCTGGTGCCATGCGATAAGGAGCTTTATGCACAGGAGCGGCTCCAGGTTCCAAGTCTATAACAAATTCCATCTCTCACACAGGGGGTAGTCCGGGCAAGTCATCCACAAACACATCGGGGAATTCTTCCACAACTGGAATGTCTGCCAAAGACTTCTTCTCAGACGGCGTAGACACCATCTGAACCAAGAACGCATCCGCTCCCCACGCAATCTCTCTTCTTGCCTGAATCGCCGATATAATCATCGGCTTTTCTTTTAATTTACTCCCCGCAAATTCCAGACAATCACCATCTGGAAGCTGAAAGCTAATTATCCGACTTCTGCAATTAATACTCGCAGAATATCGGTATAGCCAATCCATCCTGAGGATGATATCAAAGTCCAACAGCTTGAACACCACCAAATCAGCATCCAAGGACCTTCCCTCAAAATTTAACGGGCATCCCAAAGCAACCTTGGAACACCACACCATCTCACCATCTGGTAGAGCCACTACCATAGACTTCGGCAACGGTTCCGTGACCAAATTACACACCTGAGCAAATGTGAAAGATACAAACGACTGTGAAGCACTGGAATCAAACAAAGTACAAGCATAAAACTCATACAAACGGACTCTTCCTGAACCAAACACCTCAACCCATGAAATCCAAAAAAAAAACAAAGGAGAAACCAAATACACCAAAAAATTAAATCCAACTTAAAATTAAATTAATCCATACCTGTAATTACTCCAGCATAATGGGTCGCTGGCGCCTCATCATCCACCTCTCCGGGTGTGACAGCATAAACCCGGGCTTGCACTGCTTGTCTCGGGTTGGTTCTTCCACCGTGTCTACCTCCACGGCTTCCTTGAACTCTGACGGGGCAATCCTGAGCGATATGTCCCACCTGGCCGCACCGGTAACACTGGGGTCCGCTACTCATCCGACACTCGCCCTCATGAGCTCTATTACAAGCTCCACAAATAGGCACCCGTCCTCCCATACGAACACCTGAGGATGTTTGAGGTCGAGTTCCGGTCCGCTGAACAAATTTCTGGGGCGAACCCGAGCTGCTTCCTTCACCAGAAAAACTCCGCCTCTTATGCCCTGGAGGG
Organism: Carya illinoinensis; assembly: GCF_018687715.1. Taxonomy (NCBI): domain Eukaryota; kingdom Viridiplantae; phylum Streptophyta; class Magnoliopsida; order Fagales; family Juglandaceae; genus Carya; species Carya illinoinensis. Next base: position 22,602,804 of record NC_056759.1, on the reverse strand, counting down.
GAGCCCACACTCAGATTATTTTCCCGCTCCGCAAGGGTGGCCACATCCAATAATTCCTGAAAAGTGGATATTCGATGGCTGACCACCATACGGCGTATGTCATGGCGTAGCCCCTCCTGAAAACGATCTGCTCGCATCTCCTCAATGGCGATAAGGTGAGGAGCAAATCGCCCAAGTTCTATGAATCTCCGGGCGTATTGTTCCACTGTCGCACCCCCTTGTACCAGATTTGAGAACTCTCTTGCCTTTTGCTTCCTTACCGATGCGGGAAAGAAGCGGTCATTGAACTCCTTCTTGAAACGCTGCCAGGTCACCGCAGCGAAAGATCCCAATTCAGATTCCAGCATCACCCTCTTGGTATCCCACCAATCAGAAGCGGTACCTTGCAAGAGATAGCTGGCGTAGAGTACTTGCTGTGCCTCAGTGCATCCACATACCTCAAAGGTTCTCTCTAGATCTTTGATCCATTTTCCAGCCTGAAGTGGATCCTCATCTCCAGTGAAGTGTGGAGTCCTATGCGCCAGGAAGCGCTCATAGGTGCATCCGGCTTGCACCATGCTACTGGACCCTCCTGGATACATCCAAGGCCCTCCCTGATATGGCCAAGGACCTCCTGGTTGTGGCCAAAACCCTCCTTGTTGTGGACAAGGCCCTCCTGGTGGTGGACAAGGCCCTCCTGGTGGTGGCCAGGGACCCCCTTGTTGTGGCCAAGGTCCTTGTTGTGGCCAAGGCCCTGTCTGTTGAGGCCTCGCACTCTGCTGCATAAACTCCATCATCTGCCGTATTGCTTCGGCTATGGAGTCATCCCTGGAGGTATTGTCCCGTGGTTCCTGAGTAGATTTCCTTGGTCTCCCCATTTTCCTGCCACAACACCACTCTTGACCCTCCTTTAAGAAAACAAATAAAACCATCATAAAACCAACAAAAACAAAACCAACACCACACGGCAAGAAACAAAAGAAACCAGCTTACAAAAACATAACCAAATAAATAAAAACAAGCAAACAAGCTCAAACAAATAAAACAAATAAAACAACTGTACTTAACATAATTTTTAAAACACAACTTTTTAAAAAAAGCACTCTGGTACTACCTACGGGACATGTGGTTTTACCTAGAGCCAAACCGCTCTGATACCACCTGTGACGCCCCCAAATCCCCACGCCCGAACACGGGGAAATCGAGACGTCCGGATGGTGACAACCCGGGTCACCATCCTATCGATGGGTGCCAAGTGTGTGCAAAGGCAACATATGTGCACAAAGAAACACGCAGCGGATAACGAAAGTCATAACTAAGTACCAGAATTTTTTCTTAACGTAATACAAGCTGTTTAAAACATACATAAATAAAATATTTCAAAAACATAAATACAGTTTTAAACCAAATATAAAGCATAGCATCAGCAACCCGGCGGATCCGCATCCTCGGGCTCAGCCTCCTCCTCTTCATCTTCAAACTCTTCACCAAAAGCTACGGAACCAAAAATGGTACCGCAGGTAAGTAAAACCCAAACACTACCAGATAAAAACACATAGAACTCAAACAATATGCATGAAACATGCCCAATGCACAAAACCCATAAAACATAATTTTTCCACACACGCCAAAAAACCCATTTGGCCCAAAAACACATCCTTTCCGAAAAACACGCCAAAAGTTGCATTTGGCCTTTATCCGACTCAAACCAGAATCCATTTTATCCGTATGCACCATGACCTCCCCTAGGGGTCATCCGCACACCCTGGCTCCAGTGCCACACCGCAGAGTACCACTACGCATGTGACACCTAACGAGCGATGCCCAGTTCCATGCCCCGTGTGTTCATAGCCAAGCATCCTCTAGCCCTCACCAGAGAAGGGCCATGGAGTCGGTGCGTAAAGCGATGCCCGGTTCCGCGCCCGGCGCGTTCGTTGCCAAGCAACCCCTAGCCCCCGCTCCCGTCGTCTAGCGACAACCTAGGGGACATCACTGAGTTTATCCCGCTCCCGAGTGACCAGAGGAGCTCCACCGGGATAATACTCCATCCCGGCTTGGGGTCGTGATACACACACACCCGTAAGACCACTTACGCCAATACACAGGCTTTTCACACTACTTCACAAACACACGTGCATGCACCATGCAATGCCATAACAATGCATAAAAATAATCCAACAACATAAATCAAATAAAACAAGTAATCCGTCCTCCATCCATCTGACCCCCGAACTCATCGGACTCAGTCCGGAATCAACCAACCAACAGATAAATAATTATTGGATGAGCAAAATATATTTAAATCTGAAAGTAGGGTTTGGAAAATATTTACAGCGCTATATGGCAATTTTAGAAAACACGCGGCGTTGCAAACGACGGAGAAAAAGCAACGTCACAGTGAAAATTCACTGTGGCCGTGGGTTATGAAAAACCCACTTTTGAACGGGGACAAACTAGGGCTTGGGATTGATAGGGAATGGTCTAGGGATGATTGTGAAGCTATTGGAAGTGGTGGTTGGCCGTGGGTGGCGGCAGAAACGGCGGTGGGAGGCCGGATTTCCCAAAAAGGAAAGCTAGCTCGTAGGAGCTGTTCCGGTGGTCGTTGGAGGCCGAAAATAGGTGGGTTAGGACGGCAAGGGACCGGTTATGAAGTGGTGAAGAAATGGTGGCCGGAGGTGGAGCGACGGCAGCGGATCGGAGTAAAAGCCGTGCAGGCTTTAAAGGGGTTTTCCGGCCAAACGGCTGGCCGGATGGGGGTGAGTTTTGGTGGGAAGGTGCGCCGGAGGGAGACGAGTCGATCGGTGCCGGCGGTGAGCTGCACGATGGCCGGACGGCGGCAGATCGGGGGGTTGAGGCTTTCCGGCGTGAGAGAGGGAGGAGAGAGAGAGAGAGAGAGACGGGTCGAGCGGGAAAGGGAAGAAAAAAAAAAGAAAAGAAAGAAAAAAAAGAGAAAAAGAAGGAAAAAGAAAGAAGAAAAAAAGAGAAAAAGGAAAAAGAAAAGGAAAAAAAGAAAAGAGGTGTAGGGAAAAAAGATGAGGTCTAATCCTCATTCCGGAAAACAAAACTAAACTGCCGAAACGAGATTAAAAACCACAAAACAACTAAAAGAAATGAAACACAACATCAATTAAATTAAAAAAAAAACAATTTTAAAACGCAAATAAATTAAAATAATAAACTAATATATTAATTAAAATAAAAACAACCATTTCAGCGAAAATACACTCAAAAGCGGGTCATCACAGCTTCTTAAGTCTCCAAACTTATAACTTAGATTTGATCAAACTCATGTCCTATTGGTTGTAGACTTAATAACTCTTGATTTGATCAAACTTGTTTACTAGGTCTACAGAGCTTAGAACATCAAACCTTCATATAAACCATTTTGAAAAAGTTCACAAATTCCAAACCTTAAATCCCCATGGATGGATGATCTGGAACTATACCTCAATTCATGACTTCTATTTTTGTCTCGTGATTAGAACAGCTAGACCACATAATCTCTGTTCTGCAATGGATGTTGACAAGCTTTCCTACAGTAATACATCTACTTCCTTGAAGCTTATCTTCCGTTCAAGCCTATTCACAGTAATAACTCAACCTATATTATGGTACCAATTCCTAAGGACTTGTGGGTTTACCTAGAGATGTAATTGCTTTGATATCATCATGTGACACTGCCAAACTCTGCTTGGGATTTAACGAAAATTGAGGCGTTAGAATATACAACACAATGTTACATACCCATGTTCATGACATATAAGATGTAATGCATCTAGCATGCTTCTAAGAATATGCAATAAACATAGTGGATAAATTTTTTGTTTCTACTTGAAATATATACTAGAATACTACATTCCAAAAAAACTTCTCATTTCATTCATACATAACAATTCATTGTTCATCCAAAGATATCGAGTTAAACCATCCATATGATAAAAGTGGGGTCCCAAAACATTGACCCCCTTTAAACCTCAAAAGAGAAGCACACTGTTTAAGGTTACATGGTCCTAAACCTCATCTTGTGCCTCCCAAGATCTCTTTGATCTCAACTTATAATTCCAAAATGACTTCCATAAAATGGTTGGCTAGAACAAAACGATTTGCGAAGGTGAGAATCTTTTCAACCACGAGCATCCACTAGAGCTCATGCTCCCCCTCCAAAATCCCATCAATATCTCCTAATAAACGCGTGATAATCTCCATATAAAAATTGATTAGCTTGAAATAGGCCTCAATTATGAATTTGTCTCCTAGGGTTGTAAAATGACTGAACCGGAAAAATCGACCAAATTGATAATCTTATCGATCGGTCTCGGGGTGTGGTTTTTTTGGACTGAGATCGACCGGATCTATATATATTTAAATATTTATATATATAACATATGATTTTATATAGTAGTTGTATACGTTAATTATGTAATTTTTATCTAAGGGATCACCATTGACCATATAAACAATGAAACTATTTAATATTTAAGAACCATATATAATAGTATATCAAGCATGCATGATAATAAACAGGCATGTATGTATGGGATACATGAACTTGCTTTTGGAAAACATAATTTTATTGACAATAGAGTTTACTCAATTTGTCACACACTTTCTTACTTGTGATGATCCGTTTTTACGTGTGTTTTTAATTTAATTAATATATTGGTTTATTTATTTTAAATTATTGTATTTTAAATTGGTTTTATTTTAGTTTGATGTGGTGTTTAATTTATTTTGGTCATTTTATATTTTTAATATTGTTTTCGGCGGATCAGTTTTTGGATTCCGGAAGTAAGGATTGGACCTCATTTTCTTTCACCATCTTTTTTTTTTCTCTTTTTCTTTTTCCCTTTTTCCTTTTTCCTTTTTCCTTTTTTTTTTTCTTTCTTTTCTTCTTCTTCTTCTCCCTTCTCTTCCGCGCGAGCCGAGTTCCTTCCCCCTCCTTCCATCCCTTTAGCCCACCCAGTCGGTGCCACCTCTAGCCGCCGTGACCCACCTCCACCTTCGGCATGTCCCTCCCACACCGGCGAGCCCTACTGCACTAGTGGTGTGCTGCGCTGGCCACCCACTCTCTCTCTTTTCTCCTCCAAACAAATGGGTCTTCAAGCCTTTTTCTCCTATTTGAGCCACCATACACAGCCAAATCAGCCACCAAGCACCACCATTGGATTCACCACATCAAGGGCTTCCTCCCCATGTCTTTCTTTTCCCCTAATTCTCTCTTTTTCTCCAATGGGTCTCCATAACTAGAGTTTCAGTTGCACCACCGTACGTCGCCGTACATGGCCACCCATGGTGTTTCACCACGACCATCTTGTTCCTCTCATCACCATGACCTTCCCCAAAAAATTTCATGACCAACGGAGTTGTGTATAGCCCTCACTCTCCCTCACTCTCCAAGGTCGAAATTAGCTTCAAGTGACCGAGCCGCCACCGTGCGTCGCCACCCACGGCCAAAGCTCACTTCCACTAGCTTCATAAATATCCCTAGACTCTTCCCTATCAATTTCGTGTCTTGGTTTGTCCCCGTTCGAAAGTGGCTAATTTATTACCCACGGCAACAGTGTAAATTAAACTGTTACGTTGCTTTTCCTCCGCCGTTTGCAACACCGTGAGCTTTCAAAAAATACCGTATAGCGCTGTAAGTATTTTCTAAACTCTACTTTTAGATTTAAATATATTTTTCTCTTACAATAAATTTTGCTGTTGGTTGGTTGATTCCGGACTGAGTCCAAGGAGTTCGGGGGTCGGATGGATTGAGGACGGAGTTGATTGGTTTGGCTGTTTGTACTTGGTTGGTTGTTTTGTGCATTGATATTGCATTTACATGGTGCATGCACGTGCATTTTATTTAAATTGAGAAAATCATGTTTTGTTAGCGTAAATGGAATTTCGGGTGCGTATGTCTCACGAGCCCAAGCTGGGATGGGTTATTATCTCGGTGGAGCTCCTCTGGTCACTCGGGAGTGGATAATACTAAGTGAAATCCCCTGGGTCGTCGCAAGGTGATGATCGGATCGCACGATACGGTAACGCTGTCATGTCGACTCCGTGGTCCCTAGAGTGGCGGGGACTAGAGGATGGCCTGGCCAGGGACGCGCTGGGCGCGAGTCTGGGCATCGCTCGTTTAGGTGTCACATGCGTAGTCGTTACCTGCGGTGTGGCATAGAGCCAAGAGTGCGGATGATCCCTAGGGGAGATCATGGTGCATGCATAATTGGATCGTTTTTATGGTTTTGGTTATGGGCCATTTTCTAGAAAAATGGCGAGGTTTGGTTTTGAGGCTTTGTGTTTTCTGGGAAAATGGTGGTTTGGGCCATTATCTGGGATAATGGCGAGACTTGGTTTTAAACGATATGTTTTTGGGCCAAATGGGTTTTTGACGTGCGTGGAAAAATATGGCTTTACGGGTTATGTACATTGGCTTTTCTTTCATGCATGTTGTTGAGTTAATATGTTTTTATCTAGCGGTGTTTGGATTTTACTTACCTGCGGCACCATTTTTGGTTCCGTAAATTTTTGTGCAGAGTTCGAGGAAGAGGAGGAGGCTGAGCCCGAGGACGCGGCTCCGCCGGAGTTCTGAGTTGGAGTTATGCTTTATAGCTGGTTTGAAACAATATTTGTGTTTTGTAATATTTTATTATGTATGTTTTGAGTAGCTTTGTATTAAACAATGAAAATTCTGATACTTAGTTTATGACTTTGCTATCCGCTGCGTGTTTCTTGTGCACATTTGTTGCTTATACACACACTTAGCACTCGTCTATAGGATGGTGACCCGTGATGTCACCATCTGGACGTCTCGACTTCCCCATGTCCGTGCGTAGGGATTTGGGGGCGTCACATTACCTAAAACAAACTTATACATGATATCTTGTCTCATGGGGCTATCGTGATGTCTTGTCTCATGGGGCTACCATGATGTAAACATAACATTTCATGCTTGAGTTAAAAAATACTTTGTGATATACTTGCATCCTTCATGACATAATGATCATGGCATGTGACAAATGTTCATTGTTGATATATATAGCAACATGGCATGACACAAACATTTCAACTTAAATAGACTTATAAATTAAACATGGTTCACTTGCATAAATTTAAACATGGTTCACTTGCACAAATTTTACCATCTCATATACTATAATATACCATGTAATGAACCGGCCCAATAATTCTGAGGCTGGAATATTGATAATTTTTATTAGGCCTAAATTATAATTCATAGGCCATATTGGATAAGCCAACTAGCGATAAATTATTGAGGTTGATTAAGAGTTTGAATTAGGCTCAATAACTAGGTTAAATCTTATTTATTATTTATTGAATGAGTTAGACTCATTATAGAATTTAAATATCAGACATTAGAAGTTTATTTCAATTTAAAATCATCACTGACAAGTCTCAGTCATTGCTAATCCTACATTGAATGAACTACCATATCATGTTTTTAAATTCAAACTCTCTTTTTAGATGATTACGACTAAGTGTTCAGTATATAAGTGTCACTACATGTATTAACCGATTCCAACTCAAATTAGTTGTCACCCTCTCCCAAATCTCTCTATAAATATTTTCCTTCCATGTGTTATTTAGAAAAAAAAAACCATAAACCTCCATAAGTGCAGCTGTCGAACCCAAGATACCCTGTCCAACACCGTGATCGATTTTGTGTCAAACATTTTAGGAAACAACACTATAAGGTAACTAGCTTGATCATAAATTAGGATTAGCATGCATTAGCTAGTTATATATATTATTGTTAAAGCTAGTTCTTTCGTAGCCAATGTTTTTGTACCACGTACGTCATCATATTTGCAAGCATGTCATTCATCATATTTCATTCCACATATTATAGTTATCTATCTAATATGCATCTCATGTTGCATAAAATACATAAAATTTTATAAGATCCAGTGTAAAATAAACTTATAATAGTTAATTAGATGATCATTCAGATGCATGGTACCAATGCAGATTCAGGGTGGGCATGCATGCCATGGACTCAAGCATGGTGTACTGTAGTAAGATAAAGTACTGCACAATAGGCTTCCTTTGTTGCAGCAGGGGAAGTTAGTGCACAACTTTACACATAGAGTTAAGTATGTTGGCCAACCAGATAAGTCAGATAAATCAAATCAGTCAGGTAATTTAGATAAATAGTCATAAGCATAGCATAAGTATCAGCATGATTGTTGCACCTAAACGTTGACTCAAACTAATGAACCAAAACTTTAGTGTAGTTTTACCTGCAAGTATAAAACTATTATAGTACCTCACAGGGTCAAATCCACAGGGATTGACTTATGTGATAAATAAAATAAACTCAAACAATGAAAAGAAATTATTAAAAAAAAATGTGCGATTGAATATAAAATAAAATTACTGAGATGATGATTTTTGAAATAACTGAATAAAACTAAAATGATAAAATGAATTGATATGGAGAAAAACTAAGCTTTCGAGGATCTGTCTAATAATTTATAATATTATTTTCGATCGATTTACTTCAATTAAACTAGAATAATGATTCCGTTTGATTGGAAGATTTAACATTTAAGATCAATAAAAATAATTGCTAATGATTGAGCATGAACGATTGATGATTAAAATATTCACAAATCTATTTAAATATCACAGGGATTCTTCAAGCATTCACTGTATTAAAAAATCACAATGAATTAAGATAAATATATAGATAATCAAAATATCCAATAATAAAATCCTTCAATCGATCAAGCTCACAAAATAAATTTTACGTTGATCCGAAAACAATGATTAAATCATTAAACTTCACCTCTAACCTTAGTATGAAAATTTAGCCAACCATGTTCATCGCAAGTACCATAGAAATCACATAAATATTCTTCATTAAAAAACTAAAATAAAACACAAACTTTAATACTAGAAAATAACTATAGGCAAGTAAAAATATAAAGAAAACGAAGCCCGAAAGACTCCCTCAAACTGAACCAGTTCTGTCCTTTCCGTAAAAGCAAGAAGCTCAAATTCCTCTGCTTCTTTGCTCTCAAAACAGAACCAAAAGTCTAGCCCCTCTTCTCTCTTTCATAATTCCATTTTCGCCTCCAACACCAGCACGTCTAAACCTTCCACCACCTCTTCAAACTGAATTGCAGAAAAAGAAAGTAAATCCTCCAAAGGTTTGGACGAAGAACAACGCCCCACGTCCCCTTCCCCACACTGAATTTATTCTTTAATTCTCACTGACACCTCTCCACTCTAACATCCCCTGGGTAGAGCAAGGAAAATAAAATTAATCTCCCTCCATCTACCAACCAACTCCTTCAATAGACCGACTCTCGAATCAAGCACCAACACCTCTCCTCAATGAATCAACCCACCGACTTCTCTCAAATGAAAACTCAAGAGAAATCAGACCACCCAATCAATCTCCCTCCACGTCCCTCTCTCCTGTCAGACGAAAATGTCCACACTCAAAACTCCCTCCAAGAACCGACCGACACTCCCTTCTTTTCAATGAATCAACCCACCGACTTACCTCAACTCTCCCCCTCTCTACCGTCCGTCTTTTCATGTCCCTTAATCGAGTAATAAATAGCCGAAAGGTCCCAGACCTCCAAGACGTCTACGTCTCTCGTTCCACCCCCACGTACCTCTATGGAGTTAACAATATATATATATATATATAGCCGCCTCAATTCTTAAACACCAGAAGTGAACTCCCCTGTCCGTAAATTTCATCCAATCTTTCCCTCAATCAACGTAAAAGTCAAGCCAAATAATCAACAAGCTGCCGCCTCAAGCCTTACGTTCACCGCCAGACGTCAAAATCAGCTGAAAACCAGCCTCACATTTCTTCCTTTTCGTTCGCTTTCCTTAGATGCAGCTTCTTTTCTTTTCTTTTTCAACCCTTTGACGTAATTCAGCCCCCTTATATGACTTTAACGTTGCATGTGATGTCCACCAAAAACCATTTTCTTCTTACACTTTCAACTTGCCTTCGTGATTCATTCTCGTCGAAAATTATTTTACGTTCAAAGTCATCTTTGTATTTATTTTTTCAGCTGCCCAAGGACACCGCCTCCTTCCTTCTCTTTGTCTTATCTTCTACATGTTTCTTTGTATTTCCTCTCAATTAGCATGTGTTTTTGGTCAAATGTTTCAACCGGATCCCAGGTGAATTTTATTTAAGCTGAAAATAAGGAGATAAAAATAACACTCAAACATAAATTAAAATGAAAAATAGATTATCAAAAATATGTTATATATGTGAGGAAATATTGGCCAATTAAATCATAGTTATAAAATTAAGCATAAACATGATATCAATCAATTAAAAATCACAACTCGTATTTATCCTTATTAACCATTTTTTCATCTAAAGCCAATAATAGTGTCATGAAAAATTTAAAATACATTGATTTTAAATAGCTAAAATATACAATATTTCAGCTCAATCACACCCCCCAACTAGCTTTTTACTAATCCTTGAGCAAAATAGTGAAAATTAATTGAGATGAACATTGCATAAAACTCAAAATTCAAACAAAAGCAATCAAACATAATTCTGAATTCTCACAAAAAATCCATTCATGACTACTCAACACCAGGAGTTGTATCCACAATGAAAGTCTCAAGAATTGTTCAACTAGAATTGGGGCAAATGTCTTAAAACTCGGATATGTGTGTAGCTAAACCTCTGTGTGTTCCTCATTACTAAGCATGATTTATCATGGGATTTTTCAACCTTAAGATTAATCATTATTGATTCTAACTACCTCAAAGCCTACGGGACTAGTAGTGTTCACGCTAACTCTGTTTAAAGGTTGAACACTCAACCTCCAAAGTTTGGGTAACTGTTTCTAGCTCTTTATTCAGGAAAACTTACATGATTTTATCTTCTTTTTCCCTTTTGTCTTCCTTTTTTTTATTTTTTTTATTTTTTTATTTTAGCAAGGCTCAGTAGTCCTGCAGTTTAATTCTCTATTTTAAATTAATGAACATTAATGAGGAACACTACAAGTGTAAGCTATGATAGCCCGTTTTTACGTGTGTTTTCACTGAAGGAGTATTTTTAATTTAATTAATATATTAGTTTATTTATTTTAAATTAATGTATTTTAATTGGTTTTTAATTTATTTGATGTTGTGTTTTATTTATTTTAATCATTTTACGGTTTTAAAATCGTTTTCGGCGGATCTGTTTTTGGTTTCCGGAGTGAGAATTTGACCCCATTTCATTTCTTTTCTCTTTTTCTTTTTTCCTTTTTCCTTTTCTTTTTCTTATTTTCTTTCTTTTCTTTCTTTTTCTTCTTCTTTCTTCCCCGTTTCCTCTCTCCCGCGCGCTGCCCCTTCTTTTTCCCCTTACCGTCGTTGCCACTTCGGCCGCCCATTGCGCCGCCGTCCGGCGGCTGTGTTGTACACCACCCCCACCATTCTCTTCTCCTCCCTCCAGAGTTCATCCCCACCAATTTTCAGAGCCATCGGACCAGCCGTTAGCCTCTACGAGCCCTTGGAAGTCACGGCACCTGCCTGTTTTTCTCCCCTGTCGTCGGTTGCTTTCGCAATCCAGCACCGCCGCTCGCCGGCGGCATGGCCTACACCACCCACCCAGTTTTCTTCCCCTCTCACCGGTGAACATCCCCACCAAGTTTCACCTCCATCCGAGCCACCGTTAGCCACCACGAGCTCCTCCAAGCCATACGGTTTTTCATCGATTCTGGCGCCGTCGCACCACCTCCGGCCACCATCTCTTCACATCTTCTTCCCCTACCTCTTGACAACCTAAACCACCCATTTTCGGCCTCGATCCGTTGCCGGAGTAGCTCCCACGAGCTCAACTCTGTTCAGCCCATTTTGGCCTTCGACCGCCATTTCTACCACCACCCACGGCCAAAACTCGTTTCCTTTAGCTTCATAAATATCTATAGACCATTCCCTATCAATTTCGTGCCTTGGTTTGTTCTCGTTCGAAAGTGGGTAATTTATTACCCACGACAACAGTGTAAATTACATTGTTACGTTGCTTTTCCTTCGCCATTTGCAACGCCGCGAGCTTTTGAAAAATACCGTATAGCACTGTAAGTATTTTTCAAACCCTACTTTTAGATTTAAATATATTTTACTCATTCAATAAATATTTGTTGTTGGTTGGCTGATTCCGGACTGAGTCCGAGGAGTTCGGGGGTCGGATGGATTGAGGACGGAGTTGCTTGATATGTTGATTTGGATTGGTTGGTTGTTTTATGCCTTGAAGTTGCATTTATATTGCATTTATGCGCATTTTATTTTAAGTGAGAAAATCATGTTTTGTTGGCGTAAATGGTTTCGGGTGTGTGAGTCTCACGAGCCCAAGCCGAGATGGGTTATTATCTCGGTGGAGCTCCTCTGGTCACTCGGGAGTGGATAATACTGAGTGGCATCCCCTGGGTTGTCGCAGGGCAATGACCGGATCGCACGATACGGTAACGCTGTCGTGTCGACTCTGTGGTCCCTATAGTGGCGGGGACTAGAGGATGGCCTAGCCAGGTACGCGCTGGGCGCGAGTCTGGGCATCGCTCGTTTAGGTGTCACACGCGTAGTCGTTACCTGCGGTGTGGCACAGAGCCAGGGTGTGCGGATGATCCCTAGGGGAGATCATGGTGCATGCATAATTGGATCTTTTTTATGGTTTTCAGATGTGGGCCATTTTCTGGGAAAATGGCGAGGTTTGGTTTCGAGGCTTTTGATCCATTTTCTGGGAAAATGATGGTTTGGGCCATTATCTGGGATAATGGCGAGGATGTGTTGAGGCTTTTGATCCATTTTCTGGGAAAATGGTGGTAGCAGTTTTGGGCCATTATCTGGGACAATGGCGAGGAATGGGTTTAATGGTTATGTTTTTGGGCCAAATGGGTTTTTGGCATGTATGAAAAAATTATGATTTTATGGGACATGTGCGTTGCATTCTTTCATGCATATTGTTTGAGTTATAATATGTTTTTATCTAGTGGTGTTTGAATTTTACTTACCTGCGGTACCATTTTTGGTTCCGTAGATTTTGGTGCAGGGTTCGAGGAAGAGGAGGAGGCTGAGCCCGAGGATGCGGCTCCGCCGGAGTTCTGAGTTAAAGTTGAAGCTTTGTTGTTTGGTTTAAAACTATATTTGTGTTTAGTAATATTTTATTATGTATGTTTGAACCGCTTTGTATTAAACTAAGAAAAATTATGGTATTTAGTTATTGACTTTGCTTTTCGTTGCGTATTTCTCGTGCACATTCATTGCTTATACACACGCTTGGCACACGTCGATAGGATGATGAACCGTGATGTCATCATCCGGACGTCTCGATTTTCCTGTGTTCGTGTGTAGGGATTTGGGGGCGTCACATAAGCATGTGCAAAACGTTCTTTCAAAACTTGCCATTCATTCTATATAAATCATACTAATTCTCATTTATGTAAATATCGCATCCCGGTGTTTCAAGTCACTCTTCAACAAAATATGATGCATCATAAGTCATGCTCTATGCTTAGAGTTGAAAATAATTCCGCTCAACTACTCCACTAAGGTGCTCAAATCTCACAAAAATGCCAGGAGTGTGTTAATCATTTATGTTTCAATGCACCTCACAATAATTTTTATTTTTTTATTTTTTGGTACTAAGGTACTAACACATTTTCAACAGAAAACCCTGCCCCCAACTATATGTGACATTGTTCTCAATGTTCAGCAAATGAATGTTCGATGATGTATGCTATACAGGCATAAATTGAAGCAAGATAAACACTGTAGAACATATATTGAGAAGAAAATAATTAAACAGAGAGGAAAGAAGTCACCTGAGATACTCGAGTGCGCATAAGGAGTAGATTTCTGTGGAAGTTTAGAAGACATAAAAAGCAAAAGAAGGAAAAACAAAATAAAGGAAAGAACAAAACATAGAAGTGAAATAAACAAGAATAGAAAAAAAGTTTTTAGCAAAATAGAAATGAACTAAGGATTATGAGAATAAGTAGGATCTTCCAAAGAAATGGAAGTATCCTCATGTGAAAGTTTTCCCAAAAAATGTTTAAGTCATTGGCCATTTACTTTGAACGTGTTTCCATTTTGAGGATTGATAATCTCAACAGTTCTATATGGAAAAACAATTTGCATCACATAAGACCCACTCCATCGAGACCTTAACTTACCCGTATAAAAAATCTTACATTGGATGTGTTTGTAGGGTATATATTTTCGAGAAATTTGGTCAGAATGATATTTAAACAAGTAAAGGTCATCATAAAAGAAATGATTTAACCTTAGATTTGGACTTTTAAATGTCCTGAATGCTCCAATGAGATGGCGTTTGTCATCTGAAGATGGCTTAATGGGTGTTGTTGGCGACTCTTTAAGCATTGGTTGCCAAAGCATCCCATGACTAGTTCCTGCAAAAGAAACATTAGAAGTATCATCAAATATATTTTCATCACTTAGAACACTTTCTAATAACAATTGTAAATCAATGGAAGGAAGATTCAAGTGAAAATCATCATCAATGATATTTTCTAGCAAATTAACTTCCCGAACTTCTTCTAAATCCCGATGTTGCTAGCAAGTATTAAAGATATTCAGCTCCAATGTCATGTTTCCAAAACTCAATTTCAAAATTCCACTTCTACAATTAATTAAAGCATTTGGGTTGTAAGGAATGGCCTACCCAAAATTATAGGAATTTGAGTGCAAACATCAAAGATAGGTTATGTGTCCAAAACAATGAAATCCACTGGAAAATAAAAATTGCCTACTTACACTAACATATCCTCAACTATCCATTTTGGTATTTTAATTGAACGGTCAGCAAGTTGGAGTGTTACCTTGGTGTGTTTAAGTTCACCAAGACTACGGCTGTAATCGAGCCGAGCCGAGCCGGTTTTTGGCTTACCGAGCTCGGCACGACTCAAAATACTCGAGCTCGACTCGGTAAACTAAAATCTCAACTCGAGCTCGAGCTCGAACTCGTCCCACAAACGAGTTCGAGTCGAGCCGATCTCAAACTTGAATTGTTTTTTTTTTTTTTGGAATAAGATTTAATAATTAATAAATTAAATAAAAAAAGAACTAATATTAAATTTATACAACTAATAAGTATAACCTCTATTAAATTATAAAATTTTAAAAAATTGATAAATAATTAATATTTAACTAGTTGATATTTATCCAAAATAACAATATATTATATGCCTACATATATGATTAATACATACACTTAATATAATAGCATATATCTATTCATATATGGTTTCCACCTACTAGTATATGAAATTATTAAATTTTATCAACTAATTATTATACAAATTATAAAATATACCTATGAACTATATTTACTATATAGACATAAGTGATTAGAATACATATTATATATTTAACTATAAAAGTGGTATGCTTATATTATTAGCTAATACATATAAACATGCATAGGTGTATGTATATATTTATCAATATATGAATGACTTTTAATCGAGTCGAGCTAACGAGTCGACTTGAGCCTAAATGAGCCTTAGCCAAGTTGAGTCAAGTTTTGTCAGATATGTGTCATTTACAAATCAAGCGGGTATATGCTTTAACGAACGAGCTTTTTTTTTTTCACGAGTCGAGTTCGATTTGAGTTTAACTGAGCGAGTACTGAGCGGGCTATCGAATAGACTGGTTCATTTACAGCCCTAACCAAGACCCAACTGCTCATATACCGAGTAGGGTATGAGGTTAACACTAGCTTCGAGGTCAAGTAAAGTTTTTTCAATTTTAAAATTTTCAATCACGCAGGAAATTGTTGGACTACCCAGGTCTTTGTACTTTGGAGGAGAATTGTTCTGGAGGATGGCGCTTACCTGCTCAGTGACGAAAGCCTTCTTTTGCACTTTCATCGTACGCTTCACTGTGCACAGATCTTTAAAAAATTTAGCATACGATGGAATTTGTTTAATTGCATCCAACAGAGGAATATTGATTTTTACTTTAAAAATTTCAAGAATATCAGCATTTTGAACCAACTTGTGAGAATGTTGCAACCTTTGGAGAAATGTGGCAGGAGTTGGTGCTTTCACAGGCATATCTAGCTCGACATTGTCAAGCTCATCATCACTTTTGGAATTTAAAGAATTGTTGGTCTCATCAACTTTCATTGTTAAAATACTCTTATCAATTGTTTTTCCATTGCATAGAGTGGTGATGGACTTGGCATGTTCAAATTTTAAATCAGAAGAATTTAAATTTCTTACCTCAAATTTCTCTCTGGGATTCGGCTGAGGTTGAGCAGGAAACTTACCCTTTTCTTGAGTGTGCAATGCAGAGGTCAAGTTGCTAATGGAACTTCTCATCTTAGTAATGGCTTGCATTGTCTGAGTGTTGATATTGGCTTACTCCTGCATAAAAATTTGTAATGTCTCCTCAAGGGTTTTCTTATGTGGAGGCACATAAGGAGTAGAAGAAGTTGAGGATTTTTATTTGAGTTGGACTTGTTCCTCCAACTAAATTTGGGGTGATTTCTCCATCCAGAATTATATGTTTTTGAATAAGGAGAAGAAAATGGTCTCCTATAGGAATTTATGACATTTGCTTGTTCGTGCAACACCTCTTTAAAAGCGTGGATTGTTGGACAATCCTGAGTTAGGTGTCCACTAATCTCGCATATGCCACAATTCTCTTCTTCTTTTTCAATGGCCTTAGCCAAATTTACCTTCCTAAGTTCCATGGCTTCGACTCTTCTTGTTAAACTTGTTATCCTAGCATTCACATCATCATTTTCTTTAAGGACATACATACCCTCTTGAGATATGGCATTGAGTTTGGGCTTATTTGACCGATCAGAACGATCTGTATTATCCCAAGATTGGGCATTTTTAGCCAATTGGTCAAAATAATCTCAAGCATCATCAGGATCTTTATTTAAAAATTCACCATTACACATCATTTCTACAAACTTATGCATTTGAGTTGTTAAACCTTCATAGAAAAAACTAATGGTGCGCCAAGTCTCATAGCCATGATGTGGGCAAGTTAGCAATAATTTTTTAAAATGCTCCCAACACTGAAAAAATGTTTCATTTTGTTTTTGAGAAAAATTCATAATGTTTCTGCGAAGAGTGTTGGTCCTATGAGTAGGAAAAAACTTTTTCAGAAATTCTCTTTGCATTTCTTGCCATGTGCCAGTAGATCTTGGTCTCAAGGAATTCAGCCAATTTTTAGCTTTTTCTTTCAAAGAGAATGGAAACAACTTTAATCTAACAACATCATCATTGACAGCTTGGGTTTGTAAAGTTGTACAAATTTCTTCAAATTCTTTTAGATGCAAATAAGGACTTTCTGAGTCTAAGCCATGAAACTTGGGAAGTAATTGATTTACTCCTGGTTTTAAATCAAAATTTTCCATATTCGTAGGAAAAATCATACAAGATGGAGTACTTGTCCTTGTTGGCTACAAATACTCGCGCAAAGTTCTCATTGGTGGATTATTGTGTCTCATCATTTTCAAGTTCGTTATGAACACTATGATTGTCAGCCATAGAGGCTCAAGCACATTCAAAAACTAAAAGGTGAATGCGAAACAAGCAAGAAAGTAAAAGAAAAAATTTTGGAACGAAATTATCAAATGATATGAATATGGAAGGAATGTTACTTGATCCCTTTCCCGTCAAAATAACAAAAAATTGTACCTATAAAAAGAATATAAGAAAATTAGCAAAAGGTTACTAAAATATTTTTTTTCTTTTCTAAAAAAATATTATCACATGTTGCAATCCCTGGCAACGGCGCCAAAAACTTGTTGCGCCTAAACTTTGACTCAAACTACTAAACCAAAAATTTAGTGCAATTTTACCTACAAGTATACAAGTATTGTAGTACCTCACAGGGTCGAATCCATAGGGATTGACTTATGTGATAAATAAAATAAACTCAAACAATGAAAACAAATTACTAAAAAAAAATGTGCGATTGAATATAAAATAAAATTACTGAGATGATGATTTTTGAAATAACTAAATAAAACTAAAATGATAAAATGAATTGATGTGGAGAAAGACTAAGGTTTTGAGGATCCGTCTAATAATTTATAATATTGTTTTCGATCGATTTACTTCAATTAAACTAGAATAATGATTCCGTTTAATTGGAATATTTAGCATTTAAGATCAAGAAAAATAATCGCTAATGATTGAGCATGAACGATTGATGATTAAAACATTCACAAATCTATTTGAATATCACAGAGATTCTTAAAGCATTCACCATTTTCAGAAATCACAATGAATCAAGATAAATAAATAGATAATGTGATACCACGTTTTTACGTGTACTTTCACTGAAGGAGTATTTTAATTTAATTAAAATATTAGTTCTTTTATTTTAAATTATTGTATTTTAATTGGATTTATTTAGTTGTGATATTTATTTTGTAGAGCTTTCTTAATATTAATTATCGTTTTGAGTTGATATTGCTGTGTAATTTATTTTAATTTGTTTTTAGATTTAAAATTATGTTGTTAGTTTTTACTAGTTATTTATTATATTTTAGCTTGATATTATATTTAAATTATTTTATTCGTCTTATACCTTTTAAAATTGTTTTCGTTGGATCAGTTTCTGGACTCGAGAGGTGAGGATTGGACCTCATTTCTTTTCTCCATCTTTTCTTTTTCTCTTTTTCTTTTTCCTCTTTTCTTTTTCTTTCTTTTTCTCTCCCGATTTCCTCCCGTGCGCGACACTCTCTCTCTCCTCCATTTCCGTTCGTTTCTTCCACCGCCCAAATCGCCTCCGTGACCTACACCACCCCCACCGGTCGACTCCCCTCCGGCCGGCACACTTCCCCACCAAATCTCAGCCCCTCCCGTGTCGCCGTTAGCCACCGTGAGCCTGAACATTCCGCACGGTTTTTGAACCGTTCCAATGCCGTCGTTCTACCTCCGGCCACCATCTCTTCACCACATCATCACCGACTTCTTGTTGTCCTAAACCACCCATTTCTAGCTCTAATCCGTTGCCGTAGCAGTCCCACAAGCTCATCTTCATTTTTGCCATTTTTTCGCTTCCATCGCCATTTTCACCGCCACCCACGGCCAACTGTCACTTCCATTAGCTTCATAAATACCTCTAGGCCATTTCCTATCAATCCCAAGTCCTGGTTTGTCCCTGTTCAAAAGTGGGTATTTTACAACCCACGGCCACAGTGTATTTTACACTATTACGTTGCTTTTTCTCCGCCGTTTGCAGCCTCGTGATCCTTCGAAAATTAGTATATAGTGCTGTAAGTATTTTTCAAACTCTATTTTAGATTTAAATATATTATTATTTTTACAATAAATTCATTGATTAGTTGGTTAATTCCGGACTGAGTCCGAGGAGTCAGGGGTCGGATAGATTTGAGGACGGAGTTGTTTGATTATTGTTAATGTTGAGTTTTGTTGGATAAATTGTATCTTGAGGTGTGCATTGTATGGTACATTCATGTGTATCTATTAAATTGAGAAAAAATGGTTTTATCAATGTAAATAGATTTTCGAGTGCGTGTGTATCATGACTCCAAGCTGGGATGAGGTATTATCTCGGTGGAGCTCCTCTGGTCATTCGGGAGTGGATAATACTGAGTGACATCCCCTGAGTTGTCACTGGGCAACGACCGGATCCAACGATACTGTAATGCTGTCGTGTCGACTCTGTGGTCCCTAGGCTGGTGGGGACTAGAGGATGGCCTGGTCCAGGTACGCGTTGGGCGTGAGATTGGGCATCGCTCCTTTAGGTGTCACATGCGTAGTCATTACCTGTGATGTGGCACAGGAGCCAGAGTGTGCGGATGATCCTTAAGGGAGATCATGGTGCATGCAATAAATTGGAACAGGTTTTGGATATTGGACACGGGCCATTTTCTGGAAAAAATGGCGAGGTTTTGTTTGAGGTTATTGTGATCCATTTTCTGGAAAAATTGTGGTTTTCTTGGTTTGGGCCATTATCTGGAATAATGGCAAGGACTGGTTTTAAGGGATATGTTTTGAGCCAAAATGGGATTTTTGGCGTGTGTGAAAAAATGTGGATTTATGAGATATATGCATTTGACATTCTTTCATGCATATTGTTGAGTTTAATATATTTTTTATCTTGTGGCGTTTGGATTATTACTTACCTGCGGCACCATTTTGGTACCGTAGATTTTGATGCAGATGTTGAGGAGGAGGAGGAGGAGGCTGAGCCCGAGGAGGCAGCTCCGCCAGAGTTTTGATTTGGAGTTGTTTATGTCAAAAAATATTTCTATTAGTTTTTATGCCTTGTATTATGGTTTTGAAACAATATTTGAGACTTGTAATATTTTATTATGTGTGGTTTAAACGGGTTTATATTAAACAAAAATTCTTGTAGTTAGTTATAAGACTTTTATTACCTGCTGCGTATTTTTATTGTACACTTGTTGCATGTACACACACTTGGGACTTGGCGATGGGATGTGTGACCCGTGCTGTCATCATCCCGACGCTTCGATTTTTACGTGTTCGTACATGGGAATTGGGGGCATCACAGATAATCAAAATATCCAATAATAAAATCCTTCAATCGATCAAGCTCACAAAATAAATTTTACGTTGATCTGAAAACAATGTTTAAATTATTAAACTTCACCTCTAACCTTAGTATGAAAATTTAGCCAACCATGTTTATCACAAGTACTATAAAAATCACATAAATATTTTTCATTAAAAAACTAAAATAAAACACAAACTTTAATACTAGAAAATAACTATAGGCAAGTAAAAATATAAAGAAAATGAAGCCCGAAAGACTCCCTCAAACTGAACTAGTTTCGTCCTTTCCATAAAAGCAAGAAGCTCAAATTCCTCTACTTCTTTGATCTCAAAACAGAACCAAAAGTCCAGCCCCTCTTCTCTCTTTCGTAATTCTGTTTTTGCCTCCAAGACCAGCATGTCTAAACCTTCCACCGCCTCTTCAAACTGAATTGCAGAAAAAGAAAATAAATCCTCCAAAGGTCTGGACAAAGTACAATGCCCACATCCCCTTCCCCACACTAAATTTATTCTTTAATTCTCACCGACACCTCTCCACTCTAACATCCCCTGGGTAGAGCAAGGAAAATAAAATTAATCTCCCTCCATCTACTGACCAACTCTCTTCTTCAATGGACCGACTCTCGTATCAAGCACCAACACCTCTCCTCAATGAATCAGCCCATCGACTTCTCTCAAATGAAAACTCAAGAGAAATCAGACCACCCAATAAATCTCCCTCCATGTCCCTCTCTCCCGTCAGACGAAAACGTCCACACTCAAAACTCCCTCCAAGAACCGACCGACACTCCCTTCTTTTCAATGAATCAACCCACCGACTTACCTCAACTCTCCCCCTCTCTACCATCTGTCTTTTCACATCCCTTAATCGAGTAATAAATAGCCGAAAGGTCCCAGACCTCCAAGACGTCTACGTCTCTCGTTCCACCCCTACGTACCTCTATAGAGTTAACAATATATATATAGCTGCCTCAAGTCTTAGACACTAGAAGTGAGCTCCCTTGTTCGTAAATTTAATCCAATCTTTCCCTCAATCAACGTAAAAGTTAAGCCAAATAATCAACAAGCTGCCGCCTCAAGCCTTATGTTCACCGCCAGACATCAAAATCAGCTGAAAACCAGCCTCACATTTCTTCCTTTTCGTCCACTTTCCTTAGATGCAGCTTCTTTTCTTTTCTTTTTCAAACCTTCACCGTAATTCAGCCCCCTTATCTTTTGTCTTATCTTTTGCATGTTTCTTTGCATTTCCTCTCAATTAGCATGTGCTTTTGGTCAAATGTTTCCACCGGATCCCATGTGAATTTTATTTAAGCTGAAAATAAAAAGATAAAAATAACACTCAAACATAAATTAAAATGAAAAATAGATTATCAAAAATATGTGAGGAAATATTGCCCAATTAAATCATAGTTATAAAATTAAGCATAAACATGATATCAATCAATTAAAAATCACAACTCATATTTATGCTTATTAACCATTTTTCCATCTAAAACTATTAATAGTGTCACGAAAAATTTAAAATACATTGGTTTTAAATAGCTCAATCAATGATCGGACATGATTTTAAGTTCTCAGCATCAAAGTTTTTATGAAAAACCTTATGTTAAGTATGTTTATGTTATGATGAGTTTCTTATTGAGTCATCGACTCATTTTAATTTTTTTTTATTATTTTTTTTTAAGTTTTTAAACCACCCTAGATCAGAATATTAATAAAGGCAGAGTTGCAGAATGAGGCTTAGTTCAGGGAGGTGTGGCCTAAATCATATATAGAGACTTTAAGTTATGATTTTAATGGTACAAATTTTGAGAAATTTTAATAAATGCTTCCGAGCACTCTCATTTGTAATTTTAGTATTTTAATTCAAAACGACTTTATTTATTATAAGGAATTTTTGTACTTAGCACTTTCTTTAGAATAAAAGAAAATATTTTTTAGTTAAGTTCAGTAGTAGTACTCTAGCTCCCAAGAATTTCTAAAAGTGGCTTTATTATTAAACCTGGGAAGCGGGGTGTTATATACCATGAGTAAGTTAGAAGCTAACTTATGAATATCCTCGCTTAATAACATAGAGCGGGCTGAAATGAAAGATATATTAAGGTTAGAAATTCTTTGTGATGCCCCCATACCTCGCTTGGGATTGGATAGAGACTAAAGTGTTGGGACACGTAACTCAAGGCTACATACCCCTCGTTCATGATAGTTAACATGCAATACACCTTATATATTACTAATAGTATGCAATAATCGTAGCGGAAAAAGGTTCAAATCTAAATAAAGATAGAGCAATAAAAATATAGTACCAAATAAAATAACTACTAAAAATCCCAAAGTACTTGTTCAAGCTCTTGATACAAAATGAGGGTTTTAAACCACAACCCTTAGCACTGAGTTCACTAGAAATCTCAAAACACTATTTATATGAGACCACCCCCCCCCCCCCCCAAAAAAAAAACAAATTCTATTTAGGCTTGTCTTTTGCTATGATCTTCTGCAAATCCTCAAAATGTTTTAGTACTTCACTAATGAACTTATCGACTACCTCTAGTCTTTCCTCTATGTTTGGCTTCGCAGAGTGCTTGAGGCTCTTAGGGGCCTCCTTAATTGGTGGGGATCATCTCACTTGAGTTTCCCCATAGCTATCACATAGTCCTATTATAACTTCTACCATTCTAGGGGGAATGATAGTGGAAACTACTATGGTGAGATTTCGAGAAATCTCAATAAGTTACACCAATAACATACAAAAAAATAGCTAAAACATGCATAGACAAACCATGAGTATGAATTCATGGACATGAACTTGACCAACAACTTCTTTCATTCTTGTATTCATTTCAAAATCCTTGACCATGTATTCATGTAACAGAGTAACAAAAATAGTCATGTAAAAGTACCGTTTCTAAATTATATTAATCACTTATAACCATTTAATTCAATAACAATATGGGTGGACACCTCACGACTCCTCTACGCACCGTGGGCTCCATGCTAGTTACCACATTACATAGCCGGCCCTCTTGATCGGGTGTGAGTATGTTAAAGTTCATATAATATGGAAATTCACAATTCACCTTCACCGCATTTTCAAAGTGTTGCATCCACTAGCATTTGGTGCTACTTCACTCTGGAATCCTTTGAAAATGACTCATTTAAAGTCTGTTAACTATACTTCGTCAACCTAAATCCAGGGTTACCACTCTAATTTAAGCACTCCAAAGTGAACATAGGGGTTCTATTAGGATATTCCCCCATCCTAGCATTTGGAGTCATGACATAAAACATTATTATTTCTTTTCTCTTAATGCACAACTTGAAATGCATGTGACATGTATTTGTAACAAAAACTTTGATGGATAACCAAAAATGTATAACATGTCACCATGTGACTTTATGCAAGAATATCATGTTCTCATGCCACATATTAAAAGTGGATCACATTTACAATTTGAATGAATTGGAACATGTAGAAACTTTTACTAGAAAATAAAATATGAAAGCTTGGGTCTTGCAGAAATGCCCTAGGCCGATTGGAGGTAACATTCTCCTTACTTGGCAAAACTCATATTGGTCGGGTGCTAGTTGGTTCTTGCGACCCTAATAGCCGTTGGTGTGTAAGGGGTATATTTGTGTGTGTTAATCAATTTCATGTTTGAAAGTGCAAGGATTTGTTTTGCTTTACTAGAAGGTAGATTTTTCACGAAAACCCTAGTTGCTAGTCAACTTGACCTAACCCTACAAGAGTTCTTCAAGTTTACTCGGCTGTGGATGTTTTGGGTTCTTCGAGAAGAGACTCTAGACACTCATTCTATACTCATGGGATCAAGCATAGCTAAGCCAAATACTTCATGAAACCCATAAAGTTCACAACAAGGCCATGACACACATCCTCCTATTCTTTTCTTCAACCAAACCTTTTTCAACTCATAGACCCTCACAAGTATGTGTGTTCAAGAGAAAGAGTGAGGAAAAGGCTTGGAGATTCTTACCGTGCGGTTCTGTCCAACATGGGGTCCCTTATTCTCCTGCCTATGCCATGCGTGTGGAGGGTGTTTAGGTGGAGAGAAAATGGTTTTTGGTGTGTTCTTTCATATGGGGGTTAGATAGAGAGAGAAGAGGAAAGGTGAAATCTAAAAATCTAGACAAAATCACCTTTGGGTGTCTTGGTTGGGGTGCAAGGCACCAACCCCTTTAATGAAACCCTTAAATACCTCTTCAGTTTCCCACACACACTCTCTCTTATCATTACTCCTGATTGTGAAAACCATAGGGTCCTTGTGCATTGGCGCCATGGGGCATTTTACTTCCACCCTTGGTTGAAATCTTCATTCTTCCTTCTTCCTTCTTCCTCCTCATCATTGCCCTCTCAGAAATGCCAAAGGGTTCCTCTAGCATGGATGACAAGTAGCAAGGCTCTTTGCCATAACTGAAACCCTAAATTGCTCTTGCCATCCCTTTTTGTGGTCTAGGTTTAATGAGCCCATGCTATGGACAATGGGCATGTAGGTCCTTATGGTTGATTGAGCTGAAATATTGCATATTTTAACTATTTAAAACCAATGTATTTTAAATTCATCATGACATTATTATTGGTTTTAAATGGAAAAATGGTTAATAAGAATGAATGCAAGATAGTGAGTGTGAATGCAAGATTGAATGTGAATGCAATTGAATGTGAATGCAAGAGGCGGCCAAAATTAGGTGTGAATGCAAATGAAGTGTGAATGTGAGAGGCAACTAGCCAAGTTGTTCGGCTATAAAAGGGGTGCAGTCCGAACTTACATTTTAGAACTTGCTTCTTTGTTATTTCTTTGTTATGTTCTTGAAAGAGTTGGCTCCTTCTTGTGTTCGGCAGTTTTTCCTTTTGGCTTCAATGCTTTGTTGTTTTAGAATTTTTATTAAGTGTATTAAGAATTGTTCTAGAATTTTATTTCATTAAGTGTAATACCTTAATTTCTATTAAGTGTGCTAGTTTGTTTCATTACTAGTTTGTTTCATGCAACAAAAGAATTGTTTTAGAAGTTTTAATTGAATATGCTAGTTGGTTTTATGCAACAAAAGAATTATTTTAGAAGTTTTAATTAAATATGATAGTTGGTTTTATGCAACAAAAGAATTATTTTAGAAGTTTTAATTAAATATGCTAGTTGGTTCCATACAACAAAAGAATTGTTTTAGAAGTTCTCATTAAGTTTGTTACCTTAATTTATTGCAAGAAAGGTTTGGTTGTAAGCTTTTGTTTTTGTTTTTGATTTTTCTGAAACATCATACGTGGGGAGTAGAGGAATTGTTCTAGAGTTTTCATTAAAGGTTTGGAGATTAATTTTCAAGAGTGATACATGAGAAGTTGTTCCTTTTTGCTTTAGATTTCAATTGAATGGTGAAGGGGGGTTTTCGTCTAGACTTTTCGTTCTCTATTTTTATTTAAATTCAGTTTAAAGTTTATGGAATACTTTTGAGATTTTTTTGGCTTAGAAGTTTGGGTAATTTATTTGCTGTTTACTTATTTCGTGTTATTTATTTTTCTCATTTCTTTAAGCTTTCATTTAATAGTGATTACAATTGTTATGTGTTATTTTGAGAATTTGTGATTTAAATACAAAGATGAATTCTAGAATCTTGGTTTTGGGCATTTTCAATTTTCAGTTCATGTTTTGTCAATTACTTTCTAATTTAGTTTAATGCTTAATTTAGTTTTATTAATTTCTGAGTTTAATCTATTAGTCCTTTACATTCCAATCTGACAATCAAAATCTAAAGACACGAATCTAGTCCATGACTAGTACCCTTTTCCATCCATTGCATAAATCATCCTCTTGTTTTCTCTTTGTGAAGTTTTTCATATTTTTCAACGAGTTTAATTTTAAGTAACTTTCCCTAAGGAGACGATCTACGAATTTATTCCTAATTATTACACGACATCCTCCTGCACTTGGGATAGCATTAGTGCTACTCATTTTTGAGTGAGTCAAGTTTTTGGCGCCGTTGTCGGGGAAAAGTTGTTTAACTCAAATTTAAACTTGTTATTTTATTTTATTTTTCTCTACCATATTATCTCCGGTTACTCATCTCATTTGCATCAACCACTCATCTCTACCATATTAGATTGATGTTTCATGTCATGGGTAAGAGACACTTCAAATAGGTTGCTTAGAGTCACATCGAGTGTTGAGAGTAGTATACACAGCTTGGAGGTAGATAGCTCGTCTGTCTTTTCTTTGAGTGAGCCAGATGACGAAATTGAAATTGAATCAGAAAACATGGCTGCACCTGCACCACGCACTCTTAAGGACTATTTGCAACCCACTCGTACCACTACACCTTCATGCATTGTTTTACCAGAAAATCCACCTAATTTTTCTATTAAGCATGGCATGATGTCAGTGATACCTCAGTTCCACGGGATGGATTCTGAGAGTCCTTACCAGCACTTGACAGATTTTGAGTTGGCTTGTGCTACTTTTATCACCAGGGCTGTTACTGATGAATTCATTAAACTTCGTTTGTTTCCTTTCTCTTTAAAGGATAAAGCGAAGATTTGGTTTAACTCTTTGAGACCTAATTCTATTTCTAGTTGGTCTGATATGCAGCGTGAATTCTTACAAAATTTTTTTCCTTTTAAGAGAACTTAGTTTTTGCAAGAGCAAATCAGTCAGTTCAATCAGAGACCTGATGAGACCTTTCAGGCCAGTTGGGAAAAATTTAAGGATTTGATGAACATCTGTCCACATCATGGTTTTGAGTCTTGGAGGTTGGTAATCTATTTTTACACTGGTCTCACTCCAGAATGCAAACAGTTTGTTCAGACAATGTGCAATAGGGAGTTCTTTAGCAAGGAACCTAATGAAGCACTATCATTTTTTGACTACCTTGTTGAGAGTGCACAACAGTGGAACACTCGTACTGATCGAGTTCCATTAACAGCACAACCACTGAGGGCTATTTCTGGAGGGGGTAGATATGAGCTTAAGGGAGACACTGATGTTCAAGCCCGAATAACTGCATTGACTAGAAGACTGGAGGTCATGGAAATGGAAAAAGTGAAGGTTGTGAATGTAGTAGAGGCATGTTCTATATGTGTTGATTCAACCCATAAGACCCAAAACTGCCCGATAATGCCAGTATTTCAAGAAAGTGGATCTGAGCCGATGCAATCAGCTAATTGAGTCAATAGAGCACAGAATCAGCCCTTCTCCAACACATATAATCCGGGGTGGAGGAATCACCCAAATTTCTCATGGAGAAATGATCAGCCTGGTCGGTCCCCACCACCTCAGCAGCAGCCATTCCATCAGGGTGCTCCTCAGCATCAGTATCCGTCATATCAGAATCCTCAGAGGTATCCTCATGTAGCTCCTCTTGGATTTCAGCCTTATGTAGCTGTACAAAGTTCTCAGCCTTCATCATCTGCAAAGAAGACTCTAGATGACAGTATGGCTCAGATGGCCAATACACTTAAGCAATTCATGCAGATTCAGGCCACCACAAATAATCAGAACACTCAGGCCATAAATGAACTGTGAGGCACTATTAATAAGATGAGCACAACGTTGAAAGGAAAATTTCTAGCACAGCCTCAGCCTAATCCTCAAGTATACAGACAACAACAACATCAAGTGCATAATGTCTCAGGAGACATTATTGAGACAGCGAAAGCTGTTCTTACTTTGAGAAGTGGGAAGGAAGTTCCCCGACCTGAGATGACCATAGACACAGAGGTAGTTGCTCCTACGCCTAAAGATGCAGCAGAGACGGATGAAGTTGAAAAAGAACCAGAGGTAGTAAGACCAGAACTGAAGAAGCCTATGAGTGCAAATGCTGAAACTAGTAAGGGATACCAACCTGTGGTTTCCTATCCTCAGAGATTGGCAGCTGGCCAAAAGAACAAGTATCACACGGAGATTCAAGAGATTTTCAAGCAGGTGAAGATCAATATTCCACTCTTGGATGCCATACAACAAGTGCCTTCATACGCAAAATTTTTGAAGGACTTGTGCATAGTGAAGAGGAAGCTGAATGTAAAGAAGAAAGCTATCCTAACGGAGCAAGTTAGTGCATTGATATTGAGTGAGACTCCTTAGAAGTTTGGAGATCCCGGCTCTCCCAACATCTCCATTATGATTGGTGAATCACGCGTTGGGAGAGCTTTACTTGATTTGGGGAGTAGTGTGAACTTGCTACCGTTCTCAGTATATGAGCAGTTGGGATTGGGTGAGCTGAAAAAGACCTCCATCATGCTACAGCTGGCTGACAGATCAATTAAGGTACCGAGGGGTATTGTAGAGGACGTGTTGGTCCAGGTGGACAAATTCTACTACCTAGTGGATTTTGTGGTTCTTGACATGCAGCAGCCGGTCTCCACTATTTATCAAGCTCCTGCCATCCTAGGAAGACCATTTCTAGCTACATCAAATGCTTTGATCAATTGCAGAAGTGGAGTTTTGAAGCTTACCTTTGGGAACATGGCACTTGAGTTGAATCAGCCAACGCTTGCAAGATGCCAGCACATTTTGATGACACAAGTGATTTGAATGCTGTGGAGAGTTTGACACCAACAGATTTTATTTGCTCAACTTCTCCCTTTTCTGATGATGATTATATTTTTCAGACACCTGAATTTTTACTTGATGAGAAAATTGATCATATCAATGAAGATGACTTTGATTTTTTTGATTGTTTTGCAGATTCATCTTTACCACTTGAAGTACAATTTGTGGGAGCAAGATGGAAACTCCAGTTCGAAGCTCTACCACCACCAGACATACTTAGATCTTCAGAGGAAGAAGTTCCTTAGGTGGAACTGAAACCGCTTCCTCAAGATTTAAAGTATGCGTTTCTTGGACTTGAAGAAGACACTTTTCCGGTGGTGATTTCCTCAAAGCTAAATCAGAAGGATGAAGCCCAGTTGATTGAAGTATTAAGAAAGCATCGAGGCCCAATTGGTTGGACAATAGTAGACATCAAAGGCATTGATGCCGCTGTATGTACCCACAGAATCCATCTTGAAGACGATGCTAGACCGGTTCGTGATGGTCAACGTAGGCTCAATCCTACAATGAAGGAAGTCGTGAAAGGGGAAGTGCTTAAGCTACTCGCAGTGGAAATCATTTACCCCATCTCAGACAGTAAGTGGGTAAGTCCAACTCAAGTGGTACCAAAGAAATCTGGTTTGACTGTCATAAAAAATGATAAAAATGAGTTAATTCCAATTAGAATAGTTACTGGCTGGAGAATGTGCATTGATTATAGAAAACTTAATTCAGCCAGTAGGAAGGATCATTTTCCTTTACTATTTTTGGATCAAATTTTGGAAAGAGTAGCTGGTAATGCATATTATTGTTTCTTGGATGGCTACTCTGGTTATTATCAAATTGCTGTAGCACCTGAGGATCAGGAGAAAACTACTTTCACCTGTCCTTTTGGCACTTTTGCTTTTACTAGAATGCCTTTTGGTTTGTGTAATGCTTCAGCTACTTTTCAGAGATGCATGATGAGTATTTTTTCTGACATGGTTGATGATATTTGTGAAATATTCATGGATGATTTCTCTGTTTTTGGAAAATCCTTTGAGAGTTGTTTGCATAATTTGGCATGTATTCTCCAAAGATGTGAGGAAAAAAATATTTTACTTAATTGGGAGAAATGCCAATTTATGGTCACTCAGGGCATTGTCTTGGGGCATATTGTTTCTTCTGAGGGTATAAAGGTTGACAAGGCAAAGATTGAATTAATATATAAACTTCCTATCCCTAGGACAGTTAGGGATATTTGTTCTTTTCTTGGTCATGCTGGCTTTTATAGGCGGTTTATTCAAGGGTTTAGTTCTATTGCAAAACCTTTGTGCACTCTTTTACAAAATGATATTGAATTTGTTTGGACTGATGAGTGCCAAAAAGCTTTTGATACCTTGAAAAAGTCGCTTACCACTGCCCCTATTGTGTAACCCTCGCAGTGGGACCTTCCCTTTGAGATTATAACAGATGCTAGTGACTATACCTTAGGAGCTGTTTTGGGGCAGCGAGTGGATAACAGACCTTTTGTGATTTATTATGCCAGTAGAACCTTGAATGATGCCCAGAAAAATTATACCAATACTGAAAAAGAATTGCTTGCAGTAGTTTTTGCACTTGATAAATTCCGGGCTTATATTCTTGGTTCTCCTGTTACTATTTTCACTGACCACTCTGCTCTTAAGTATTTGTTGGCTAAGAAAGATGCAAAACCACGCTTGATTCGCTAGATTCTATTACTTCAAGAGTTCAATATCAACATTAAGGACAAGAAAGGAGTTGAAAACGTGGTAGCTGACCACCTCTCTAGATTGTCATCATCTCCTTCTTCACATGTCAGCCTCCCTCTTGATGATAGTTTCCTGGATGAGCAGCTGTTTGTGGTTGATAGAGCTCCCTGGTATGCTGACATAGTCAATTATCTGGTGACTGAGCGAATGCCTTCTAAATGGTCAACCCAAGATAAGCGTCAGTTTTTATCTGAGGTAAAACATTTCTACTTTGATGACCCTTATCTTTTCAAATATTGTTCGGACCAATTGATTCGGAGATGCATTCCTGATGATGAGTTTTCTTCAGTATTGAGATTTCGTCATATGGGGTGCATGTGGTGGTCATTTTTCAGCAAATAAAACAGTGGCAAAAATTTTGCAAAGCGGTTTTTATTGGCCTTCCATGTTTAAGGACGCTTAAAATTTTTGTAAAGCATGTGAGTCTTGTCAAAAGTTGGGAGCCATTAGCAAAAGAAACATGATGCCCCTTTCCCCCATTCTTACTTTAGAAATCTTTGATTGTTGGGGAATAGACTTCATGGGACCTTTTCCGGTTTCCTTTGGAAACACATATATTTTATTGGCTGTGGACTATGTTTCAAAGTGGGTTGAGGCCATCGCTTGCAAAACCAATGACCATCATGTTGTACTAAAGTTTTTACAATCTTTGTTTGCTCGATTTGGCTTGCCCAAGGTTATCATTAGTGACGGGGGTTCTCATTTTTGCAATAAACCATTTTCTACACTTGTGAAGAAATATGGTATCACACACAGAGTTTCTACCCCTTATCACCCTCAAACAAATGGGCAAGCTGAATTGGCAAACAGAGAGATAAAAATCATTTTAGAGAAAACAGTAAATCCTAATAGGAAAGATTGGTCGATTAAGTTTATTGATGCTTTGTGGGCTTATAGGACAGCTTTTAAAACAAATCTAGGGATGTCTCCCTATCGATTAGTTTATGGTAAACCTTGTCATTTACCTGTTGACGTTCAGTATCGAGCTCTTTGGGCCATAAAACATGTTAACATGTCACTTGATGAAGCTTCAGGGTTGAGAAAATTGCAGATCAATGAATTGGATGAAGCTCGTCGAAATGCTTATGACAATGCGCAACTGGCAAAGGAACGCATGAAAATTCTGCATGATCAGAAAATTCATCCAAAGCATTTCACACTTGGTCAGGAAGTTCTTCTTTACAACTCTCGCTTGCATATTTTTCCTGGAAAGTTGAAATTCCGATGGAGTGGGCCGTACATTGTAAAGACCGTTCATCCTTATGGCGCAGTAGACATTGTCAATCCAAAGAATGGTAATAGCTTCACTGTCAACGGACAACGTCTAAAGTCATTTCTGAAGGTCTTTGATCCACATGATGAGATCTTGCTTGTGCAAGACCCAAGGGAAGTGTTTTAAGTTGTTTTTCCTTTTTTACAGTTTTCTTTACTTGCTTTGTTTTTATTTGTTCTTTTGCTTTGATTTTATATTTCATGTTGATTGTTTGTTTTGCTTGCTTAGTTCTGTGCACTTTGTTTTCTTTCGTTCGATTCATTGAGGACTATGTATCTCACTAGTTGGAGGGTAGCATGTGTGCACATATAAACCAAAAAAATTTGAAATTTGAGATTTGTGAAATTTGAGCATCTTGGTGGAGTAGTTGAGCGGGATCATTTGTGAAAATTTATTTTCAAGCTTAAACATAGAGCATGATTTTTGATGCATCATATTTTGTTGATATGTGGCTTGAAACACAGGATGTTATGCTTATTAAGATGAAACTTGATAAAATTTTTGTAGAACGAAAGGCAAATTTTGAAGGACATTTTGCACATGCTTACGCTTGTAGTGTTCCTTATTTACCATCCTTTGATTTAACATTAGAGAAGTAAACTGCAGGACTACCGAGCCATGCCAAAAAGAAAAGAAAAGAAAAGAAAAGAGAAAGGATTGAAAAAAAAAAAGAGAGAGAGAAAATGAATAAAGGCAACTTAGTGAACTTTCCTAAGTAAAAAGGGCTAGAAACAGTTACCCAAGACTTTGGGGGTTGAGTGTCCAACCTTTAAAAACAGAGCTGGCGTGAAAACTGCTAGTCCCTTGGGCTTTGAGGTAGTTAGAATCAGCAATGATTAATCTTAAGGTTGAAAAATCCTATGGCAAATCATGGCTAGTAATGAGGAACACACAACCGGTCTAGCTCCACACACACATTTAAGTCTTGAGATATTTGCCTTAATTCTATGTGAAAGATTGTTAAGATAGTCTTGGTGGGTATAACCCTTAGGGGTTGAGTAGTAACATGTCACTTTTGTGAGAATTCAGAATTGTGTTTGATTGTTTTTGTTTGAATTTCGATCCTTATGCAATATTCATCTCAATTAATTTTCACTATTTTGCTCAAGGATTAGCAAAAAGCTAGTTGGGGGGTGTGATTGAGCTGAAATATTGCATATTTTAGCTATTTAAAACCAATGTATTTTAAATTTATCATGACATTATTATTGGTTTTAAATGGAAAAATGGTTAATAAGAATGAATGCAAGATAGTGAAGTGTGAATGCAAGATTGAATGTGAATGCAATTGAATGTGAATGCAAGAGGCGGCCAAAATTAGGTGTGAATGCAAATGAAGTGTGAATGTGAGAGGCAACTAGCCAAGTTGTTCGGCTATAAAAGGGGTGCAGTCCGAACTTACATTTTAGAACTTGCTTCTTTGTTATTTCTTTGTTATGTTCTTGAAAGAGTTGGCTCCTTCTTGTGTTCGGCAGTTTTTCCTTTTGGCTTCAATGCTTTGTTGTTTTAGAATTTTTATTAAGTGTATTAAGAATTGTTCTAGAATTTTATTTCATTAAGTGTAATACCTTAATTTCGATTAAGTGTGCTAGTTTGTTTCATGCAACAAAAGAATTGTTTTAGAAGTTTTAATTAAATATGCTAGTTTGTTTCATGCAACAAAAGAATTGTTTTAGAAGTTTTAATTAAATATGATAGTTGGTTTTATGCAACAAAAGAATTATTTTAGAAGTTTTAATTAAATATGCTAGTTGGTTCCATACAACAAAAGAATTGTTTTAGAAGTTCTCATTAAGTTTGTTACCTTAATTTATTGCAAGAAAGGTTTGGTTGTAAGCTTTTGTTTTTGTTTTTGATTTTTCTGAAACATCATACGTGGGGAGTAGAGGAATTGTTCTAGAGTTTTCATTAAAGGTTTGGAGATTAATTTTCAAGAGTGATACATGAGAAGTTGTTCCTTTTTGCTTTAGATTTCAATTGAATGGTGAAGGGGAGTTTTCATCTAGACTTTTCGTTCTCTATTTTTATTTAACTTCAGTTTAAAGTTTATGGAATACTTTTGAGATTTTTTTGGCTTAGAAGTTTGGGTAATTTATTTGCTGTTTACTTATTTCGTGTTATTTATTTTTCTCATTTCTTTAAGCTTTCATTTAATAGTGATTACAATTGTTATGTGTTATTTTGAGAATTTGTGATTTAAATACAAAGATGAATTCTAGAATCTTGGTTTTGGGCATTTTCAATTTTCAGTTAATGTTTTGTCAATTACTTTCTAATTTAGTTTAATGCTTAATTTAGTTTTATTAATTTCTGAGTTTAATCTATTAGTCATTTACATTCCAATCTGACAATCAAAATCTAAAGACATGAATCTAGTCCATGACTAGTACCCTTTTCCATCCATTGCATAAATCATCCTCTTGTTTTCTCTTTGTGAAGTTTTTCACATTTTTCAACGAGTTTAATTTTAAGTAACTTTCCCTGAGGAGACGATCTACGAATTTATTCCTAATTATTACACGACATCCTCCTGCACTTGGGATAGCATTAGTGCTACTCATTTTTGAGTGAGTCAATGGCTAAAATCCTAAATGTTCCTCATCATGACTAGAACCATCTTGGATCCTAGGCTTGTGCATGGATGCCATTTGACATATGGCGTATGTGTGTATTTTGACCTAGCCAAAAGCCTCTTATCTTTTTCTTATCCAAAGATTCGTCTAAAAATCATCTTGGGTGGCGTGCGGCTCCTTCCCAAAGCCTCGCTTTTCACCTTCCTCATCGTTGCCTTTTCTAGGAATTCTAAAGTCTTGTGAATGTGTGACAAATGGCCAAAAGAACATTGATTCCATGGGATTAGGCATGCTCCTCTCCTAGCCAAAACCCTAAAAGGTCTCTTAGAGGTTTATGTCTACAAGTGTTTGAATTTCCCCATGTGTCTCTTACAATTCCTCATAATCACATCTCCTAGAGATTCCCATCCTTAAATGCTAAAGGGTGGTAGTGCCCCTTGGGCATCCGAAATTCATTTCTCTCTTCCCTTCTACAAATTTTAAGTCCTGATACAAGGAATTTTGGAATTGAGATTGTATGTTGGGCAAGTGGTATGGTGGTTGGTAGAAAAGGCATGTGCCCTCAGTCAACTGAAATCTTTGTCTTCCTTTCATTATTTTAGCTTCTTCTAGAAGATATCTTGCATGCTTGCCAAGTGGTAAGTTGTTTGCCAAACCAAAATCCCCCTTCCCACGATTCCGAATGATTGAAGCTTAGGAAACCTAAGGGTCACTTTCTCCCAATTGGGTGCCTCCTTCCATATTCAAAAGCCTAATTTTGTTTTTCCAAAACCCTAGACCTTGTGTTGGAAGAAAATACTTAGTCCAATGGGCCTTCTTGTGGGCTTGGGTGCCTATCTTATTTAGTAAAAGGTAGGGCCCTTATTACTTCCTAAGTTCTAATCTCACCAATTCTTGGGCTAAATTCTAATTGGACTAAGGCAAAAATAATAGAAGTAATAGGTGAGGACTTGGTTAAGTCCAGGTTGTCATATTCTTATTTACTTAGAAAATTAGAAATTACTGATCCTAGAGTACTATTTGCAAAATCACCCATTAACTTTTAGAGATTTGCAAATAAGACCATAAACTTTCAAAATTTACAAATGATCCCAAGCTTCACCAAAATTTATATGCCTCATATATTTCCCATTCTATATGGACTTAGAATTAACAAAACCTCACATCTAATATAATAAATCTCACATTTCCGAGACCTCAAATCCTTACAATTCGCTTGATTTGATTTTTGGGCCCTATTGTACACTTTCTCTACCAAGATGCAAAACTAATAAATAACTAACATCAAATCCCTAGTTTAGTAACATGCCAAGACACCAATCATACATTTATCAAAGCCATAAACTTATCATTTGAAGAAATCTACACAACACAACAATAATAGGTAAAACCAAACCTTGACATCGTGTTTGTGGTCTTTTACCTAAAATTTGACATAAATGCTAAGCTCTAACATGCTAAACACTCAATCTTTGTTGAAATATGCTTGACTAATCAACAAAAATCATTTTGTGGAAGAGTTTGAAATCGGCTTGCACTCCAACCCTAGGACTTGAAACATGTTTGTGACATCCCTAGATTCCGTTTGGGATTTGGCAGATTCTGAAATGTCGGGACATGCAATACAAGATTATATACCTTCGTTCATGACAGATAAAAATGCAATGCACCTAGCCTGCATCTAGTGATATGCAATATTTGCAGTAGATAATTTTTTTTTTCTTGAGCAATACTATGCACTAGATAGTGACATATCCAAAAATATCATAAACGCACTTCATAATAATATAATAACTAATGTCCAAAAGTTACAGTGCTTGTCCAAAAGATCTGTAATAGCATGAGTAATGGAGATAACAATCATTAAGTACATTAATAAACTATCATAACTACTAGGCTAGTGCAACGAGTAGCTCTCACAGCTCTAATAAGATATCCAGAATCCTATCTAAAAATTATAGCATCAAAGTGATGAGATCCTTGTTGTCGTGGCCTAATGACCTCGTCCAGGAGACCCTCTGTTGAGTCTCTAGGCCCTAACACATGATCTACCATTCCTAGGGGGATGGTAGTTAGGACTACCAGGTGAGAGTTGATTATAAATCTCAACAAATTAACTACCAACTTAAACTAGCAATTTATAGATGCATGCATGACAGTAAAAAGATATGAATGTTAATGTAAACATGAACGAGTATGACATGACTTGGCAAATAGCATGACATGTGCTGACATAACTTAGAAACTGATATGGATTGAACTGACATGAAACGTAACTGACTTGAACTAAACTGACGTGAACTATAACTAACTTGAACTAAACTAATGTGAACTATAACTGACTTGAACTGAACTTGAATGTTAATTAAACATGACGTGAATTGAACATGAACTTGGAATTTGACATGAACTAAAACTGGCATGAAAATGTATTCTTGTGTCATGGGGTTACCACGATATCCTTGTCTCAAGGAGTTGCCACGATGTTCTTATCTAATGGGGTTTCCATGATATTTTTGTCTTGTGGGATTATCATGATAGTGTAGTTTTGTCTCATGGGATTACCATGATTTAAAAATGATGACTTGAATAATAACTTGAGTGTACATGGACATAACATGAAAATATTTCTTAATAGACGTGTATGATATGGCATAATGTGACATCACATGTTCATGTTATTAATGGCATGGCATAATATGGCGTTTAATAGATAAATATGTACAATGAAAATGATATGACATATCAGGCATGACATGTACATGTGACTAATGGTATGGCATAACATGGCATGTAACAGATAAACATGTACATGAAAATAAATCATATCATGGCATAACATAGCGTATAATTGGTAAACATGGCATGACCTGACATAACATATAACAAATAAGTATGTAATTGATTTGACAATATGGCATGGCATAACATAACATGTATATAAGTACAACAAATATGAATGATGGTTTCTTACCACCATACATACATAAGTATCCTGAAGTAACTTAGAATCCAACTTGTAGTGATTGTAGCATAACGTACGTAAAAAGAGGTGAAAGAGTGTGGATTGAAATGAGATAATTTTAAGGGTTAGAAGATCCCATTAAATACTTAGACCTATAAAACTTACTTATAAAAAATTACCATTTTACCCCCTTTACATGTGAAAATGACAATTTTGGCCCTAAATTAAAGGTTTCACATACAAACTCTAAATTCTACCAAAATTTATATTCCTCATGTAAAATTTGTCCTAAAATCAATTATGAAAATAGAAAAATTTAAAACAATACCCAACCATATAAACCAAGCAATGGCCGAAACATTCTTAAGGCAAAAGTCTTATTTTTGTTGCATTTTTTTCCAACTTCAAACCACATACTCAAACCGATTTATGCAATATCTAAAGACCACATCCTATGTTTTCAAATCAAGCTAAGACCACTAAACATACACTTTACAAAAACATAAATTTCTCATGCTAAGAAAAGTTTAGAACACCAAATCTCAAACAACTCTTTGATGCACTTGGACAATTTCCTTTCCCATAAACTCAAAAGACTTTGAAAGTCCATAAACTCATTCTTAACATGCTGATAAATCTGACCTAATAGATAAACATGCCTTGAACATCAACCAAGAACACAAAATCAACATTTAAACTACTTGGCATGCTCATAGAACAAACACTCTAAATCTAAAATATTCAACAACTAAACCACAAAGAACAAAACTACATGATGTGTAATCAAGTCCTAGACATGATCCTATCATAAAATCAAAAATTCATATGGAAAGAGTTTCATAAAAACCTCAAGCAAGCCGAAAGCTTCAATATTTAGCCACATTTGAACCTTTTTATACAAAACATACTTCCAATAATTATTCAACCAAAATCTCCATCTAAATGAAAGTCTTAAAATCATCACATAAGAATTTCATAGCCATTAGACTAGGTTTTAAGAACCAAGAATCATCTACATCTCAAACCAGAAACTATTTTATGTGTTCCAGTTTCAACTCCAAAGAAAATATATATAACGCCTTAATAAAAATGCTAACATGCTTTGAATCAACTCATAACATGTTATAATTTCATCATATCAATTTAAAGTCCTAACTTTAACAAACATGTCATCAAAACATCAAGATCTTACAACATCATCCAAACTATTGCCCAATTTGACCTCTGGGTGTTCAAACTCACTTTTCACCAACCCACATTCCACGAAAAATCACACAAAATAATAAATGGAAATTAGACTCAAATAGGGATAATGCATATGAAGGTAGTTTTATGAGAATATACTAACAAAGGCTTCAAAAAACGTAAGCAAGATCGGCCAGAAACACTGAGTGAAACCTCCCTTGACTTCTCTCCAAAAAAGTGAAATGAAAGTGAGACAAAAACATGAAGGGGCTGGCATGGATGACTTATATAGGGCTATAGGGCCAAGAGGGGGATGTGAGGATGACCAATGTATTGTGGTTTTGTGTGACGCCCCCAAATCCCCACGTACGAACACGGGGAAATCAAGACGTCCGGATGATGACATCACGGGTCATCATCTTATCGACGTGTGCCAAGTGTGTGTATAAGCGACGAATGTGCATGAGAAATACGCAGCAAAAAGCAAGTCAATAACTAAGTACCAAAATTTTTCTTGTTTAATACAAAGCTATTTCAACACATACTTAAATAAATATTACAAGACACAAACATAAATTAAACTAAATACAAAGCATCAACTTCAGCATCCTGGCAGAGCCGCATCCTCGGGCTCAGCCTCCTCCTCCTTATCCGCGATCTCTGCACCAAAATCTACGATACCAAAAATGGTGCCGCAGGTAAGTAAATTCCAAACACCACTAGATAAAAACATATAAAACTCAAACAATATGCATGAAATAAAAACCAATGCACATGCGCCATAAAACATAATTTTTCCACGCACGCCAAAAACCCATTTGGCCCACAAAAACATATCCTTAAAACCAAGCCTCGCCATTATCCCAGATAATGGCTCAAACCACCATTTTCCCAGAAAATGGATCAAAAGCCTCGAAAACCAAACATCGCCATTTTCCCCGAAAATGGCCCACATCCGAAAACCATAAAAACAATCCGGTTATGCATGCACCATGATCTCCCCTAGGGATCATCCGCACATCCTGGCTCTGTACCACACCGCAGGTAACGACTACGCATGTGACACCTAAATGAGCGATGCCCAGACTCGCGCCCCGCGCGTACCTGGCCAGGCCATCCTCTAGTCCTCGCCACTCTAGGGACCACGGAGTCGTCACGATAGCGTTACCGTATCGTGCGATCCGTTCGTCGCCCTGCGACAACCCAGGGGATGTCACTCAGTATTATCCACTCCCGAGTGACCATAGGAGCTCCACCGAAATAATAACCCATCCCGGCTTGGGCTCCTGGGACACACGCACCCAAAAACCATTTACGCCAATAAAACGAGATTTTCTCAATTAAAACAATATGCACATAAACACAATATGCAACTCATGCCTCATGGCTCAAATAATCAAGCAAACACAAACAAGCAAAACCAAGCACTCCGTCCTCAATCCATCCGACCCCCGAACTCCTCGGACTCAGTCCAGAATCAGCCAACCAACAACAATTAATTATTGAATGAGAAAAATATATTTAAATCTAAAAGTAGGGTTTGGAAAATACTTACAGCGCTATATGGTAATTTTTAGAAAACACGCAGTGTTGCAAACGGTGGAAGGAAAGCAACGTAACAGTGAAAATTCACTGTGGCCATGGGTTGTAAAATACCCACTTTTGAACGGGGACAAACCAAGGCTCGGTATTGATAGGGAAGGGTCTAAGGATGTTTTGAAGCTAATGGAAGTGAAGTTTGGCCGTGGGTGGCGGCGGAAACAGCGGAGGAAGGCCGGATTTCTCAAAATGGAAAGCTAGCTCGTGGGAGGTGTTCCGATGACTATTTGAGGCCGGAAATGGGAGGGTTAGGACGGCAAGGAGCCGGTGATGAAGTGGTGAAGAGATGGTGGCCGGAGGTGGAGCGACGGCGGCGGATCGGAGCAAAATCTGTGAGGCTTGCTAGGCGTTTTCTGGCCAAACGGCGGCTCCGTTGGTAGTGAAAATTGGTGGGGTTGTTCACCGGAGGGAGGGGAAGATTTTGGTAGGGGTGGTGTGCCGCACGGTGGCTGGCGACGGTGGGTCTGGGCTGATGATGGTTCCGGCGTGGGAGAGGAGAGAAAGAGAGACGAATGGGAGGGGGGGTTACGCGCGGGAAGGGGAGGGGAAAAGGAAGGGAAAAAGAAAAAAGAAAAAAAAAGAAAAAAGAAAGAAAAGAGAAAAAGAGAAAAAGGAAAAAGAGAAAAGAAAAGATGTAGGAAATAAATAAGGTCCAATCCTCACTCCGAAAAGCAAAACAAATCCGCCGAAAACGAGATTAAAAAACCGTAAAACGACTAATTAAATAAAAACACATCATCAAATAAATAAATAAAAACCAATTTTAAAATGCAATAATTTAAAATAAATAAACCAGTATATTAATTAAATTAAAAACAACCCTTCAGTGAAAATACACGTAAAAGCGGGTCATCACATCCTCCCCCCCTTAAAAACAAATTTCGTCCTCGAAATTTGCAAGATCAACCACCAACTTAAAACAAGCCACATAAAATCACATGAACCAACTGTGACCAAGATTAAGAAACGTACCGGCTTTACTCAAACAAGTATGGGTATAGTTCCCTCATGTCCGCTACTCACTCCCAAGAGAAGTCTTGAGCTAACGGATCTCCCCATGCCACCTTAACGAAAGGTATCGTCTTGGACCTCAACTGTTGCTCCTTCCAATCCATGATCTGCGACGGAACAACCTCATAAGTGAGATCCGGTTGCAACTGAATACTCTCTAGGTCGACGAAGCGTGGCTCTTGTAGTCCAAAGCTCTTCTTCAAGGACGATACGTGGAAGACATCATGAATATCCCCAAAATATTCTGGCAAAGCAACTCTATAGGCGACGGGCCCTACCTTCTCCAGAATTTGAAAAGGGCTGACATACCTCGGATCCAGTTTCCTCTTCTTACCAAAACGCTTAACACCTCTCATGGGAGAGACTTTGAGATAAACCCAATCACCTTCTTCAAAAGATAACTCTCTCCTCCTGGTATCGGCGTAGCTTTTCTGGCGACTCTGAGCTGCCGCCATTTTATCCCTGATGATCCAAACTTGGCTTTGCATCTCTTGAATTATTTCGGGTCCAATTATCCTACTCTCCCCGACTTCATCCCAACACAAGGGCGATCTGCACTTCCTCCCGTAAAGAGCTTCATAGGGAGTCATCTGAATGGTCGCATGGAAGCTGTTATTATATGCAAACTCTATGAGTGGCAAATGGTTTTCCCAACTCCCTTGAAATTCCATGACACATGCTCGCAACATGTCTTCAAGGGTCTGAATGGTGCGCTCTGATTGGCCGTCTGTTTGTGGGTGATATGCAGTACTGAACTTCAACTTAGTACCCAAAGCTGCCTGTAAACTCTTCCCGAACTGCGACGTGAACCTTGGGTCTCGATCCGACACTATACTCTTTGGTATGCCATGCAGCCGCACTATCTCCTTGACATACAAGCGGGTCAACTTACCCAAGGAGTCGGTGTTATTAACAGGCAAGAAATGAGCACTTTTCGTTAACGGGTCAACAATCACCCAAACAGAATTTTTCCCACTAGGCGTCCTCGGCAAACCCACTACAAAGTCCATCGTGATGTCATCCCATTTCCACTCAGGAATAGGGAGGTGTTGGAGCATACCTGCGGGTCTTTGATGCTCGGCCTTCACTTGACGGCATGTGTGGCATTTCTCAACATATAAGGCAATATCCCTCTTCATTCCATCCCACCAATAATTTTTCTCCAAGTCCCGGTACATCTTCGTACTGCCGGGATGAACTGAATAAGGGGTCACATGAGCTTCTGCCATGATCCGCTCCTTGAATTCTGAATCTTTGGGGACCACTCTACGATCTTGGAACTGAAGTATTCCATCTTTATCCATGCTATAATGCAACGGCCCTCGAGATTTTCTGACCCTTTTTCTGATATTCAGCAGCTTCGGATCCTTCCTTTGAAGAGTCTTCAATTCCTCAAAATCAATTACCCGAACATCAAGAACTGAAGATAGAATCTCTTCTTGCTGCGAACTTTCAATAAGGAGCCTTCTCATCCCACAAAGCAAAGAATCCAATTCCGACGGCTCGGCTTCATCTTCCAAGTGCGATTTTCAGCTCAAAGCATCAGCAACTATATTAGCCTTCCCTGGATGGTACTTGATCTCACACTAGTAGTCACTGATTAGCTCTAGCTATCGCCTCTGCCTCATGTTCAGATTTTTCTGGGAAAATAAATACTTCAAGCTCTTGTGATCAGTGTATACCTCGCAAGCTTCCCCATACAAGAAGTGCCGCCAGATCTTGAGAGCAAAAACAATCGCAGCCAATTCTAAATCGTGCGTCGGATAATTCTTCTCATGGTCCTTTAGCTGATGAGACGGATAGGCAACAACCCGTTCTTCCTACATAAGGACACAACTCAAACTGAACTTAGATGCATCACTGAAGACTACGAATGGCTTATGCGGTTCTGGAAGCGCTAACACTGGTGCCGTCATCAACCTGTTCTTCAATTCTTGGAAGCTTCTCTCACACTTATCTGACCAAACAAATTCTGCATTCTTCAGAGTCAAAGCTGTGAGAGGTCCGGATAGGCGAGCAAATCCCTCCACAAATCTTCAGTAATATCCGGCAAGTCCCAAGAAACTCCGGATCTCGCGCATTGTAGTCGGACGCTGCCATGACAAAATGGCTTCCACCTTACTAGGATCAACGGCCACTCCTTCTCGGGAAATCACATGCCCAAGAAATCTGACTTCCTCCAACCAGAATTCACACTTGCTGAGCTTGGCATATAACTGGTGTTCTCTCAATTTCCCAAGTACCAGACGAAGATGATACACATGCTTTTCAACATCTCGGGAATAAATCAGAATATCATCAATGAACACTACCACAAAGGAATCCAGATAAGGTCGAAATACTCGATTCATTAAATCCATGAAAGCAGCAGGGGCATTAGCTAACCCAAACGGCATCACCTTAAATTCATAATGCCCATAACTCGACCTGAAACCAGTTTTAGGCACATCCTTGTCTCTGATCCTCAGCTGGTAGTATCCCGACCTCAAATCAATCTTCGAGAACACATCTGCTCCTTGAAGCTGATCAAATAAATCATCTATCCGTGGAAGAGGAAATTTATTTTTGATGGTCACCTTATTTAATTCCCAGTAATCGATGCACATACGGAGGGTTCCATCTTTCTTTTTAACAAACAAAACTGGTGCACCCCACGGCGACGTACTAGGTTGAATAAATCCCTTATCTACCAGCTCTTGCAACTGAGTCTTCAACTCTTTTAATTTAGCCGGTGCCATGCGATAAGGAGCTTTATGTACCGGAGCCGCTCCAGGTTCTAAGTCTATAACAAACTCCATTTCCCGAACAGGGGGTAGTTCGGGCAAATCATCCACAAACACATTGGGAAATTCTTCCACAACTGGAATGTCTGCCAAAGACTTCTTCTCAGACGGCGTAGACACCATCTGAACTAAGAATGCATCCGCTCCCCATGCAATCTCTATTCTTGCTTGAATTGTCGATATAATTACCAGCTTTTCTTTTAACTTACTCCCCACAAATTCCAGACAATCACCATCTGGAAGCTGAAAGGTAATTACCCGACTTCTGCAATTAATACTCGCAGAATATCGGTATAGCCAATCCATCCCAAGGATGATATCAAAACCCAACAGCTTAAACACCACCAAATCAGCATCCAAGAACCTTCCATCAAAATTCAACGGGCATCCCAATGCAACCTTGGAGCACCATACCATTTCACCATCGGGTAAAGCCACTACCAATGACTTTGGCAAAGGTTCCGTGACCAAATTATACATCCACGCAAACGTGGAAGATACAAATGACTGTGAAGCACTGGAATCAAACAAAGTGCAAGCATAAAACTCATACAAACGGACCCTCCCTGAACCAAACACATTAACCCATGAAATCCAAAAACAAAGGACAATTCAAATACACCAAAAATTAAATCCAACATAAAATTAAATTAATCCATACCTGTAATTACTCCAACATCATGGGTCGCTGGTGCCTCATCATCCACATCTCCGGGTGTGACAGCATAAACCCGGGCTTGCACTGCTTGCCTTGGATTTTTTCTTCCACCGCGTCTACCTCCA
The DNA here is from genome assembly GCF_018687715.1 of Carya illinoinensis. NCBI lineage: Eukaryota > Viridiplantae > Streptophyta > Magnoliopsida > Fagales > Juglandaceae > Carya > Carya illinoinensis. The sequence goes on along the minus strand of NC_056759.1, from coordinate 22,557,837 downwards.
CGGCTTCCTTGACCTGATCTTGGACACTCTCGGGCAAAGTGACCCTGCTAGCCACAATTATAACATCGAGCCCCACCAGAAGGGCACTCACCCACATGGGCTCTATTACAAACTCCGCAAACAGGCACACGTCCTCCCATGCGAACATGAGGATGCTTGCGGTCGAGTTTCGGTCCGCTGAACAAATTTCTGAGGCGAACCCGAGCTGCTTCCTTCACCAGAAAAACTCCGCCTCTTATGCCCTGGAGGGGAGCCCATATTCAGATTATTCTCTCGCTCCACATGGGTGGCCACATCCACTAACTCCTGAAAAGTGGATATCCGGTGGCTGACCACCATACAGCGTATATTAGGGCGTAGTCCCTCCTGAAAACGCTCAGCTCGCATCTCCTCTGTGGCGATGAGGTGGGGAGTAAATCGCCCAAGTTCTATAAACCTTCGGTCGTACTGTTCCACTGTCATGCCTCCTTGGACCAAATTTGAGAATTCTCTTGCCTTTTGCTTCCTTACCGATGCGGGAAAGAAGCGGTCGTTAAATTCTTTCTTGAAGCGTTGCCAGGTTACACCGGCGAATGATCCCAACTCTGCTTCTAGCATCACCCTCTTGGTATCCCACCAATCAAAAGCGGTGCCTTGCAACAGATAGTTGGCGTAGAGTACCTGTTGCACCTCAAAAGTTCTTTCCAGGTCTTTGATCCACTTCCTAGCTTGAAGCGGATCCTCTTCTCCAGTGAAGTGTGGGGTCCTATGCGCCAAAAAGTACTCATAAGTGCATCCAGCTTGCACCATGTTATTAGATCCTCCCGGGTAAAGCCAAGGCCCTCCCTGATATGGCCAAGGACCTCCTGGTTACGGCCAAAGTCCTCCTTGTTGTGGACAAGGCCCTCCTTGTGGCGGCCAGGGACCCCCTTGTTGTGGCCAAGGTCCTCCTGGTTGTGGCCAAGGCCCTGTCTGTTGTGGCCTAAAATTTTGCTGCATAAACACCATCATCTGCCGTATGGCTTGGGCTATGGAGTCATCTCTTAATGTATTGTCCCGTGGCTCCTGAGTAGATTTCCTTGGTCTCACCATTTTCCTGCCACCACAACTTTTGACCCCCTTTAAGAAAACAAAAACAAATAAAACCAATAACAAACAAAAACAAAACCAAAGACCAACACCACCTCACACAAAACAAAAGAAACCAGCTTGCAAAAACATAACTAACTAAATAAACAAACACAACCAAACTAGCTCAAACAAATAAAACAAATAAAACAAATAACAACTTTACTTAACATAATTTTTAAAACACAACCTTAAAACCATTCTGGTACTACCTACGGGAGATGTGGTTTTACCCAGAGCCAAACCGCTCTGATACCACCTGTGACGCCCCCAAATCCCCAAGCACGAACAGGGGAAAATCGAGACGTCCAGATGATGACATCACAGCTCATCATCCTATCGACGTGTGCCAAGTGTGTGTATAAGCAACGAATGTGCATGAGAAATACGCAGCGAAAAGCAAGTCAATAACTAAGTACCAGAATTTTTCTTGTTTAATACAAAGCTATTTCAACACATACTTAAATAAATATTACAAGACACAAACATAAATTAAACTAAATACAAAGCATAAACTTCAGCATCCCGGCGGAGCCGCATCCTCGGGCTCAGCCTCCTCCTCCTCATCCTCGATCTTTGCACCAAAATCTACGGTACCAAAAATGGTGCCGCAGGTAAGTAAACTCCAAACACCACTAGATAAAAACATATAAAACTCAAACAATATGCATGAAATAAAAACCAATGCACATGCGCCATAAAACATAATTTTTCCACGCATGCCAAAAACCCATTTGGCCAACAAAAACATATCCTTAAAACCAAGCCTCGCCATTGTCCCAGATAATGGTTCAAACCACCATTTTCCCAGAAAATGGATTAAAAGCCTCGAAAACCAAACATCGCCATTTTCCCAGAAAATGGCCCACATCCGAAAACCATAAAAACAATCCGGTTATGCATGCACCATGATCTCCCCTAGGGATCATCCGCACATCCTGGCTCTGTGCCACACCACAGGTAACGACTACGCATGTGACACCTAAATGAACGATGCCCAGACTCGCGCCCCGCGCGTACCTGGCCAGGCCATCCTCTAGTCCCCACCACTCTAGGGACCACAGAGTCGTCACGACAGCGTTACCGTATCGTGCAATCCGGTTGTCATCCTGCGACAACCCAGGGTATGTCACTCAGTATTGTCCACTCCCGAGTGACCAAAGGAGCTCCACCGAGATAATAACCCATCCCGGCTTGGGCTCGTGGGACACACGCACCCAAAAACCATTTACACCAATAAAACGAGATTTCCTCGATTAAAACAATATGCACATAAACACAATATGCAACTCACGCCTCATGGCTCAAATAATCAAGCAAACACAAACAAGCAAAACCAAGCACTCCGTCCTCAATCCATCCGACCCCCGAACTCCTCGGACTCAGTCCGGAATCAGCCAACTAACAACAATTAATTATTGAATGAGAAAAATATATTTAAATCTAAAAGTAGGGTTTGAAAAATACTTACAGCGCTATATGGTAATTTTTAGAAAACACGCGGCGTTACAAACGGCGGAAGGAAAGCAACGTAACAGTGAAAATTCACTATGGCCGTGGGTTGTAAAATACCCACTTTTGAACGGGGACAAACCAAGGCTTGGGATTGATAGGGAAGGGTCTAAGGATGTTTATAAAGCTAATGGAAGTGAAGTTTGGCCATGGGTGGCGGCGGAAACGGCGGAGGAAGGTCGGATTTTTCAAAATGGAAAGCTAGCTCGTGGGAGCTGTTCCAGTGACTATTTGAGGCCAGAAATGGGTGGGTTAGGATGGCAAGGAGCTGATGATGAAGTGGTGAAGAGATGGCGGCCGGAGGTGGAGCGACGGCGGCGGATCAGAGCAAAATTCGTGGGGCTTGCTGGGGTTTTCCGGCCAAACGGTGGCTCCGTTGGCGGTGAAAATTGGTGGGGTGGTTCACCGGAGGGAGGGGAAGATTTTGGTAGGGGTGGTGTGCCACACGGTGGCCGGCGGCGGTGGGTCTGGGCTAACGATGGTTCCGGCGTGGGAGAGGAGAGAGAGAGACGAACGGAAGGGGGGGTTACGCGCGGGAAGGGGAGGGGAAAAGGAAGGGAAAAAAGAAAAAAGAAAAAAAAAAGAAAAAAGAAAGAAAAGAGAAAAAGAGAAAAAGGAAAAAGGGAAAAGAAAAGATGTAGGAAAGAAATGAGGTCCAATCCTCACTTCGGAAAGCAAAACAAATCCGCCGAAAATGAAATTAAAAAACCGTAAAACGACTAATTAAATAAAACACATCATCAAATAAATAAATGAAAACCAATTTTAAAACGCAATAATTTAAAATAAATAAACCAGTATATTAATTAAATTAAAAACAACCCTTCAGTGAAAATACAAGTAAAAGCGGGTCATCACATTTTGTCAATCAAAACCATGGGCAAAACCGTGGGCAACAACCCATGCTATTCAGCATTGAAGCTACCATGTGACAATGTGGATATGGGGTGGCTATTTAACCTCCCATAAGCTACTATTTGGGCTGACAAGAGCCACAAAAGTACAGCTAGGGAAGTGGGGAAAGCTTCCTCAAGAAGCCATGCTTGGGTGGTGCTTTTCGGTGGGGCTAAACCGATTGGGCCTCATTTAAGGTTGGGTTTGGGGATTCAGTTTCAAATCTAAATTTTCTTGGCCTAGTGAATTTAACAAGATATAAAAAAATAAAAGAGGGTGTAATGACATGAATTTGAGTGGTTAATAGCTTGTAGAAGTCATTTAATCAAGTGATTAAATACTAAGCTAAAATCAGCCAAAAATAGGGTTTGGGAAACCATTTAGGTATTGTTTCAGTTAGATATCAAAGATTTGGAGTTTCACTAGGCTTGAAACCCTCTTTTGTTTGATATAAAAATGAATGGTTGGATGGAATAGTGTTTTGCTTAGGTGGCATGATCACAATGCTTGGTTTTTTTTCCTTTGTCAAATTCAACTCCTAAGTGCCTCAAACAAATCAAAAGGTGTTCTTGGGCAATTATCATTTGAAAAAATGAAAACTGTATTATGGTGTTGTAAAATCTTAAATAATCATTTAAAATGCATAGAATGTTTCTCAATTCCATGCTCCTAAGTACCTCAAATAAATAAAATCACATTTTTTACACCATAGCAAGTAAGATACTAACTATACTGATGAATTAAAACCTAGCATTTGCTTAGGTTGTGAAACCTTTACGGAGTTTTCATGATGTTCCTAAAGTTCAACGAAATTCATCAACTAAATTCCTAAAGGGTTGTTACATCTTCCCCTCCTAAAAATGTATTTTGTGCTCGAAATCTACGTGTGTAGTAAAAAAATAACTACTATCAAACAAAAGAGAAGATGTTGCTCACCAAATCTACTGTCCATCATTGGACAAATAGTCGCTAGTCAATGCAGGTGGGGGTGAGTAGGGGTCTACTGATGTGGTATGTTGGGGCATATAAAAAAGCACTTAGTCATCAAAATGGTAAATCTTGTTACTAAAGTGGCCTGGGTCAATGTGTTGGTCAACCTCATCATCATCGCTGCTCAATACATGACCCTGAATGAGTAGTCATCCTCAGTGAGTGGGCAACATTGATGATCTTGATGTCTCGGGATCACGATTGGCAGCTGTTACGTGCTCTTAAGCTGCTTGACTAGACTCAATTTCATCCTATGGCATCCTAGCTCTAAAATTCTCTCGATCCACCCACATGATCGAGTGAAGAGGTGGGTAACGCTTCTCATAAGGCAAAGCCTTCCTCTCATAGCTTAGCCCATTACTATCTATATCCATCATATGGGTTCATAAATAACTGCTACCATATAAAAAGGAGAATATAACACTCACAAAGGCTATAGCCTAAACTGGACTAGTTCTAGGCTAACCACCATCTAGGACACTAAATCCTTGCCTAAGAGAAGTCACTACTTTTCTTGTTGCTTAAACAATTATTGACCACAAATATTTCCACCATTGAGATTCTCATGCCATTCTTAATTCTCTCTCTCTCAAGTTAACAATTTGTACTAGAATTCTTTCACAACGTAGGTTGAGTTGTACCAGTATACTCTATGAATCTAAAACTTCATGTGGCTGATCTCTAAACTTCTTTCTTAGAAAAATATATGTGACATACTTCAAGTGTCCTTGTAATTCTGTTGGAAAAATTTTAATCCATACACAAACGAATTCACTTTCTCTATTTCCTCAAGGAATCCTATCTATCTGGGACTAGCTTACTCCTTCATAACCAAATCGAATTAGTCCTCCTCATAGGTGGTACTACAATAATCATTTAGACATTAATCTCAACTCAAGGCTTTCTCTCTTATGGTCGGCATACCTCTTATATCCCTTAAGAGTTGTTTCTAATTTTGACTCTAAACAAAAGGATCTATTTCTATTGATCACACAAAACCTCAAGACCAAGACTCTACTCTCCCCATATTTGTCTCCAATTTAAGGGCGATCTATGTTTCCACAAATACAGTGCTTCACCAAAGAACTTTTAATGGTAGCCGAGTAATACTATTATCAGAAGTGAATCCTACTAAGGCCAATGTTTATCCCAATCACTTTACTCTTTCAAACACAAACTAAATTGTGTCCTCTAAGTTTGGATAGTTCGTCCCATCTGTTATCCTCAAAACCAAAACAATCTCCAATACATAGAATGCTATTTAATTGACCATCAATATCTTTCCTAATATTCTATATCTACACCAATATAGACAATAATACTCCTAATGAGAATGGTTATCAGCTGACAAAGCAACTCTCATGCAATGCTGCAATCACTAAAACTGTAATGAGCTTGAATCAAACAACGTACAAGCTACAAAACTCAAAGGCTTGGCATTGCCCAACCTCAGCATAAAGCAATACTACTACTAATCGTAGTCAAACTAATCTTAGCTAAACTTAACATACATAGGTCTAAAGAATACCAGTGACAATGCTAGCTCCTTTAGTTTCTGGGGTGTTAGCACCTGCGTCTCTTAGAGTGATAGCTTACACTTGTGCTGGTATTGGAGACTATGACTTTGGTTTGGAATTTCCATTAGGAACACTCCCATTTCTTCGAGCTTTTTTGGGACATTTTTTGATCATATGGTGAAGTTGGCCATACCCAAAACAGAGTTCTAAATTAAGTTTGTAGTTGCCTCCATAGTTTTACCCCACATCCTACATATTGGGTATGTGGTTCGCATTGAGCTCCCAATCTCAATGTCTTTTCCTTTATCTGGTTCGGTAAACATCTTCTTCCTTTTTGAACTTTCTTCAATAGCATATGATGAAGTCCTCTTTCATTTCAAAATGATCCTTCTGCTTCACTTTTACTATGTTAGCGATGTTTAACAACTCTTGGTAGTTCTCAATTGTGATACCCCGTTTTTACGTATATTTTCACTGAAGGAGTATTTTAATTTAATTAAAATATTGGTTCCTTTATTTTAAATTATTGTATTTTAATTGGATTTATTTAGTTGTGATATTTGTTTTGTAGAGCTTTCTTAATGTTAATTATCATTTTGAGTTTCAATTGTTGTGTAATTTATTTTAGTTTGTTTTTGGATTTAAAATTATGTTGTTAGTTTTTACTAGTTATTTATTATATTAGCTTGATGTGGTGTTTAAATTATTTTTTTCGTTTTATAGCTTTTAAAGTGGTTTTCGTCGGATTAGTTTCTGGACTCTAGAGGTGAGGATTGGACCTCATTTCTTTTTCCCATCTTTTCTTTTTCACCTTTTCTTTTTCTCTTTTCTTTTTCTTTCTCTTTTTCTTTCTTTTTCTTCCCCAGTTTCCTCCCGTGCGCGCGACACTCTCTCTCTCCTCCATTTCTGTCCGTTTTCATTCCACCGCCAAGAACTGCCTCTCACTAGTGACGTGTATGACACCACCCACCCAAAAATCTTCCCCTTCGGCCGGCGCACCTCTCCACCAAATTTCACCTCCATCCGAGCCACCGTTAGCCACCACGAGCTCCTCCAAGCCGCACGATTTTTGGGCCATTTCGCTGCCGTCGTTCAACCTCCGGCCACTACCTCTTCATCGCATCATCACCTACCTCTTTCTGTCCTAAAACACCTATTTCCAGCTCCAATTCGTTGCCGGAGCAGCTCCCACGAGCTCATCTTCATTTTTGCCATTTTTCACTTCCACCGCCATTTCCTCCGCCACCCACGACCCATTCTCAGTTTCATTAGTTTCATAAACACCTTTAGGCCATTTCCAATCAATCCCAAGTCTTGGTTTGTCCCTATTCAAAAGTGGGTATTTTACAACCCACGACCACAGTGTATTTTACATTGTTACGTTGCTTTCTCTTCGCTCTTTTCAGCTAGTTGATCCTTCAGAAATTATTATAGCGTTGTAAGTATTTTTCAAACTCTATTTTAGATTTAAATATATTAATACTTTTACAATAAATTCATTGACTGGTTGGTTATTCTAGACTGAATCCAAGGAGTTAGGGGTCGGATGGATTTGAGGATGGAGTTGTTTTGTTATTGTTGATGTTGAGTTTTGTTGGATAAATTGTATCTTGAGCTGTGCATTGCATGGTGCATTCATGTGCATTTATGAAATTGAGAAAAACTGGTTTTATCTGTGTAAATGGATTTTCGGGTGCGTGTGTATCACGACCCCAAGCCGGGATGGGGTATTATCTCGGTGGAGCTCCTCTGGCCACTCGGGAGTGGATAATACTAAGTGACATCCCCTGGGTTATCGTTGGGCGACGATCGGATCGCACGATACGGTAACGCTGTCGTGTTGACTCCGTGGTCCCTAGGCTGGCGGGGACTAGAGGATGGCCTAGTCCAGGTACGTGCTGGGCGTGAGACTGGGCATTGCTCCTTTAGATGTCACATGCATAGTCGTTACCTGTAGTGTGGCATAGGAGCTGGAGTGTGCAGATGATCCCTAGGGGAGATCATGATGCATGCAATAAATTGGAATAGGTTTTGGATATTGGATACGGGCCATTTTCTAGGAAAATGGTGAGATTTTGTTTGAGGTTATTGTGATCCATTTTCTGGAAAAATGGTGGTTTCCTTAGTTTGGACCATTATCTAGGATAATGGCAAGGACTGGTTTTAAGGGATATGTTTTGGGCCAAATTGGGATTTTTGGCGTGCGTGGAAAAAAAATGTGGATTTATGGGATAAGTGCATTTGGCATTCTTTCATGCATATTGTTGAGTTTAATATATTTTATCTTGTGGCGTTTGGATTATTACTTACCTGCGGCATCATTTTTGGTACCGTAGATTTTGATGCAGAGGTTGAGGAGGAGGAGGCTGAGCCCGAGGAGGCGGCTGCGCCAAATTATTGACTTGGAGCCCTTTATGTTATAAGTTATCTCTACTAGTTTGTATGTCTTGTAATTTGGTTTGAACGATATTTGAGACTTATAATATTTTATTATGTGTACTTTAAACGAGTTTATATTTAAACAAAAATTCTAGTACTTAGTTATAAGATTGTTATTATCCGCTGCGTGATTTTATTGTACACTTGTTGCATGTACACATACTTGGCACATGGCGATGTGATGTGTGACCCATGTTGCCATCATCCCAACGCCTCGATTTCTATGTGTCCGTACGTGGGAGTTAGGGGCATCACAGGTGGTATCAGAGCAGTTCGGCTCTGGCTAAAACCACATGTCCCGTAGGTGGAGTACCAGAAAGTTTAAAAAACTTGAGTTGAAATTGTTTTGTTTATTTAATTTGAATTATTTTTTTTATTTAACTTGATTCGATTTTATTTGATTTAATTTCATTTGATTTTGTTTTGTTTGGTTTATTTGATCTTATTTAAATTGAAAGTATGTTTTATTTATTTTGATTTGTTTTGTTCAGAGTTGAAATTGGGGTTAAGGATTACGCTATCTATGGCAGGAAGGCGGTATAATCGAGAATACTATTATTAGGCATGAACATTTAGCGTAGTAGGCTTGAATTCTTAGCTATGTGGTTTGCTTTTATGATGTTGAGGTCTGAAGGGAATGTCATGATTTAGGCAATCTTTGTAAGGTGGGAACTCACCTCGCAATGAGGAGAGGAATTAGCTTTAAGTCGCTTAAGATGATTGAGGTCAAGGTTTTGTAAAATTTATGTAACGAGGCTATAGAATAGGAGAGTGTAGGTTCAACGAACTTCAAGGATAGATTTATGACAAGTTCACCAAAGGTTTGAGGCCTTATAGATTTTATAAAACAAGTTTATGGGATTTAAGGTGATAGGTTCAACAAGCATTTGAAGGATTACTTAAATTAGAAGTTTTAGGTTTTGCCAACTTTGACAAACAGTTTGATAACATTTGGGGCTTTAGAATCTACAAGCTTTTAAGGTGAATGTTTTAGATTTAAGGCCATCGATCTTGAGGATTTTGGAAAATGATTTATTATCCATTAATGTTTTAGATTATGAAAGATTTGGGAGTCGATTGTTCTATTATGGGATGTAAGTTCATTGATCTTAGAAGTTCCAGAAGATGATTCTTATTTGATTTAAGGTTTTAGAATTGCAGAGTTGAATGACTAATTTATAATAAGATTTGAGTTCTTAGTTTTACAGACTTAGTGCTGTAGCTTGATCTATTCTAGTGAGTGATTAGTTTGTAACCATTAAAATGGGGTTGATTAGAGTTGAGTTATTGATATGAAAATTTTTCTAGAGTAGATTTCTTTGAGGATTGAAGGTAATGATCTAGGGTATTTCTTTAAGGATTGAAGATATCGAGCTAGTTTAGAAAATAATTATTGTTAACTCGAGGTTGTAGTAGCAGATTTTAGGAAATGATTTTATCGATTCGAAAGATATAGGTCCATCAGGGTGTTGGAAATAGTAGATATTGTGTTGGTATTGAATATGATTGAATTTGAGGCTATATGATCTGTAGACTTTTGGGAATGGATTCTTAGCAGGTTTAAGGTCATTCTCGGTACCAAATTTTAAGCAATGGCTAGTTGCTGATTTAAGGATATAAGTTGAGTAGATTCAGGAATGACTCTTGTTGAGTTGAGGATATAAGTCCAGATGATGGAAATGTGGTAATGGATCAGTTGTACGTTTGAATGATTATTGGTGTTGGCTAAGAGTGCATGAGATCGATGAGTAGTAATGGTGAGTGTGTATGGATTTCGAAGAGTGCTGGTCCTATTCTCATTTATTTTTGGCTTGGTAGGAGTTGAAGAGGAATCTGTGTGATAATATTAAATTCAAGAGATATTGGCTTTGAGTTGTTTGGTAAGTCGAACGGAATGTGCAGTCAAAGGGGGGTTACCCATTGGAATGATGGTTTGTAACAACTGTTGTGTTTATCTTGAGAATTGATTGCGACTTGAAGTCATAGGAATTTAAATTTGTGAGGCTATACTTTTCTTTGGAGATCAAGTATCCAGTTGGGAGAATTAGGGATATTGTTATTTAACTTGAAAAGAGATTGTTAGGTCACCACGTGTGGTGTATGATAAAATCTTGGAATTTGAAACTTAGGCATCAACGGTGGGTAGCTTAACCATATTTATGAGGTAATAAAGCATTAGGATCCATGAGTGTTGTTCAATAGTTTTTTATGGATTGAAGATTTAAACGGTATGGCCTGTACTGAGGTTTATTTGTGATGTGCGATTGAATGAATTAGAAGTTTTAATACTAGAGTTTTTGAGGGTACAAGTAGGTGGATGAGTTACCAAGAGCTTTTCGATTATGTCTAGGTGAAGTAAATGGTAGTTTATAGTGAGTTTAGTTATTGCAAGATTAGATGTTATTCGAAATATAGGTAATGAGCTTGAAGTGTGGGATATCGGATAGAAGTTATAGGCACTCTCGTTGGTTGGCCGAGAAGGACTTGGGCCTTTTGGATATGTTCCTTATATTTAGAAGAGACAGGTGTATTTTGAGATGATGTTATGTGTTTTCAATTTGGGGCCTTGAGGTGGATTAGTATTGATTTCTGTCATCAATCAATAGATATATTTTTACGGAATGTTGATTTTGATTAAGGTAGCAAGAGCCAAATGAGGGGTGAGTAATAATTCATGGCTTTTGGAGGTATATTATTTTCTATTGAAGTGTGGCAAATGATTTTCTTGTTTTCAGGTGTCGAGTTAGCTTGTACTGTTGATTTATGAGGACATTGTCTTTTTTGTATTTTGGCAAGTTATCAGAGTGCGCACAGAAGCATGTTTTTGTCTTTTTTTTTTTTTTTTTTTGTTGAGATAATTAGGTATTCAAATTATGTACTGATTTTGAGGAATTAGTAGTGATTCAAAATTTTAATGGAAGATTAATCATTGGTTGTGCAATTTATGCTTATTGATGGTTTACTTCGGAAGTGACTAATAGGTTACCAACTTGTGGAATACAATAGAGGTTTGGAAGTTTTCTTTTAGCATGAGAGTCGATTGAGATTAACACAGTTTATGGCACGAAGATAATAACCATTGGAGTTTACTGGGTGTTATATTAAGATTTTTGTGGAATTGTAGATTTCGGATTACATAGTTGCCTTAGGAGTACTAGAAGTGATGGTCAATGGGAGACTAGTGCGGGTACAATTCGACTATAGGAGTAGACAAGAGAGAGAAATATCATTAATTATTTGGGTGTTAATGATGGTATGTTTCTCCCAAATGTGTTATGAGTTGTATCTTGTATCCTGCTTTGTCAATGATGTTTGACCTTACAAATTTCGAGGACAAAATTTATTTTAAGGGAGGAAGGATGTGATACCCCGCTTTTACGGGTATTTTAACTGAATGAGTATTTTAATTTAATTAAAATATTAGTTGTTTTATTTTAAATTATCGTATTTTAAATAGATTTATTTAGTTGTGATATTTGTTTTGTAGAGCTTTCTTAATGATAATTATCGTTTTGAGTTTAAATTGCTGTGTAATTTATTTTAGTTTGTTTTTGGTCCGATTTGAGTTTTGAGTTTTGGTTCGAACGGCTTTTGCTCCGATTTGCCGCCGTTGCTCCACCTCCGGCCACCACCTCTTCACCACTTCATCACCAACTCCTTGCCATCCTAAACCATCCATTTCCGGCCTCAACCTGTCGCCGGAATAGTCCCCACGAGCTAACTCTCCGATTTGGGTATTTTGGCCTCCTACCGCCGTTTTCGCCGCCACCCACGGCCAAACTCCACTTCCCTTAGCTTCATAAACATCCCTAGGCCATTCCCTATCAATCCCAAGTTTTGGTTTGTCCCCGTTCGAAAGTGGGTAATTTATTACCCACGGCCACAATGTAAATTATACTGTTACATTGCTTTTCTTCCGCCATTTGCAAAGCCGCGAGCTTTCGAAAAATACCATATAGCGCTGTAAGTATTTTCCAAACCCTACTTTTAGATTTAAATATATTTTGCTCATATAATGAATATTTATTTGTTGTTGGTTGGCTGATTCCGGACTGAGTCCAAGGAGTTCGGGGGTCAGATGGATTGAGGACGGAGTGCTTGGTTTTGGTTGTTTGTGATTGCTTGGTTATTTGTGCCATGAGGCGTGTGTTACATATTGCATACATGTGCATTTTATTTTAAGTGAGAAAATCATGTTTTGTTGGCGTAAATGGTTTTCGGGTGCGTGTGTTTCACGAGCCCAAGTCGGGATGGGTTATTATCTCGGTGGAGCTCCTCTGGTCACTCGGGAGCGTAATATACTGAGTGACGTCCCCTGAGTTGTCTCTGGGCGATGACGGGAGCGGGGGCTAGGAGATGCTTGGCTACGAACGCGCCGAGCGCGGAACTGGGCATCGCTCTATGCACCGACTCTGTGGCCCTTCACTGGCGAGGGCTAGAGGATGCTTGGCTACGAACGCGCGGGGCGCGGAATGGGCATCGCTCGTTTAGGTGTCACACGCGTGGTCGTTACCTACAGTGTGGCACAGGAGCCAGGGTGTGCGGATGATCCCTAGGGGAGGTCATGGTGCATACAGATTAATTGGTTAATGGTTTGAGTTGGATATGGGCCAAATGTGACTTTTGGCGGGATATTTGGAAAGGTTATGTTTTTGGGCCAAATGGGATTTTTGGCATGCGTGGAAAAATTATGGTTTTATGGGACATGTGCATTGCATTCTTTCATGCATGTTGTTTTAGTTAATATGTTTTTATCTAATGGTGTTTGGATTTTACTTACCTGCGACACCATTTTTGGTACCGTAGATTTTGGTGCAGAGTTCGAGGAAGAGGAGGAGGCTGAGCCCAAGGATGCGGCTCCACCGGAGTGCTGAGTTAAAGTCTATGCTTTGTAGTTAGTTTTTAAAACAATATTTGTGATTTGTAATATTTTATTATGTATGTTTTGAACAGCTTTGTATTAAACAAGAAAAATTCTAGTACTTAGTTATGACTTTTGTTATCCGTTGCGTGTATCCTTCGTGCACAATTGTTGCTTATACACACACTTGGCACTCGTCAATAGGGTGGTGACCCGGGTTGTCATCATTCGGACGTCTCAATTTTCCTGTGTCCGTGTGTGGGGATTTGGGGGTGTCACAGGTGGTATCAGAGCAGTTTGGCTCTGGGTAAAACCACATGTCCCGTAGGTAGTACCAGAATGTTTTTTAAGGTTGTGTTTTAAAAACTTATTTTAAGTAAAGTTGCTATTTGACATGTTTTATTTTTTTTATTTGTTTGAACTTGTTTGCTTGTTTTTATTTATTTAGTTATGTTATTGCATGCTGGTTTCTTTTGTTCTTACTATGTGGTGTTGGTTTTGGTTTTTGGTTTTGTGTTGGTTTTATTTGTTTTCTTAAAGGGGTTCAAAGGTTGTGTTGTGGCAGAAAAAATGGTGAGACCAAGGAAATCTACTCAGTAGCCATGGGACGATACATCGAAAGATGACTCCATAGCCCAAGCAATACGGCAAATGACGGAGTTCATGCAACAGAATTTTAGGCCACAGCAGGCAGGGCCTTGGCCACAACAAGGGGGTCCTTGGCCACAATAAGAAGGGTCTTGGCCGCAACAATGAGGGCTTTGGCCACAACCAGGAGGTCCTTGGCCACATCAGGGAGGGCCTAGGCTATACCCAGGAGGGCCTAGTAGCATGGTGCAAGCCGGATGCACCTATGAGCGCTTTCTAGCGCATAGAACTCCACACTTCACTGGAGAAGAAGATCCACTTCAAGCTGGAAAGTGGGTCAGAGACTTGGAAAGAACTTTTGAGGTGTGTGGTTGCACTAAGGCGCAACAAGTGCTCTATGCCAGCTATCTGTTGCAAGGTACCGCTTCTGATTGGTGGGATACCAAGAGAGTAATGCTAGAAGCAGAGTTGGGATCTTTTGCCTCTGTGACCTGGCAGCGCTTCAAGAAAGAGTTTAATGATCACTTCTTTCCCACTTCCGTGAGGCAGCAAAAGGCAAGAGAATTCTCAAGCTTGGTCCAAGGGAGCATGACCGTGGAACAGTAGGCCCGTAGATTTATAGAACTTGGGCGATTTGCTCCCCACCTCATCGCCACAGAGGAAATGCGAGCCGAGCTTTTCCAGGAGGGTCTACGTCCTGATATACGCCGTATGGTGGTCAGCCACTGGATATCCACTTTTTAGGATTTAGTGGATGTGGTCACTCTTGTGGAGCGAGAGAATAATCTGAGTATGGGCTCCCCTCCAGGACATAAGAGGCAGAGTTTTTCTGGTGAAGGAAGTAGCTCGGGTTCGCCTTTGAAATTTGTTCAGTGGACTGAGACTTGACTACAAGCGGCCTCGGGTGTTCGTATGGGAGGACGGGTGCCAATTTGTGGAATTTGTAATAGAGCTCATGAGGGCGAGTGTCGGCTGAGTGGTGGACCCCAGTGTTATCGATGCGGCCAAGTGGGACATATTACTCGTGAGTGCCCCGTCAGAGTTCAATGAAGCCGTGGAGGTAGACGCGGTGGAAGAACAAATCCAAGACAAGTAGTGCAAGCCTGGTTTTATGCTGTCACACCCGAAGATGTGGATGATGAGGCACCAGCAACCCATGATGCTGGAGTAATTACAGATATGGATTTAATTTAATTTTATGTTGGATTTGATTTTTGGTGTGCTTTGATTTCTTTGTGTATTTGGATATCAGGGGTTTATGTGTTTGGTTCAGGGAGAATCCGTTTATATGAGTTTTATGCTTGCACTTTTTTTGATTCAGGTGCTTCACAGTCATTTGTATCTTCCACGTTTGCTCGGATGTGTAATTTGGTCACGGAACCTTTGCCGAAGTCATTGGTAGTGGCTCTACCCAACGGTGAAATGGTGTGGTGTTCCAAGGTTGCTTTGGGTTGCCCGTTAAATTTTGATGGAAGGTTTTTGGATGCTGATTTGGTGGTGTTTAAGCTGTTGGGTTTTGATATCATCCTCGGGATGGATTGGCTATACTGATATTCTACGAGTATTAATTGCAGAAGTCGGGTAATTAGCTTTCAGCTTCCAGATGGTGATTGTCTGGAATTTGCGGGGAGTAAACTAAAGGAAAAGCCGATAATTATATCGACAATTCAAGCAAGAAGAGAGATTGCATGGGGAGCGGATGCCTTCTTAGTTCAGATGGTGTCTACGCCGTCAGAGAAGAAGTCTTTGGTAGACATTTCCGTTGTGGAGGAATTTCCGGATGTGTTTGTGGATGACTTGCTTGGGCTACCCCCTGTTCGTGAAATGGAGTTTGTTATAGACTTGGAACCTAGAGCAGCTCCTGTACATAAAGCTTCTTACCGCATGGCACCGGCTGAATTAAAAGAGTTGAAGACTCAGTTGCAAGAGCTGGTAGATAAGGGGTTCATTCAACCAAGTACTTCGCCGTGGGGTACGCCAGTGTTGTTCATTAAAAGGAAAGATGGGACCCTTCGTA
This sequence comes from Carya illinoinensis, assembly GCF_018687715.1. Lineage (NCBI taxonomy): Eukaryota > Viridiplantae > Streptophyta > Magnoliopsida > Fagales > Juglandaceae > Carya > Carya illinoinensis. The sequence continues at coordinate 22,541,912 of NC_056759.1, read as the reverse complement.
TGTGCATTGATTATCGGGAATTAAATAAGGTGACCATCAAGAATAAATATCCTCTCCCACGGATCGATGATTTATTTGATCAGCTTCAAGGAGCAGCTTTGTTCTTGAAGATTGATTTGAGGTCGAGATACTACCAGTTGAGGATCAGAGACAAGGATGTGCCCAAAACTGCTTTCAGGTCGAGATATGGGCATTATAAATTTAAGGTGATGCCGTTTGGGTTAGCCAATGCCCCTGCTGCTTTCATGGATTTAAAGAATCGGGTATTTAGGCCTTACTTGGATTCCTTTGTGGTAGTATTCATTGATGATATTCTGATTTATTCCCGAGATGTTGAATAGCATGTGTATCATCTTCGTCTGGTTCTTGGAAAATTAAGAGAACACCAGTTGTATGCCAAGCTCTGCAAGTGTGAATTCTGGTTGGAGGAAATCAGATTTCTTGGGCATGTGATTTCCCGAGACGGAGTGGCTGTTGATCCTAGTAAGGTGGAAGCCATTTTGTCATGGCAGCGTCCTTCTACAGTGCGCGAGATCCGGAGTTTCTTGGGACTTGCCAGATATTACCGAAGATTTGTGGAGGGATTTGCTCGCCTATCCGGACCGCTCATAGTGTTGACCAGAAAGAATGCAGAATTTGTTTGGTCAGATAAGTGTGAGAGAAGCTTCCAAGAATTAAAGAACAGGTTGACGACAACACCAGTGTTAGCGCTTCCAAAATCGCATAAGCCATTCGTAGTCTTCAACGATGAGTCTAAATTCGGATTGGGTTGTGTCCTTATGCAGGAAGGACGGGTTGTTGCTTATGCATCTCGTCAGCTAAAGGATCATGAGAAGAATTATTTGACGCACGATTTGGAATTGGCTGCGATTGTTTTTGCTCTCAAGATCTGGCGACACTTTTTGTATGGGGAAGGTTGTGAAGTATACACTGATCACAAGAGCTTGAAGTACTTGTTTTCTCAAAAGAATTTGAACATGAGGCAGAGACGATGGCTGGAGTTAATCAGCAACTACTAGTGTGAGATCAAGTATCATCCGGGGAAGGCAAATATAGTTGCTGATGCTTTGAGCCGAAAATCACACTTGGAGGATGAAGCCGAGCCATCAGAATTGGATTCTTTGCTTTGTGGGATGAGAAGGCTCCTTATTGAGAGTTCACAGCAAGTGGAGGTATTATCTTCAGTTCTTGATATTCAGGTAACTGATTTTGAGGAATTGAAGACTCTTCAAAGGAAAGATCCGAAGCTGCTGGATATCAGAAAAAGAGTCAGAAAATCTCGAGAGCCGTTACACTATAGTATGGATAAAGATGGAATTCTTCAGTTCTGAGATCGTAGGGTGGTCCCCAAAGATTCAGAATTCAAGGAGCGGATCATGGCAGAAGCTCATGCGGCCCTTTATTTAGTTCATCCCGGCAGTACGAAGATGTACTGGGACTTGAAGAAAAATTATTGGTGGGACGGAATGAAGAGGGATATTGCCTTGTATGTTGAGAAATGTCACACATGCCGTCAAGTCAAGGCCGAGCATCAAAGACCTGCTGATATGCTCCAACCCCTCCCTATTCCTAAGTGGAAGTGGGATGACATCACGATGGACTTTGTAGTGGGCTTGCCGAGGACGCCTAGTGGGAAAAATTATGTTTGGGTGATTGTTGACCAGTTAACGAAGAGTGCTCATTTCTTGCCTATTAATAACACCGATTCTTTAGGTAAGTTGACCCGCTTGTACGTCAAGGAGATAGTACGGTTGCACGGAATACCGAAGAGTATAGTGTCGGATCGAGACCCAAAGTTCACGTCTCAGTTCTGTAAGAGTTTGCAAGCAGCATTGGGTACTAAGTTGAAGTTCAGTACTGCATATCACCCGCAGACAGACGGCCAATCAAAGCGCACTATTCAGACCCTTGAAGATATGTTACGGGCATGTGTCATGGAATTTCAAGGGAGCTGGGAAAACCACTTGCCGCTCATAGAGTTTGCGTATAATAACAGCTTTCATGCAACCATTCAGATGGCTCCTTATGAAGCTTGATTGAGCTGAAATATTGCATGTTTTAGCTATTTAAAACCAATGTATTTTAAATTCTTCATGACACTATTATTGGTTTTAGATGGAAAAATAGTTAATAAGCATAAATACGAGTTGTGATTTTTAATTGATTGATATTATGTTTATGCTTAATTTTATAACTATGATTTAATGGGACAATATTTCCTCACATATATAGTCTGTTTTTGATAATTTATTTTTGAGTGTTATTTCTTTCTTCTTATTTTCAGTTTAAATAAAATTCAAATGAGATCCGGTTGGAACTTTTGATCAAAAATGCATACTAATTGAGAGGAAGGAAGGACGTACTTAGCAGCTGAAAAAGAAGACACAAAATGAAGAATCAGTGGTTATTTTCTTCCTTTGATTATTCAAGATGCATGTGATCTTCATGGTTGAACGAAACTCACGGAGGCTTGAGAATTTTTGGAGGTGCAACATTAAAGTCTAAAAAGGGAGCTGAAACATGAAGGCATGTGGGCTAAAAAAATAAAAAATAAAAAAAAGAAAGAAGGTTGGTGCAACTAAAGTGGACGGAGAGAAGAGATAGGAGAGTGGGTGAGTAGAGAAGTGCCGTGTTTAATTTTTCAATCAAGGGAGACGTGTAGGTGTGTAAAGAAAGAGAGGTGCCGTGATTGAAGGGAAGTGAAGAGGAAAATTGGTGGGTGCAAAAGTTGAAAGAAGAAAGGCAACCGGTGGGTGCAAGATTAGAGAGAGACGTGTAATATTAATATGTTGTGCTGAAAGTGTGCAGTCGGTCAGCTGGAATTGAGAGAACATGTGAATGCAAGAAATCGATTGAATGTGAATGGGGTTGTTCGGCTATTTATTTTTGCTATAAAAAGAGGTAAGTTCAGAAGAAGCAATCGGTTGGAGATGAGTAGAGTGAAAGGGTTACGTGGGGGATAGAGAGGAGTTGAGGTGTGTTGTTCATGAGTAGAGAGAGAGATTTGAGATGAAGGAGCTGAAGGAGCAATTCGGTGTCTTGGTGTTGTGCTGGAAGGGGTTGTCGGTGCAGATTATTTTTCTGTAAGTAGAGAGTCGGTCAGTGCATAATTGAATAGAGGAGAGGTGTCTGTGCTTGATTAAGTTTTCATAGGAGAGAGTCGGTTGTTTACGTGAGAGGGAGATGTGTTGTGCTGGAAAGTGAAGAGAGGTGTCATGCTTAAGTTGGTGTGGAAGAGAAAGGAGACGCTGATAGAAAGAAGGGATGGTCGATGCTTGAGTTTTCTGACTCTATGCTGGATGGTAGAGATAAAGAGGGTGAGAAAAAGATGAGTAGAGAGGGTAAGTAATGAGTGAGTCGGTGCATGAAAGAAAAGAAAAGACATTGAGGTGGGGATGTGGGATGTGAACGTGTGAGTGAAAGAATTTTCTGTCGGTGGAGAGGTGAAGTCGGTTGGGATAAGATTTATTTTCTGAAGTGGAGAAGTGTCGGTGGAGAGGTCCCATTAATCGATCGGTTTCATTGATTTTATGGGCTCAGTAACTTCTCGTTTTAAAGGGGTTCAAGACAGAGAACAAGGGTCTTGGGGGCTGGTTTGGAATTTAATTTTACTGCTTTACATTGTTCGTCTACGTTACGGACGCTGGGGAGTTATTTTTCAATTGGATTTCAGATTTTGTTGTTTCTAAATTGTTGCTTAGTATTTCTTATGTTTTATTTTAGTTTCCTAATAAATAATATTTATGTGATTTCTATAGTACTTGTAATAAATATGTTTGGCTAAATTTTCATACTAAGGTTAGAGGTGAAGTTTAATGATTTAAATATTGTTTCCGGATCCACATAAAATCTATTTTACGAGCTTGATCGATTGAAAGATTTTATTATTGGATATTTTGATTATCTATATACTCGTCTTGATTCATTGTGATTTTCGAATACAGTGAATGCTTGAGGAATCCCTGTGGTATTCAAATAGATTTGTAAATGTTTTAATCATCAATCGTTCACGCTCAATTATAAGCAACTATTTTTCTTGATCTTAAATGCTAAATCTTCCAATTAAACGGAATCATTATTCTAATTTAATTGAAGTAAATCAATCGGAAACAATATCATAAATTATTAGACGGATCCTCAAAACCTTAGTCTTTCTCCATATCTTTATATTCGATTGTACGTTTCTTTTAGTAATTTCGTTTCATTGTCTGAATTTATTTTCTTTATCACAAAAGTCAATCCCTATGGATTCGATCCTGTAAGATACTACAACACCTGTATACTTGCAGGTAAAACTGCACTAAATTTTTGGTTCATTAATTTGAGTCAGAGTTTAGTCGCAACAAAGCTCTTTATGGGAGGAAGTGCAGATCGCTTTTGTGTTGGGATGAAGTCTGGGAGAGTAAGATAATTGGACCCGAAATAATTCAAGAGATGCAAAACCAAGTCCGGATCATCAGGGATAAAATGGCGGCAGCTCAGAGTCGTCAGAAAAGCTACGCTGATACCAGAAGGAGAGAGTTATCTTTTGAAGAAGGTGATTGGGTTTATCTCAAAGTCTCTCCCATGAAAGGAGTTAGCGTTTTGGTAAAAAGAGGAAACTGGATCCGAGGTATGTCGGCCCTTTTCAGATTTTGGAGAAGGTAGGGTCCGTCGCCTATAGAGTTGCTTTGCCAAAATATTTTGGGGATATTCATGATGTCTTCCACGTATCATCCTTGAAGAAGAGCTTTGGACAACAAGAGTCACGCTTTGTCAACCCAGAGAGTATTCAGTTGCAACTGGACCTTACTTATGAGTTTGTTCCGTCAAAGATCATGGATTGGAAAGAGCAACAGTTGAGGTCCAAGACGATACCTCTGGTAAAGGTGGCATGGGGAGATCCGTTAGCTCAAGATTTCTCTTGGGAGCGAGTAGCGGACATGAGGGAGAAGTACCCCTACTTGTTTGAGTAATGATGGTACGTTTCTTAATCTTGGTCACAAGTGGTTTTATGTGGAATTATGTGGCTTGTTTCAAGTTGGTGTTTGATCTTACAAATTTCGAGAAAGAAATTTGTTTTTAAGGGGGGAAGATGTGATGACCCGCTTTTACGTGTATTTTCACTGAAGGGTTTTTTTTAATTTAATTAATGTATTGGTTTATTTATTTTAAATTATTGTATTTTAATTGGTTTTAATTTATTTGATGTTGTGTTTAATTTATTTGGTCGTTTTACGGTTTTTAAAATTGTTTTCGGCGGATCAGTTTTGGTTTCCGGAGTGAGGACTGGACCTCATTTCTTTTCCCCATCATTTCTTTTCTCTTTTCTCTTTTCTCTTTTTCTCTTTTCTTTCTTTTTTCTTTCTTTTTTTTTTCCTCCCTTTCTTCCCGTGCTTCGACCCCCCCATGCGATTTCTTTCTCTCTCTCTCCTCTCCCTCGCGCGTCCGTCCAACCACCTAGACAAGCCGCTCATCGGCACCGTGAGCCACACCACCACCACCAATCTCTTCCCCTCCCTCCGGTGAACCACCCCACAAATTTCCACCGCCAACGGAGCCACCGTTTAGCCGGAATACCTCCTCCAAGCCGAACGACTTTTGCTCCGATTTGCCACCGTCGCTCCACCTCTGGCCACCACCTCTTCACCACTTCATCACCGAGTCCTTGCCATCCTAAACCACCCATTTCCAGCCTCAACCTGTCGCCGGAACAGTCCCCAAGAGCTAACTCTCCGATTTGGGTATTTTGGCCTCCTACCGCCGTTTTCGCCGCCACCCACGGCCAAACTCCACTTCCCTTAGCTTCATAAACATCCCTAGGCCATTCCCTATCAATCCCGAGCTTTGGTTTGTCCCCGTTCGAAAGTGGGTAATTTATTACCCACGGCCACAGTGTAAATTACACTGTTACGTTGCTTTTCTTCCGCTGTTTGCAACGCCGCGAGCTTTCAAAAAATACCATATAGCGTTGTAAGTATTTTTCAAACCCTACTTTTAGATTTAAATATATTTTGCTCATACAATGAATATTTATTTGCTATTGGTTGGCTGATTCCGGACTGAGTCCGAGGAGTTCGGGGGTCAGATGGATTGAGGATGAAGTGCTTGGTTTTGGTTGTTTGTGATTGCTTTTTTATTTGTGCCATGAGGCGTGCGTTACATATTTCATACATGTGCATTTTATTTTAAGTGAGAAAATCATGTTTTGTTGGCGTAAATAGTTTTCGAGTGCGTGTGTTTCATGAGCCCAAGCCGGGATGGGTTATTATCTCGGTGGAGCTCCTCTGGTCACTCGAGAGCATAATATACTGAGTGACGTCCCCTGAGTTGTCGCTGGGCAACGACGAGAGCGGGGGCTGGGGGATGCTTGGCTACGAACGCGCTAGGCGCGGAACTGGGCATCGCTCGTTTAGGTGTCACACGCGTGGTCGTTACCTCTGGTGTGGCATAGGAGCCAAGGTGTGCGGATGACCCCTAGGGGAGGTCATGGTGCATACGGATTAATTGGTTAATGGTTTGAGTTGGATATGGACCAAATGTGACTTTTGGCGGGATATTTGGAAAGGTTATGTTTTTGGGCCAAATGGGATTTTTGGCGTGCATGAAAAAATTATGGTTTTATGGGACATGTGCATTGCATTCTTTCATGCATGTTGTTTGAGTTAATATGTTTTTATCTAGTGGTGTTTGGATTTTACTTACTTGCGGCACCATTTTTGGTACCGTAGATTTTGGTGCAGAGTTTGAGGAAGAGGAGGAGGCTGAGCCCAAGGATGCAGCTTCGCCGGAGTGCTGAGTTAAAGTCTATGCTTTGTAGTTATTTTTTAAAACAATATTTGTGATTTGTAATATTTTATTATGTATGTTTTGAACAGCTTTGTATTAAACAAGAAAAATTCTGGTACTTAGTTATGACTTTTGTTATCCGCTACGTGTATCTTCGTGCACAATTGTTGCTTATACACACACTTGGTACTCGTCGATAGGGTGGTGACCCGGGTTGTCATTATCCGGACGTCTTGATTTCCCCATGTCCATGTGTGAGGATTTGGGGGCATCACATTTCACCTCCATCCAAGCCACCGTTAGCCGCCATGAGCTCCTCCAAGCCGCACGGTTTTTGGGTCATTTTGTTTGTATTTAAACAAAAATTCTGGTATTTAGTTATAAGACTGTTATTATTCGCTGCATGATTTTATTGTACACTTGTTGCATATACACACACTTGGCACTTGGCGATGGGATGTGTGACCCGTGTTATCATCATCCCGACGCCTCGATTTCTACGTGTCCGTACGTGAGAGTTGGGGGCGTCACATCAATCTTAAGACAAGCCACTTGGCTACAAATCCTTAGCTAATGTTCTCCCTAGAACTTTGATGCTTGTATCCTTAACGTAGAAATCAGGGAGGCTCTAACCTCCATAACGTCATGAATCTGGCAGCATATTGTTCCATAGTTAAGCTACCTTGTGATAGAGACGCAAGCTCCTGCGCCTTATGTTGTTTTGACAAAATTTGGAAAGAATTTGTTGTCAAACTCATGTGCCTTGAATCTTCTCCAAGTCAAAGCGATTATGGTTCCTAGCTCCCCCACCAAAAGTTGCCTTCATGTATTCCCACCAAATGCCAACTTCTACTTGAAAAAGGTAACCAGCGTATAGTACTTTGTGGTCCTCTGTGCATCCACAAATCTCATATGTCATTTTGAGATCAATAATCCACTTTTCTACCCTCAGGGGCCCTTCATTCCCAAAAAAAAAAATTGATAACTACGAATTAGAAACTTCTCTTATGAACAACCCCTAATTTTGGGTCTAAGTACGTGTACATGTTGTTGTTGCTGATGTCTAAGAACATCAGTCAACAAACGTACAACTTCAACTAATGCTTGCCCTCCGTCCATTGGAGGATTCTATTCCTCTTGATTGTTATCTTCACCATAGTTTTTGGGTACTCTACCACGCATCATGTGTTACTTCCTGAAACACATATGTACGTGTATAAGCTTGAGAATCATAATACAATGCTAGTAGTCCTATCTTAGCTTGATAATATCCTATACCAATGAATAAATATGCCATTCCTCTGGGCTAGCTACATATTTATTCAGAGATCCGACAAAAAACTCCCTAACGTTTACACAATCTACAACTTGGAATTGGATAAGATTCATCTTTCAAACTTTGCACTCAATCCAGAACCTAATATATGGTAAGATCATTATCCAAAATCCATAGGTTCATCACCTGCAAGTCTCGTAAAACTTTGTCACCTGAATATCTCCCAATCTAATGGTAAGTTCATTCAAAACTCCCCTCCTAATAGTTGTAGACCAAAATCTTCAAGTATGATTAAACTTATATACTAAGCCTATAGAATTTAAACTTCAAATCCTAATGGGAGTCCTTCTTTAGAGTCCAATTCTAAAACCTCAATTCTTATGAGAAATCCAAAATTGTGACCTTCCTCCATTTGAGACTTTTGTTTCTGTTCCATGATCCAGATAGTTGGGGGATGTTGCCTTTATTCTTTGGCCAATGCTGTCATGCTTACCTACTCCAACACGTCCATTCCTCCAAGCCTAAAAATCTCAAATTCCAAATTAAAGAAAGATTAAAATTTCAATTCTATTATTTGGTACAATTCTTAGGGACATGTGGGCTTAACCTAGAGACGTAATGCTTTGATATCACCTTGTGATGTCCCTAGATTTTGCTTGGAATTTAGCAAACTCTAATGCCTAGGGACATACATACAAGATATCTGCCCCTGTTCCTGAGAGATAAAAATGCAATGCACCTAGCATCAATCTTGCAATATGCAATATTCGCAACAGATAATTTTTTTTCTTGAGCAATACTATGCTCCTGAGAGTTACATATCCCAAAATAACATAAGCGTACTTCATAATCATATAATAACTTATGCCCAAAAGTTACAGTGTTTGTCCAAAAGATCTATAACAACATGAGTATTGGAGATAACGCTCCTTAAGTACATTAATAAACTATCATAACTACCATGCTAGCATGACGAGTAGCTCGCACAACTCTAATAAGGTATCCATAATCCTATCTAAAAATTGAAGCATGGAGGTGATGAGCTCCTCATCTTCGCGTCGTGGTCTAATTGACCTCATCCAAGGGATTCTCTGCTGATTCTATAGCACCTTACACACGATCTACTATTCTGGGAGGAATGGTTGTTGGGACTACTAAATGGGATTTGATTACAAACTTTAGCAAGTTAACAATCAACTTAAACTAGCAGTTTATAGATACATGCATGACAGTAAAAAGACATGAATCCTGACATGTACATGAATGAGCATGACATGGCTTGGCAAATAACATGACATGTGCTGATATAACTTGGAAATAGTCATGGACTGAACTGACATGAAATGTAACTAACTTGAACTAAATTGACATGAACCATATCTGACTTGAACTGAACTTGAACGTCAATTAAACATGATGTGAACTGAACATAAACTTGGACAATCCAGACTACAATTTGAAGATTGATTGGACTGGGTGCCACATGGCACTATCACGGATGTTGCTAGCCACTCTGAAAATGGAAAAAATAAACATTACACCATAAAATTCTAAATAATCGTACGAACCTAGTGGTGCAATTCGTTTCATAAAATTTGACTCCTAAGTGCTTCGAAGAAATCAAAATGCGTTTTCTAGCAATTATCATCCGAAAAATGAAAACTATCTTTTGTGGCCATAAAATCCTAAATAATTATCTAAGAATAATGGTGCAAATTATTTTTCAATCTCATACTCATAAGTACCTCAAATAAATAAAATGGCGTTTCTGACACCATAACAGGTAAGCAATTGACTATGCTGACAAACTAGAACCAAGCGGTTCAAATTGTGAAACCTTCTTGGAATTTTCATGATGTTCCTAAAGTCCAAAGAAATTCATCAACTGAATTTTTGGTAGGCTGTTACAATGTTCATACTTGGTTTTGAATAACATGTCTAAATCCCTAAGTTGCATGCATAGGTTTCCTGAAATAACACATTCATAGATATCATATTCATGTCCTATCTTAGTCTTAGCATCATTTTCAATATAACAAAACAAATATCAGCATCAAACTGTAAAACAAGTCAAAGTTATAAAAGCTTATATAAAAACTCATATCTTTGCATGTTCATAAAAAGCTAAATCTAAAACCAGTGATACAACTAAAAATCCAACTAAAATAATGGATTCAATCCTTATGAGCAAGAGTTTGTAGAATCAAACCATTGATTCAAGTTTCTAGAGTTTAAAGGACAAACTTAGACAATTAAGTTTCGAAACTATCAAATCTTTTTATTAAAACCTCATATGACAAAAATCCAACTAAGGATTTGTATAATCATCAAATTAGCACACTTGGGAACTGAAACACTTAGGATTACATAACTTTTCATCACAAACTTCCATGGCACACCAATCATACTTAAATTGAAAACCTCAATACCAAACTATCAAGATTCAACCATCAAAGTTAGAAGAAAAATAACTAACATCTCACTCCGTTCAGCCCTCACGTCTTCACGCTAACAGCTACCCAGGAAACAGGTCTCGCTCCAGCTCAATGCTCTCAACGAAAAAATAAATAAATAAATAAATAAATCCCCTCAGTTGCAGCATGTCCCAAATGTGACTCCCCCAAATCCCCATGCACGGACACAAGGAAATCAAGACATCCGGATGGTGACATCGAGGGTCACCACCCTATTGACGAGTGCCAAGTGTGTGTATAAGCAACAAATGTGCAAGAAGAAACATGCAGCGAATAGCAAAGTCGTAAACTAAGTACCAGAATTTTCATTGTTTAGTACAAAGCTATTCAAAATATACATAATAAAATATTACAAAACACAAATATTGTTTCAAACCAACTATAAAGCATAACTCCAACTTAGAACTCCGGCGGAGCCGCATCCTCGGGTGCAGACTCCTCCTCTTCCTCGAACTCTACACCAAAATCTACGGAACCAAAAATGGTGCCGCAAGTAAGTAAGATCCAAACACCACTAGATAAAAGCATATAAAACTCAAACAATATGCATGAAGGAAAAGCCAATGCACATGACCCGAAAAACCATATTTTTTCCGCGCATGCCAAAAACCCATTTCGCCCAAAAACATTACCATTAAAACCATTCCTCGCCATTATCCCTGATAATGGCCCAAATCAAAAACCACAATTTTTCCAGAAAATGGATCACATAGCCTCAAATCGAACCTCGCAATTTTCCCAGAAAATGGCCCGTAACCAAAACCATAAAACCAATCCAATTATGCATGCACCATGATCTCCCCTAGGGATCATCCGCACACTCTGGCTCTGTGCCATACTGCAAGTAACGTCTACACGTGTGACACTTAAACGAGCGATGCCCAGTACTCGCGCCCAGGACATCCTCTAGTCCCCGCCACTCTAGAGACCATGGAGTCGACACGACAGCATTACCGTATCGTGCAATCTGGTTGTCGCAGGGATGTCACTCAGTATTATCCACTCCCGAGTGACCAGAGGAGCTCCACCGAGATAATGCCCCATCCCGACTTGGGGTCGTGATACACACGCACCCAAAAATCCATTTACGCCAACAAAATATGATTTTCTCAATTTAAATAAAATGCACGTACATGCACCATGTAAATGCAACCACAAGGCACAAACCAACCAACCAATCACAAATCAACAAACCAAGTAACTCCGTCCTCAATCCATCCGACCCCCGAACTCCTCGGACTCAGTCCGGAATCAACCAACCAATCCAACAAATATTTATTGTAAGAGCAAAATATATTTAAATCTAGAAGTAGAGTTTGGAAAATATTTATAGCGCTATACGGTATTTTTTGAAAGCTCGCGGCGTTGCAAAAGGCGGAGAAAAAGCAACGTAACAGTGTATTTTACACTGTGGCCGTGGGTAATGAATTACCCACTTTCGAACGGGGACAAACCAAGACACGAAATTGATAGGGAATGGCCTTGAGATGTTTATGAAGCTAAAGGAAGTGAGTTTTGGCCGTGGGTGGCGGTGGAAATGGCGGTGGAAGGCCAAAAAGGGGCTAAATAAAGTTGAGCTCGTGGGAGCTGCTCCGGCAACGGATCGGGCCGGAAATGGGTGGGTTAGGTCAGCAAGAGGTAGAGGAAGAAGCTGTAAAGAGATGGTGGCTAGAGGTGGCCAGAAGCTATGAAGAGATGGTGGCCAGAGGCCAGAAGCTCAAAAACCGTGTGGCTTGGAGGAGCTCGTGGCGGCTAATGGTGGCTCGGATGGAGGTGAAACTTGGTGGGGATGTTCATCGGTGGGAGGGGAAGAAAACTGGGTGGGTGGTGTCAGCCATGTCGTCGGCGAGCGGCGGTTCTGGGCTGAGAAAGTAACCGGCGACAGAGAAAGAAGGGTGGGCTGGTGCTGTGACTTCCAGCCGTGCGTGGCGGCTAACGGCTGGATGAATGGCCCTGAAAATTGGTGGGGGTGATCACCGGTGGGAGGGGAATATTTTGGTGGGGGTGGTGTACTACACGATGCTGGATGGCGGCGAACTGGGCTGTCGAAGGGTCGGCAACGGAAAGGGAAGAAAGGGGCGTTCGGGCGTGCGGGGAGAGAAGAGAAAAAGAAGAAGAAAAAGAAAGAAAGAAGAAGGAAAGAAAAGGGAAAAGGAAAAAGGAAAAAGGAAAAAGGGAAAAGGAAAAAAAAGAAAAGAAAAGAAATGAGGTCCAATCCTTACTCCGGAATCCAAAAACTGATCCACCAAAAACGATTTTAAAAACTGTAAAACGACTAAAATAAATTAAACACAACATCAAATAAATTAAAACCAATTTAAAATACAATAATTTAAAATAAAAGAACTATTATATTAATTAAATTAAAAACAACTCCTTCAGTAAGAATACACGTAAAAACGGGTCATCACATCCACCCCCCCTTAAAAACAAATTTCGTCCTTGAAATTTGCAAGATCACACACCAACTTGATGCAAGCCACATAAAACCACTGAGACCAAGATTAAGAGACGTACCGTCATTTACTCAAACAAGTAGGGGTACTACTCCCTCATGTCAGCTACTCTTTCCCAAGAGAAATCTTGAGCTAACGGATCACCCCATGCCACCTTTACCAGAGGTATCGTCTTGGATCTCAACTGTTGCTCTTTCTAATCCATGATCTATGACGGAACAACCTCATAAGTAAGGTCCGGTTGCAACTGAATACTCTCTGGGTCGACAAAGAGCAGCTCTTGTTGTCCAAAACTCTTCTTCAAGGATGACACATGGAAGACATCATGGATATCCCCAAAATAATCTGGCAAAGCAACTCTACAAGTGACGGACCCTACCTTCTCCAAAATCTGAAAAGGGCCGACATACCTCGGATCCAGTTTCCTCTTCTTACCAAAACACTTAACTCCTTTCATGGGAGAGACTTTGAGATAAACCCAATCACCTTATTTAAAAGATAACTCTCTCCTCCTGGTATCAGCGTAGCTTTTCTGATGACTCTGAGCTACTGCCATTTTATCTCTGATGATCCGAACTTGGCTTTGCATCTCTTGAATTATTTCGGGCCCAATTATCTTACTCATCCCGACTTCATCCCAACACAAAGGTGATCTGCACTTCCTCCCATAGAGAGCTTCATAGGGAGCCATCTGAATGGTTGCATGGAAGCTATTATTATACGCAAATTCTATGAGCGGCAAGTGATTTTCCCAACTCCCTTGAAATTCCATAACACATGCTCACAACATATCTTCAAGGGTCTGAATGGTGCTCTCTGATTGGCCGTCCACCTGCTGGTGATATGCAGTACTGAACTTCAACTTAGTACCCAATGCTGCCTGCAAACTTTTCCAAAACTGAGACGTGAACCATGGGTCTCGGTCTGACACAATACTCTTCGGTATGCCATGCAGCCGCACTATCTCTTTCACGAACAAGCATGTCAACTTACCCAAGGAATTAGTGTTATTGACAGGCAAGAAATGAGCACTCTTCGTTAACCGGTCAACAATCACCCAAACAGAATTCTTCCCACTAGGGGTCCTCGGCAAGCCCACTACAAAATTCATCGTGATGTCGTCCCACTTCCACTCAGGAATAGGGAGAGGTTGGAGCATACCGACGAGTCTTTGATGCTCGGCCTTGACTTGACGGCATGTGTGACATCTCTCGATATACAGGGTAATATCCTTCTTCATTCCATCCCACCAATAATTTTTTTTTAAGTCCCGGTACATCTTCGTACTGCCAGGATGAACTGAATAACGGGCCGCATGAGCTTCTGCCATGATCCGCTCCTTGAATTCTAAATCTTTAGGGACCACTCTATGATCTTGGAATCGAAAAATTCCATCTTTATCCATACTGTAATGCAACGACCCTCGATATTTTTTGACTCTTTTTCTGATATCCAACAGCTTCGGATCCTTCCTTTGAAAAGTCTTCAATTCTTCAAAATCAGCCACTCGAATATTAAGAATTGAAGATAATATCTCCTCTTGCTGTGAACTTTCAATAAGGAGTCTTCTCATCCCACAAAGCAAAGAATCCAATCCTGACGTGCGATTTTCGGCTCAAAGCATCAGCGACTATATTTGCCTTCCCCGGATGATACTTGATCTCGCACTGGTAGTCACTGATTAACTCTAGCCATCGCCTTTGTCTCATGTTCAGATTCTTCTGGGAAAACAAGTGCTTCAAGCTCTTGTGATCAGTGTATACTTCGCAAGCTTCCCCATACAAAAAGTGTCGCCAGATCTTGAGAGCAAAAATAATCGTAGCCAATTCCAAATCGTGCGTCGGATAATTCTTCTCATGGTCCTTTAGCTGACGAGATGCATAAGCAACAACCCGTCCTTCTTGCATAAGGACACAACCCAATCCGAATTTAGACGCATCGCTGAAGACTACGAATGGCTTGTGCGGTTTTGGAAGCGCTAACACTGGTGCAGTCGTCAACCTGTTCTTCAATTCCTGAAAGTTTCTCTCACACTTGTCTGACCAAACAAAATCTGCATTCTTCCGAGTCAAAGCTATGAGAGGTCCGGATACGCGAGCAAATCCCTCCACAAATCTTCGATAATATCCGGCAAGTCCCAAGAAACTCCGGATCTCACGCACTGTCGTCAGACGCTGCCATGACAAAATGGCTTCCACCTTACTAGGATCGACAGCCACTGCATCTCGGGAAATCACATGCCCAAGAAATCTGACTTCCTCCAACCAGAATTCACACTTGCTGAGCTTGGCATACAATTGGTGTTCTCTCAATTTCCTAAGCACTAGACGAAGATGATAAACATGCTCTTCAACATCTCGGGAATAAATCAGAATATCATCAATGAATACTACCATAAAGGAATCTAAATAGGGTCAAAATACCCGATTCATTAAATCCATGAAAGCAGCAAGGGCACTGGCTAACCCAAACGGCATCACCTTAAATTCATATTGCCCATATCTCGACCTGAAAGCAGTTTTGGGCACATCCTTGTCCCTTATCCTCAACTGGTAGTATCCTGACCTTAGATCAATCTTCGAGAACACAGCTGCTCCTTGAAGCTGATCAAATAAATCATCGATCCGTGGGAGATGATATTTATTCTTGATGGTCACCTTATTTAATTCCCGATAATCAATGCACATACGGAGGGTTCCATCTTTCTTTTTAACGAACAGCACTGGCGCACCCCACGGCGAAGTACTTGGTTGAATGAACCCCTTATCTACCAGCTCTTGCAACTGAGTCTTCAACTCTTTTAATTCAGCTGGTGCCATGCGGTAAGGAGCTTTATGTACAGGAGCCGCTCGAGGTTCCAAGTCTATAACAAACTCCATTTCACGAACAGGGGGTAGCCCAGGCAAGTCATCCACAAACACATCCAGAAATTCCTCCACAACGGGAATGTCTACCAAAGACTTCTTCTCAGATGGCGTAGACACCATCTGAACTAAGAAGGCATCCGCTCCCCATGCAATCTCTCTTCTTACTTGAATTGCCGATATAATTACCGGCTTTTCTTTTAGCTTACTCCCCGCAAATTTCAGACAATCACCATCTGAAAGCTTAAAGTTAATTACCCGACTTCTACAATTAATACTCGTAGAATATTGGTATAGCCAATCCATCCCAAGGATGATATCAAAACCTAACAGCTTAAACAGAACCAAATCAACATCTAAAAACCTTCCATCAAAATTTAATGGGCAACCCAAAGCAACCTTGGAACACCATACCACTTCACCATTTGGTAGCGCCACTACCAATGACTTTGGCAAAGGTTCCATAACCAAATTACACATCAGAGCAAAAGTGGAATATACAAACGACTCTGATGCACCCGAATCAAACAAAGTGCAAGCATAAAACTCATATAAACGGACTCTCCCTGTAATTACTCCTGCATCATGGGTCGCTGGTCTACCTCCACGGCTTCCTTGAACTGGCCTAGGACACTCACGAGCAAAGTGACCCTACTGGCCACAATTATAGCATCGAGCCCCACCAGAAGGGCACTCACCCGCATAGGCTTTATTACAAACTCCGCAAACTGGCACTCGTCCTCCCATACGAACACCCGAGGCCACTTGCGGTCGAGTCCCGGTCCACTGAACAAATTTCTAATGCGAACCCGAACTACTTCCTTCACCAGAAAAACTCTGCCTCTTATGTCCTGGAGGGGAGCCTATACTCAAATTATTCTCTTGCTCCACAAGAGTGGCCACATCCACTACATCCTGAAAAGTGGATATCCGGTGGTTGACCACCATTCGGCGTATATCAGGACATAGACCCTCCTGGAAACGCTCAGCCTGCATCTCCTCCGAGGCGATGAGGTGGGGAGCAAATCGCCCAAGTTCTATAAATCTCCGGGCGTACTGTTCCACGATCATGCTCCCTTGGACCACGCTTGAGAACTGTCTTGCTTTTTGCCGCCTTACAGAAGCGGGAAAGAAGCGATCATTAAACTCTTTCTTGAAGCGCTACCAGGTCACAGCGGCAAAAGACCCCAATTCTGACTCCAGCATCACTCTCTTCGTATCCCACCACTCAGAAGCAGTGCCTTGCAACAGATAGCTGGCATAGAGTACTTATTGCGCCTCAGTGCAACCACATACCTCAAAAGTTCTTTCCAAATCTCTGACCCACTTTCCAGCCCGTAGTGGATCCTCTTCTCCCGTGAAGGGTGGAGATCTATGCGCCAGAAAGCGCTCATAGGTGCATCCAGCTTGCACCATGCCACTAGGCCCTCCTGGGTATAGCCTTGGCCCTGTTGTGGCCAAAGACCTCCTTGTTGAGGCCTAAAATTCTGTTGCATGAACTCAGTCATCTGCCTTATTGCTTGGGCTATGGAATCATCTCTCGGTGTATCGTCTCGAGGCCCTTGAGTAGATTTTCTTGGCCTCACCATCTTCCTGCCACAACACAACCTTTGACCCCCTTTAAGAAAACAAATAAAACCAATAACATAAAACCAAAAACTAAAAACCAAAACACATAACAAGAAACAAAAAGAAACCAGCATGCAATAACATAACTAAATAAATAAAAACAAGCAAACAAGCTCAAATAAATTCAAAACAAATAAAACATGTCAAATAGAAACTTTACTTAAAATAAATTATAAAACACAACTTTAAAAATATTCTGGTACTACCTACGGGACATGTGGTTTTACCCAGAGCCAAACCGCTCTGACACCACCTATAACGCCTCCAAATCCCTGTGCACGGACACGAGGAAATCGAGACGTCCGGATGGTGACATCGCGGGTCACCACCCTATCGACGAGTGCCAAGTGTGTGTATAAGCAACAAATGTGCACGAAGAAACATGCAGCGGATAGCAAAGTCATAAACTAAGTACCAAAATTTTCATTGGTTAGTACAAAGCTGTTCAAAAAATACATAATAAAATATTACAAAACACAAATATTGTTTCAAACCAACTATAAAGCATAACTCCAACTTAGAACTCCGGCAGAGCCGCATCATCGGGCTCAAGCTCCTCCTCTTCCTCGAACTCTGCACCAAAATCTACGGAACCAAAAAAGGTGCCGCAGGTAAGTAAGATCCAAACACCACTAGATAAAAGCATATAAAACTCAAACAATATGCATGAAAGAAAAGCCAATGCACATGACCCGAAAAACCATATTTTTTCCACGCACGCCAAAAACCCATTTGGCCCAAAAACATTACCATTAAAACCATTCCTCGCCATTATCCCAGATAATGACCCAAATTAAAAACCACCATTTTCCCAGAAAATGGATCACATAGCCTCAAATCGAACCTCGCCATTTTCCAAGAAAATGGCCTCTAACCAAAACCATAAAACCAATCCAATTATGCATGCACCATGACCTCCCCTAGGGATCATCCGCACACTTTGGCTCTGTGCCACACCGCAGGTAACGTCTACGCATGTGACACCTAAACGAGCGATGCCCAGTACTCGCGCCCAGCGCGTCCCTGGCCAGGCCATCCTCTAGTCCCCACCACTCTAGGGACCACGGAGTTGACACGACAGCATTACCGTATCGTGCGATCCGGTCATCGCCCTGTGACAACCCAGGGGATGTCACTCAGTATTATCCACCCCTGAGTGACCAGAGGAGCTCCACCGAGATAATGCCCCACCCGGCTTGGAGTCGTGATACACATGCACCTGAAAATCCATTTACTCCAACAAAACATGATTTTCTCAATTTAAATAAAATGCACGTGCATGCACCATGTAAATACAACCACAAGGCACAAACCAACCAACCGATCACAAATCAACAAACCAAGTAACTCCGTCCTCAATCCATCCGACCCCCGAACTCCTCGGACTCAGTCCGAAATCAACCAACCAATCCAACAAATATTTATTGTAAGAGCAAAATATATTTAAATCTAAAATTAGAGTTTGGAAAATATTTACAGCGCTATACGGTATTTTTCGAAAGCTCGCGGCATTGCAAAAGGCGGAGAAAAAGCAACATAACAGTGTATTTTACACTGTGGTCGTGGGTAATGAATTACCCACTTTCGGACAGGGAAAACCAAGACACAAAATTGATAGGGAATGGCCTTGAGATGTTTATGAAGTTAAAGGAAGTGAGTTTTAGCCGTGGGTGGCGGTGGAAATGGCGGTGGAAGGCCAAAATGGGGCTGAACGAAGTTGAGCTCGTGGGAGCTGCTCCGGCAACAGATCGAGGCCGGAAATGGGTGGGTTAGATAGGAAAGTGGTAGAGGAAGAAGCTGTGAAGAGATGGTGGCCGGACATGGAATGACGGCGCCGAAAAATCTCAAAAACTGTGTGGCTTGGAGGAGCTCGTGGCGGCTAACAGTGGCTCGGATGGAGGTGAAACTTGGTGGGGATGTTCACCGGTGGGAGGGGAAGAAAACTGGGTGGGTGGTGTCAGCCACGTCACCGTCGAGCGACGGTTCTGGATTGAGAAAGCAACCGGCAACAGAGAGAGAAGGGTGGGCTGGTGCCGTGACTTCCAGCCGTGCGTGGCGGCTAATGGCTCGACGGATGACGCTGAAAATTGGTGGGGATGATCACCGGTGGGAGGGAAAGATTTTGGTGGGGGTGGTTTACTATACGGCCGCTGGACGATGGCGAACTGGGCGGTCGAATGGTCGGCGACGGGAAGGGAAGAAAGGGGCGTTCGGGCGTGCAGGGAGAGAAGAGAAAAAGAAGAAGAAAAAGAAAGAAAGAAAGAAGGAAAGAAAAGGAAAAAGGGAAAAAGAGAAAAGAAAAGAAATGAGGTCCAATCCTCACTCCGGAATCCAAAAACTGATTTGCCGAAAATGATTTTAAAAACCGTAAAATGACTAAAATAAATTAAACACAACATCAAATAAATTAAAATCAATTTAGAATACAATAATTTAAAATAAGATAACTATTATATTAATTAAATTAAAAACAACTCCTTCAGTGAAAATACATGTAAAAACGGGTCATCACACCAAAACCATGGTCCGTCTCGAAAAACCAAAAAGACACCTCATCCCCTATTTTTCATTCCTTGCTCTTTCTACCCAAAAAGTCTTTCCTTTCTCCCGAATAAAGTGCCGCCCATTCAAAAGCTAGAAAATCCCTCCTTTCTTTCATTCATCCCTTTCTTTCCACACTAGTGCAGCATCCTCTCAAAAAAGTCAGCCAGCCCTCCTTGTTTAAAAAACGTTAGTGCAGCATCCTCATTCGAGATGAGTCACGTCTATATCAACCAAAAAGAGCAAACTGCTATGTCCCTTTTATTTTCTCAAAACCTACGGAGACCAAAAAGATAGAAGCTTCTCACATGCATCCTAAGAGAAATGAAGCCCCTGTGTTGCGTGTGGTCCCGTTAGCTTCTAAAGAAGCCGTGTTGCAACTTGCATCCAATTGGTTTAGCGTGTCTTTCGTCAAAGAGCTATGCGGCTGCTGCTTCTATCTTTCTTTCTTTTCTTTTGATTGCATTGAGTCTCTTTGATGTGTGCTTCTGTAATTGGTTTGCCGTTTGATTGTTGTGAATATTGGGAGAAAACAAGTGCAAGGCATAGTAGTTAATTAAAAAAAATAAAAAAGAAGAATATAATATCAAAGATGTGTTGTGCATGTGAAGAAACATTGTCCAATTAAATCACAAGTTATAAAATTAAGCATAAACCATGCTATTAACCAATTTAAATCACAACTAAGATTTATGCCCATTAACCATTTTTTCATCTAAAACCAATAATAATGTTATGAAATAATTAAAATATATTAGTTTTAAATGTATGAAGTATGCAATATTTCAACTCAATCAATCATTCTAAGACATTAATAAATCATATCAAAATATGCTAAGACATGCCATAGCCAAAATTTCCACTTAAAATAATTTAAACACTTAAAGCATTCTTAATGAACCCAGTTTTGAATTAAGCATGGTATCTTTTCTAAAATCAACCAAAATTCACTCCAACACTTGAAAACAAGACTTGACATGCAAACCAAGATCTAGGGCAAAAAAAATTACTATTTTCGTGGGCCACTCAAGATGCCAACACAAGAGCTCACAAGAACACCAAGAACACTCAAACATTTACACCCTTTCAGTTTCTCTCAAAACATAGTAGGAAGAAGACTCTCAAATTCTCAAGAGGAGATTGGAGATGAGGTGTGGAGGAAATGAGGGGGTGGAGGGGACATTGGCCTAGGCTAAGGGGATTGGGTGAAATGGGCGGTGGTGCAAGGGGTGAAGTTTTAAGTTTTTCATGCATCACTTTGTGTTACTCGTGCAAAGTGAATAGTGCCTCAAAACCACCATGATTTCATCAAGCCAAGTGCTACAATGACCCTACAGGTGCTGGTCGAGTTGTGGTGTAGAAGGAAGAAGAGAAAAAAAAAATCAAGCATGAAGCTAACAGGTTCAAGGATGGCAACTTTGGATAGTTTTGAGCATGCCCTTGACTCCTTCTCTTGTCCTCTCTTCATAGCTCATTTGTGCAGGTCATGATTCACTCTTGGAAGGATTTTAAGTTGAGGTAATGGTGCTTGTTTGGCTACCAAGTGATCATGAAGTGGCAGCTCAAAAGAAATGGGTGAAGGGAAGTGGGTGCCGAGTGAGGGTGGCTTGGTGCCTTCTTTGTGTGGGAGAAATTGGTCAAATGCTCATGATGACTATGAGGGCCTCTTGGGGATTGGGTGGTGATGGAGGTGGTGTGTGATGGTGGCGGCTCAGCCATGGGCATAAGTGGGGTTGAAACTCAACCAACCCAGTTCCTATCCAACTAGTGCTTAGGGTGCAATTGGTTTGGTTCTTGAAACCATATTCATCCAAGGCTTGGTCTGGTTCTAAATGGATTATATGAGGTGCTTAAAGGCCATAATTGCCTTGAGAAAAAGGCACAAAACAATTGGGCTAGTGGTAAATCAGTCCATTGCACACAACAGATTGGTGTAGTCTGGGGTTTGATATGTCATTTCTTTTAATGACATGTGTGGAGGTTTATCTAGGGTTATAATATGATCTAAGAATGATGAAATTGAATAATGAAACAAGAATATTTCAGATCAAAAAGGCTAAAAATATTGAGAAAGAAAATTAAGCTCCAAAACATGATTTAAAGATCACTAATCATGAGTAAGTTGATTAATGGTTTTAACCCAATTTCAAAACCTAATTTGAGTCCTAAGAATCACTTAGGGTACAATATGGGTTGAGAAAACCCATGGTATGGCGTATTGGGCTTCAAATTAAAGAGTGAATAGAAGCAAAACAAGGCTTTGGGCTTTGTTGGGCTGAAAAGGGCCATGAGTGTGAGTTAATGGTCCATGGGCTTTGGTTGTGGGTTGATGGGGAGGCCTTTTTTCTAGATTTTGAAGGATTATGAAAGGCCTCAAGATCCACAAATATGGGGCATAAAAGGCTTACCTTGACGTAATTGGGCCATGGGTCAAGCCTACACCAAGTTAGGCCAAAAAGGCCTTATGTCTTCCTCAAACTTGGGCCAACCCTTATCCTACCAAGACTTGTATTCCTATGAGGCTTGGTTTAAGGCTTCTAAGTCTTGGCCCATTAACATTATAAAGTTCTAAGGGTCTTAATAGAATTACTAATAGGCTTGCTTCTCTTAACCTTCATGCTTAATAATTAATGACACTAAGTGTCATAGTTTAAATAAATCTAACTATCTCTAATGAATAAAATAAATAATATAATAATATAATAACAATAAAAAAATATTGAAAGCCCAAGATCAGAAGCTTAAACTAAGGGCGTTTAAAGATTAATCATAATGGTTAATTAGGCAAGATTTTACAAAATCTCACTGCTGTAGTCTCAACAATCATTCTCCTCTAAATGGTAGATCATATGTCAGGATAAGGAGGTGCACCAAAGGTTGATCAACTAGAGACTGTCGATTAGAAGGTGACAACATGGTGCAGAAATCATAGCCTCAGTGCTCTAATTTATTGTTAGTATTATGGCATCCTTGACTGAGTTGCGTGAGCTACTCAAGATTTGCCTAGTAGTTGTGTTAGTTCCCGATTGTCTCCAATACTCTTACAATTACAAACCTTTTCGACTTATGTTGTAATCTTGAACGTCTATTACATTCAGTGTATGAACTATATTTCAATGTTTTGGGATATATCATATTTGGTGCATAGTATTGCTTAGAGGAAAAAAAAATCTACACAAATATTGTATATTGCTAGATGCATGCTAGGTGTATTGCATCTTTATTTGTCATGAACAAGGGCAGGTAACCTTTTATTGTATGTCCCGATGCTTCTAAATCTATTCAATCCCAAGCGGAATCTGGGGGTGCCACAGCTATAGTCTACAACAATTCACCTCAATAAATTTTACAATCTCAATTGAGAAAAAATTGGATACACAATCCCAAAATGAAGGTAAGGCATATGTTGCCTCAATGGTGACTCAAGCTGGCACATTCCTTGGGCATTATTAATAATATAAGCCTAGAGGGAGATTACTTGCATGCCAATTTGATAGTTCAACATTGAACATTTACCTTTATCTGATAAAACCTTGCTCTCCATAGTCCAAGCTTCCTTGAAAGTCTGGCAAAAACCCATAATGCATCCCTGATGGGTCAGAATCATCAAATCGGGTCGACACACCAACAAAATCAGACTCCACAAAACCCAACATATCATTATATTGGAAATAACATTGAATGTAAATTCATTAAAGCTATTGCTACAAGAAAGAATCCTTCTTAACATTGTACCAACCAACAAGACAGCAGCTCGAAGTGATTAGTATTCTTTTTGGAAATGAAGATGGAAGTTATTCTTTTGTTTCAAAGAAGAAACAATGGAGCATCTTTTTATTAATTGCATGTGATAATGTGGAACAAAGTCCTTGGCCTCTTTAGATCAATCTTCTCAAAACAATCTATTTTTTATTGGGTTTAATTTGTCCCCTTCCCCATAAACAATTGTGCTTGTGCGTCCCTCTAAAGGAAAATAGAAACTACCTCACCCAAACTAGTGTAAGAAATCATAAAAGCAAGTGAAGAACATCACGACATATGGAGACTGTAGAGGAATTAACTTGGCTGGGTGTTGAATATGAACAGACCAAATGGTACACTTGTCAGAGAAAGGGAAAAAGAGTTTTGCTACATACAATCAAATTTGCATATTGCTTGCGCACTCTACTGATATGATTGACCAAAACAGTTATTTTATATTAAAAAAATAATGCAGTCAATCGCATGAGTGGAGTAAACAAGGAATACGCAAAAATGACTGTACAAAGAAATTTTGTTATTTTTGATAATATAAACCTAAAGCGAGATTACTTGGCAGTTCAACATTGAATATTTACCTTGATCTGGCAAATCTCAGCTTATTTGCCTGACCTCCTACGAGATAAGAATTGGATTACAAAACAAACTGTTTGATTTATAAAAAGAATTTTAAAAAAAAAAATTGTCATTTAAATCGAGGTAGATTGATGTGGTGCCTTGATTATAAATCTGGTATTATTACAAGATAAATTGCATGACAAATTAATGTGGTTTCCCCCAAAATTCAAAAGTGGAAAAGGACTCAAATAGTTTCTACAAGGACAAGTTACTCTCATTTATCGTTTCTATTTTATCTTATTTTGTAGTGTTTCTCTTTTACTTCTTCTACCTTTCTCATGCAATATATATAAGGAAGTTGAAAAAAAGAATTTCTGAAGGCCGAGTAAGGGAAAAAGTCATTCCTCTATTTTCTTTACCTTTTTTGCCCTTTTCAATTGGCAATATTTTTGCTACATGAACCTTATGGCTCATGCTTGTCTTATCTGATCAATTCTTCTAACAAGTTTTGATTACTTGGGGACTGTTGGTCAAGCTTTACCACCAACATAACTTACTGTAAAAGAAAAAGTTGGCTAGGATTAGATGACTAAATGATAACGTTTATCTTATCATTATATTTGTAATTTATGGATGAATGTAAAATAATTATTGACTTTATCTTTAAACAACATTGAGTTTATCTAGAAGTCTTAGAGGTTGTTTAGATAAGTCATTGAGGTAAAAATCGAGTCCATGGGGATCTGCATTTATCCAGAATAGAAGCTGAACAGAAATCAGTCACTACAATAGAGAGTTATCGCAAAATGTCAGTAATTCGTCAGGAGACATTCTCATGACAGATTCTATCCATTAGCATAATCCTACTTCAACTAGAACTCTTTCCAAATTATTTATTTAAGAGATCCTATTGGTTAGGATCTGTAGAGATTCAAATCTACGTATTTTCTAAAGCACTCGCTTGTACATATTTTGGTGAGAAAATTCCTTAGTGAATTTTCATATTTGTGATCTCTCATTATGTGTGATCGTGCTTCAAGTGTGAAGGATCATTGATTGGATTTTAGCCACTGGAGTTCCAGGAGGGAAGTCAATAGTTTAAAGATCACCAGAGGTTCTGCCTTCTACTGCGGTAGAAGACAAATGGGTCATTTGTCTAGACAAGTAAAAGAGTCAAGTTACAAAGGTTTTGTAATTGAGAATTACTTGTAATTGATTTTTAAACAATAAGATTAACTTTCCTAGGTTTGGTTGCCCCGTAAGGTTTTACCTTTAAAGAGTTCTTTAAAGGGTTTTCCTTCGTAACAAATCCTTGCGTCTTGCAAGTTTGATTATTTATTTTAAGTATTTGATTCGTTATATAATCTTGATAATTGAGATCTAACCAATTTGTTCAAGAAAATTGGTAGACAATTTCGTAGTTTTATAGGGGTACTTGGGGAATATCAATTGGCAACAGAGTCTGGTTTACTCATTTGAGTGTGATCCGTGTCTTGTAGATCATGTCGACGTCATTGTATGTCCTGCCACACTTCGATGATGATATAGATCTCATTGTAAGGAAATTCAGAAAATTCTTGTTTTACAAGAAAGCTAATGGAAAACAAAAGCAAAGTGAGGAATTTTTTTGCAAAGATAAATGAGTCTAAAAATTGGAATAAAGATAAATTTGAGAAAAATGACAAAGTTAAGTGTCATGAATATTTAGGATATGGTCACATAAGAGTTGAATGTCCAAACTTTAAGAAAAATAAAGGAAAAGTATTGAATGTCACACTTAGTGACAGTTCAGATTCTGAAAGTTCAAGCTCATCATCTAATGATGAAAAATGTTTTATAGCTTTTCCTATTATTGTGAATGATTTTCCTGATATTGCACTAACAAAATCTGAAAGTGGTTATGATTACAGTGATTCAAATGTATCACTTGGTGATGCTGACCAAGAATTAAGTTTACAGGAAGCATACAATGATGTGTGTGAAGTGATCAAATTAAAGAAACTCAACAAGAAGCTGTATAATAGATTTACTGCTGTGGAGAATGAGAAAAATAATCTTTCTGAGGCATTAAAAATTTATGGTGTTGAAGTATCAATATTAAAAGATCAAAAGGCTGCACTAGAAAAAGATTTGAAAAAGTTTCAAGAGTGCAAACAAAAAACAGCAACACAAAAATTAGAAGAGATGTTGAGTTTCCAAAAATCTTGTTGTGATCGTACTGTGACGCCCCCAAATCCCCACGCACGGACACGGAGAAATCGAGACGTCCGGATGATGACATCACGGGTCACCACCCTGTCGACGTGTGCCAAGTGTGTGTATAAGCGGCGAATGTGCACGAGAAACAAGCAACGAAAAGCAAAGTCAATAACTAAGTACCAGAATTTTTCTTAATTTAATACAAAACTGTTTAAAACATATGTAAAGAAATATTACAAAACACAAATATATTTTTAAACCAAACATCAAAACTTAAACTTTAACTCAGAACTCCGGCTGAGCCGCATCCTCAGGCTCAGCCTCCTCCTCTTCCTCGAACTCTGCACCAAAAATCTACGGTACCAAAAATGGTGCCGCAAGTAAGTAAAATCCAAACACCACTGGATAAAAACATATTAACTCAAACAACATGCATGGAAGAATGCAATGCACATGTTCCATAAAACCATAATTTTTCCATGCACGCTAAAAATCTCATTTGGCCCAAAAACATATCCTTTCCAAATATCACGCCAAAAGTCACATTTGGCCCATATCCAACTCAATCCATTAACCGATTAATCCGTATGCACCATGACCTCCCCTAGGGGTCATCCGCACACCCTGGCTCCTGTGCCACACCACAGGTAACAACCACGCGTGTGACACCTAAACGAGCGATGCCCAGTTCCGCGCCCGGCGTGTTCGTAGCCAAGCATCCTCTAGCCCCGGCTCCCGTCATTGCCCAGCGACAACTCAGGAGACGTCACTCAGTATATTACGCTTCCAAATGACCAGAGGAGCTCCACCGAGATAATACCGCATCTCGGCATTGGGGTCGTGATACACAAGCACCCAAAATCCATTTTAACTCATGAAAACCCAGTTATCAATAATTACCACATGCATATGCGTGCACAATGCAATGCCAATAAAATCACACAATTCACCAATACTTTCCAAACATCCAAAACAACCAACAAACAACTCCGTCCTCAAATCCAATCGACCCCGACTCCTCGGACTCAGTCTGGAATAACCAACCAAATCACAAATAATTATTGTAAATGAAATAATATATTTAAATCTAAAATGAAGTTTTGAAAATACTTACAGCACTATATATTAATTTTTGAAGGATTGGCGCACAGCAAACGGTGAAGGAAAAGCAACGTAACAGAGAAATTTCACTTTGGCCTTTGGTTGTAAAATACCCACTTTCAAGCGGGGACAAACCAAGACTTGGGATTGGTAGAAAATAGCTTAGGGGTGTTTATGAAGCTAGTGGAAGTGAAGGTTGGCCGTGGGCGGCGGCGAAAACGGCGGTGGAAGGCTTAAACACCAAAATCAGAAACTAGCTCGTCGGAGCTGCTCCAGCAACGGATTGAGGCCAGAAATGGGTGGTTTAGGACGGCAAGGAACCGGTGATGAAGTGGTGAAGAGGTGATGGCAAGAGGTGGAGTGACGGCGGCAAAACGAAGCAAAAGCCGTTCGGCTTGGAGTGACTATTCCAGCTAAACAGTGGCTTAGATGCCGGTGAAACTTGGTGGGGATGATCACCGGCAAGAGGGGAAGAAAACTGGGTGGGTGGTGTGCCACACGGTGGCCAGCAGAGGTGGTTCTGGGCAGAGAGAGAAAAATGAACGGAAATGGGTAGAGAGAGAGAGAGTTGCGGGGGAGGAGAAGAACGGGAAGAAAGAAAGAAAGAAAAAGAAAGAAAGAAGAAAAGAAAGAAAGAAAAAGGAAAAGAGAAAGAGAAAAATAAAAGATGGGGAAAAGAAATGAGGTCTAATCCTCACCCCTGGAATCCAAAAACTGATCCAACGAAAACAATTTTAAAAGCAATAAAACCAAGAAAATATTTTAAACACAACGTAAAGCTAAAATATAATAAATAACTAGTAAAAACTAACTATTTAATTTAAAATCCAAAGACAAGCTAAAATAAATTAAACAGCAATTTAAACTCAACAGCAATTAAAATCCAATTAAAATCCGATAATTTAAAATAAAAGAACTATTATATTAATTAAATTCAAATATTCCTTCAGTGAAAATACACATAAAAACGGAGTGTCACATCCTCTCCCCCTTAAAATAAATTTCGTCCTCGAAATTTGTGAGATCAAATATCAGCACCAAGTAGGATACGATAGACAACTCAAAGTATAATTGAGAAAATCATACCATCGGCCATTTTCACACAAGTATGATTAAAGCTCTCTCCAAATATACTCCTAAAGCAATTCCATCATATTCGTACTAGTCTCCCAGCGACGCATCACGTCTAGAACTCCTAAAGTGGCCACGTAAACCGAAATCACCATATCCTCAAGAACTTCAAAACCACACCCAAGAAAATTCCAATAATTATTACTCCCTAGAATGAATTGTATTAACCTAGTGGGACTCTCTGACTTAACAAATGAAATGGGTTAGTTTCAATAGGGGCTTAATTGTAAGAAAGGAAGGCCCGTGCCCAGCACGTTGGCCACTTAAGAGTCTTTAAGTTGCATTCTATGAAGACTCTCTCACGACATTGTCGTATGCGATAGCCCCATTCCCCTTTCCAAAAATCTCTCAAGACTGAGCATCCTGCTAATCTCGAACACAAGCCATAGTCATTCCATTATTTTCGCATCACTCTTGTTAAAGCCTTGGTTCTGAGCTTTTTTTAATCACTAATCCATCAAGGTAAGATTCGGATTTGATTCATATTTGTTTCCATTACAATGTCTAGGGCTCGGAATGTATTTATGTGATATAATTTGTGAAGTTTGATTCTACAAAGTGTTGGGTTGAATTTGCATTTGGGATGAATAGACAGTGACTAGATCGTTCCCTCAAAATACTTTCTGCATGTATTTAGGAATTTTTTTAGAGGTTACATGATTATACATCTCGGTTTTCATTAAGTGCACACCAAGTGCTTGTTTTTATGTCTCAACCAAACTACTTCATTTGTTTTGTCATGTTTTTACTTGCACTCATGCCCATACATCAAGCACATTTAATTCATGAAAAGTTGAGACACGTGGGAGTTGTTCATCATGTCTTTCTTAGTATTTTCATCTTGGCACACATAAGTAGTATTTATTCTCTTATGAGTCTTGTCAGATTAGTGACAAAAAGGGAGAGTATTGGAAGAATAAATTGAAAGATGTTGAAATATTTTGGTGCTGTGAAATTTAGGGGGAGTTTCAGTAAGTATGTTGTTGAGAGGGAGTTTAATGAACTTACTTAAATTAATTTGTTGAGGGGGAGTTGGATAATAGTTGTTTATTTTTGCTGGACATAAGTTTTTATTCTTGATTATTTGTTTAGAATTTCTACTCGATTTCTTAGTTTGTTATTTGTACTTTTGACAGATCTTATATTACATTCATCAAGTTAGTTTTGTCACCAATCCGCCAAAGGGGGAGATTGTAAAGGAAAAAGTTGGCTAGAATTAGATGACTAAATGATAAGGTTTATTTTATCATTATATTTGTAATTTTTGGATAAATGTAAAATAATTATCGAATTTATCTTTAAACAACATTGAGTTTATCTAGAAGTCTTAGAGATTGTTTAGATAAGTCATTGAGATAAAAATCGAGTCCATGAGGATCTGCATTTATCCAGAACAGAAGCTGAACAGAAATCAGTCACTGCAAAATAGAGTTATCGCGAAATGTCAACAATTCATCAAGAGACGTTCTCGCGACAGATTCTATCCGTCAGCAGAATCCTACTTCAACTGGAACTCTTTCCAAATTATTTATTTAAGAGATCCTATTGGTTATGATCTGTAGAGATTCAAAGCTACATATTTTCTAGAGCACTTTCTAGTGCATATTTTGGTGAGAAAATTCCTTAGTGAATTTTCATATTTGTGATCTCTCATTGTGTGTAATCGTACTTCAAGTGTGAAGGATCATTGATTGGATTTTAGCCACTGGAATTCCAGGAGGGAAGTCAATAGTTTGAAAATCGCTAGAGGTTCTGTCTGCTACTGCGGTAAAAGACAAATGGGTCATTTGTCTGGACAAGTAATAGAGTCAAGTTACAAAGATTTTGTAATTGAGAATTACTTGTAATTGATTTTTAAACAATAAGATTAACTTTCCTGGGTTTGGCTACTCCGTAAGATTTTACCTTTAAAGAGTTCTTTAAAAGATTTTCTTTTGTAACCATTCGTTGTGTTTTGCAAGTTTGATTATTTATTTTAAGTATTTAATTTATTATATAATCTTGATAATTGAGATCTAACCAATTTGTTCAAGGAAATTAGTAGATAATTTCATAGTTTTACAGAGATACTTAGGGAATATCACTTACAATAAAGATAAAGAAATAAAACAACAAAATAAATTAAGGCCTTCTATCGATGACCTTAACCTTTTAATAATTTATGCATGCAAGGTTCATTTAGCTTAGGGATGCTATATGGACCTTAACCATTAAAAGGAATAAATTATTATTATTATTATTATTAATTTTTTTCTTTTAATAAATAAAAAAAGAGATTTAAGGAAAGAAAAAGATTTCTTTAAACACTTCCAAATGAATACAACCAAACCATTGTCAGCAAATAAAATAAATTAAAAATTCATACATCATACAGATTATATGTTGAAGTAGATTTTCGCATGGTCGGACCGGCAAAGAACTCTTCCTAAAAAATAAGAAAATCATCACTGGACCTTACCAGGTCTCGAGGGACCGGGAACACTCCAAAGATAAAATGAGTCATTCTTTTATCTCTAGAGAAATTCAAGAGAGAGTGAGAGTTCCTTTATTTCTAGAACTCCTTCCTTCTTCTGGAATGACCTCTTCACATGATTTCATAAATTGAGTCTATAAATGTTTGCTATGTGTCAACTTTGAAACCGTTAGATGATTGGAGTGGGGGGTTATTTTCTAAAACTGGGGCTTAGTAGCCACTATTTACGAAGTAGGTTTCATGTGGCTATTTATCATGTAGTGGGATTTTTGAGTTGGGACCCCTAACTCTTTTTATCCCTGACATTATAGATACTCTTCTTCGTTTTTGGTCTTTCCGCTGACTAGGAAAGGCCATGTAGCATGAGAAATATTAGAGGTGACTCATTAATTACTATACAAGTAGTGAATGAACAGGAAACAACTGTAATCTGGATTCTTCAACCTATCATGAAGGATATAAGGAAACTCTTGAGTAGGTTTCAAAGCTGACAAGTCAGGAAAATTTATCGAGATTTGAATCGATGCGCGCATTCTATTGTACAATGGGCAGCTTCCAATAACCTTTATGGAAGCATACCCCTCGCTTTTATTCCCCCTTGCCTCCTAGAATTTTAATGGTGGTAAAGACTCCCTAGTATTTAATGTTCCTTCTTGTGGGCCGTAATCTGTTTTTGTAATGCTGTGCTTAGGATGATGAACTATGTTGTATTCTGTTTTCTAGTAATGAAGTTCTATTTGCAGGACAAAAAAAAACAAAAACATAAAAACAAAACAAAAAAGAGATAAAGCATGGGAAATATTAGAGGCTTTCAGGCTTAGATGCAAGCTAGTGAATGTCTTCAAATAGATAATTAGTCTCAGAAAGAACCCCGAATGTACCACCACTTGGACCCTTCAAAATAAACTAAAACTGGGCAACAGCGAGATCGTAGGAACCAGGTGCAAGGTTTTCATCAGCATCTTTGTTTTTTGATTAAAGTTTCTCCATATTATAATTTTTTTTATTCTCAATTACCAACTAAATAAATCTCTAATTTGATCGACCAATACGTACTTCCACCATTACTTTGCTCTTGATACCACCGGCGGGAAAATCCCATGCACCAAGCACTCTGATATAAGTTTTGCTAACAGAGCATGCTTCACAGATGGGAGTAGACTGCTTAGTAGAGCGAAGGGACTATGCTTTCCCAAGTCATTTCCGGTTTACATCTAGGCGTGTAGAGACACAGTAGAAGCATCAAACCAGCCAGCTGCAGAGATTGTATACAAAGGCAATTGGGTATGCGGGCAATTTGTACGACAAGCAGCATAGGTGTTAGGTACATGTTGCAATGATATATTTCAATCAATCGCAGTTTAGGGAGCCTTTGCAGAAAGTTGGGACGTTATATGGGTTCAGCCATGCATTATGGTATAACCATACCTTGTCGGGTTTCAGAATTTGAGAGGTTGCAAACTCAAACTGCCACGGTAAATGCTGCCACCTCCATAGGTGTAGGCAACCATGGCTGATACTTCGATCGGCAAAGCGTCAAAAGAGAGATTCAGAACACCGAGAACGAAAAAGATGAGGCAGAGATATGGGTTTCATTTGCGCTACAAGTCCACAACAGCAGAATGAACTTTCTAGTAAGATACATTACATGGAATTTAAATACTAGAATTTGAATCACTTCCCTTACTAAAAAATTTGGTGCCTTGTAACAAAATTTGAACTCAAAACGATATTGATTTTAGTTCTCCAAACTAAGATGCCACAAAATTCCAGCCTCATTTAACCAGATATATTGTTGCTGCATGGTTCCTCAATCTCTTCAAAGATTCTTCATCTGTAATACGATGCCATAAAGTAGAGCATGACTGCCGTTGAAGTGGTGACTAATAGCTCCTGATCATACATGAAAAGTCAAATGCGTACAACAATCAGCCGTTAGACAGGAGCAAAGAAAATGGAAATGCTAACAAATTGCACAAAATCGAGTACGGCATCGCTTGTTTGATCATTTAGCCATCAAGGAGCAGATTTTGGAAGTGATGGTGGAAATGTATATGTATGGGCAGATTTCTACCTCATGTAGGTTAGACTCAAAAACAACTCACATGCCAAAATTTGGTACATTTTTAAACGAACCCACAAATATAGATTATGGATCTGACAAGTTCATGAAAAATATTGCTATATATGTACTGGCTTAAATGCATATCCATGCACCTAAAGGATTCTGTGCTTATAATAAATACTTCCAAATCTATAGTAGTAGCTTTTTTTTTTCATCGTTATTAACAGTAGGTTAACATGGAATAAACTACTATTTGTTATTTCTCAAGTAATTTAGCACAAAATTAACATGCATATGTTAGTTGATAGTGACACCACGGAAAATAAATGAAGATTTACAACATATTGTCTATAAATTCAACAAAGCCTCATTCGTTTTAGTAAGTAAAT
Source organism: Carya illinoinensis (assembly GCF_018687715.1). Taxonomy (NCBI): domain Eukaryota; kingdom Viridiplantae; phylum Streptophyta; class Magnoliopsida; order Fagales; family Juglandaceae; genus Carya; species Carya illinoinensis. The sequence goes on along the minus strand of NC_056759.1, from coordinate 22,508,229 downwards.
GCCAGTACCTGATTGTTGTAAAGAAAAGCAGGTATGTAGCCACCGACAAACTCAATCAAATTTAGAAGACCAGTGTATGCCTGCAAGAATTCAATTATGGAAGGATCAGTTATAAGACCACAAGAATAGAAGACTAAAGATTTTTTATATCAACCCATGTAAAAAGCTGGGAGTTGCAACCAATCCATGGGTGAGGGAGGCTCATGAGTAATCAGACATTATGAGGTTGTTTGGATAGTGAGATGAGATGAGATGGTTTTAGATGAAAGTTGAAAATTGAATAAAATATTGTTAGAATATTAGTTTTTAATATTATTATTGTTTTGGGATTTAAAAAAACTGAATTGAGATTTGAAAAAGTTGAATTGTTTATTGCATTTTGTGTGAGAATTTAAAAAATTTATAATGATGAGGTGAGATGATAGTGTTTCTCAATCTAAACAGTCTCTATAAGTACAGATAGCAACTAAACCTGTCATATTGAGAGAGAGAATCAAACAATAAGTGGGAAAAATGGAAATCTTCAATCAACAAAAAGATCACTTGCATTCATCTTGAAAATTTACCGGTTCAATGCAAGTGCTTTTAAGTTGAAAAGCATCCCTTTCAACCCGCTTTCATATCTTAGAATACAATAGACAAACAAGCATAGCTGAGCAAAAGTTTTGCAATTTCCTTTGGCCAAGCATGCAAGAAACTTATGAAAAAAGACCTGTCTTCCATCAGAGGAAGCTAATCTGTCAAACTTGTAAAGGTTAGCATGATTTCCACATTGTTAATTTTGGAAAGGAAATGCCTTGAATCTCACTTAAGCTTTTGTTGCTCGTTTTCATAGTTATTTTTCTTTAATATGAACATGAAACGAAATACATATCAATCATGAGAAGCGACAAACTCATTGAAGCGACAAACTCATTGACAAGCTTAATGGTTGTGTAATACCGTCTTTTTCTTATAAGTAAATGATTGTATTAATAATAATAGGCATAGCCCCAATACAAAAGATGGTATAAAAGAGAGAACACTAATCTAGAAAGAAACATAGGATACAAAAAAGTCATGAACATCAAGGCCATTAAAATCTACAGATATGGCCCATAGAAATAGAGTTCTAATAAAAAGAGATATACGTTCCTCTGTTGTGTGCTTCTTGTCTTCGAACGTCCAATCATTTCGCTCCTACCACAGACACCACAAAATATAGATAGGAACCATTTTCCACATAGCTTTGATTTGTGGGATACCTCCTAGATTTGTCCAGCTGGTCAACATTGCTACCACTGAGGCGGAAAAACTTCATCCCATAATGCTCTAGCAAGCTCACAATGCAGTAAGAGATGATCCACAGTCTTGCCAGTTTTCTTACACATACAGCACCAATCTATTATAATCACCCTGCATTTCCACAAGTTATCCGTCGTCAAAATCTTACCCAGAGTTGTTCAACAAAAAATGCCGCTTTAGGAGGTGCCTTGTTTCACCAAATCCTTCTCCATGGAAACTGAATGTCCTATGATTGTGTGTGTCTTATAAAAAGAGCGAACCAAGAATGTACCTTTGCTTGTAGGTACCCACCATAGTGAGTCTTGATTGCTCAATGTGGACATGGAATACAAGAGACTAAAAAATTCCTCAAAGTTGCCTACTTCCCAATCTTGGGCTGCCCTATTAAAGTTGATGATCCATTGGACTTGATCCCTAGATATCACCATAAGATCAGCCCCTGAAGCTTCATTCTCACTCGCAACATGGAAAACTGAATGGAAGGATTCCTTTTAGGCATTATTCCCACACCACAGGTCGTTCCAGAATTTTATTCTAGAGCCATCTCCCAGCACGAGCCTAGTATGATGAGTAAAAACACCCCCACCCTCGTCTAATGTGCTTCCAGACTCCCACCCCATAAGCTACACTTACCTCCTTAATGGACCAACCCCCCACCCCCCCCCCCCCCCCCCCCCCCAAAAAAAAAAAACCTCCGTATTTGTTGTCAACCACCGACTTCCATAAGGCTTCCGGTTCCATATTCAACGGTCACAACCATTTCCTAATTAAGGCCTGATTGAAAAGCCCTTAGATTTTTTACGCCCAAACCAACATATGAGATTGGGGAGCATACCTCATGCCAACTAACTAGATGGAATTTGAATTCATCCCCCATTCCACTCCACAGGAAATTAAAATAAAGTTTCTCAATTTGGATCTCCACGCTTGCTAGAATTGGGAATTGGGAACAAGGATAGGAAATACGTTGGTAAATTGGACAAGGTTCTCTTGATTAAGGTGATCCTGCCACCTTTCGACAAGTACATTCTCTTCCAATTAGCCAATCTACCTATGGTCTATCTTATTGATCACTGTATTCTAGATTGATTTGGCCCTCAAGGCAACCTCCAACAGCAGACCAAAGTAATTCATAGGAAGAGAGAACACCTTACATCCAAGAGTGTTGTTAGCTAGGTGCTGGATATTAAGAATATTGTCAACTGGCACCAACTCTATTTTGCCAAACTTCATTTACAAACCTGATACCACTTCAAAACAGAGTAGAAGTGCCCTTAGTGCCCGACCTTGATTTTGATCTGCCTCAAAAAATATAGTGTATCATCTACAAACAACAAATGGAAAATGTTAAGAATATTCCTGTGTCCCCAACTGAGAATCTATTCACGAAGCCATTAATGACCAAATATGAGATCATTCTACTAAGCGCCTCCATTACCATAACGAAGAGTAGTGGGGACAACGAATCTCCTTGTTTTAGACCTCCGGAGCTGTTGAAGAAACCAAGTGGGCTACCATTCACCAAAATTGAAAATTTTGCCGTTGAAATGCACCATCTCATCCACAAACACCATCTCTCTCCAAAACCACATCTCTCAAGTAGGTAAAGTAGAAAGTTGCATTTAACGTGATTATACATCTTCTCCATATCCAACTTGCATAGGATACATGTATTGCATAGGTAAAGTACAAATGTATTTTGGGGTTTTGTGATAGTTTTTCCCAGTACCTCTCTTGCGATTTGCAAGCACCTTGTAGATTATCTTATAAACCCCATTCACAATACTAAGGGGATGCTTGGGGAATGAGATGTAGTAAGATGATTTGAAAATAGTGGTGAGATAGTTTAAGTTAAGTATTTTTTAGATTTTGGAAAAGGAAAAAGAAAAATTCGAATAAAAAATATTATAAAATTAAAATATTATTAGAATAGAATTTTTTAATATTATTTTTATTTTAGGATTTGAAAAAGTTGAATTATTTTTTATTTAAAAGTTGGAAAAGTTGTAATGATTAGTTTTAAAGTGTTTGTGTTTGAGTAGTGTTTGGGTAGGAGATGAGATGAGATGAGAATTATTACCAAACATCTCCTAATAGGCCAAAAATCCTTAACCTCCGATGCCTTGGTCTTTCCTTAGGAATCAATTCAATAAATGTGGCATTAAGGTTTTTCTCAAATTTTCCAACTGAGAACGATTCCTGGAACACCTTCATTAGATCCTCCTTCACCACCTCCCAACATGATTGGAAGAATCCCATAGAAAAACCATCTGGACCTGGTGCTTTGTCTTTTACCATTTTCCTCACCACTCCATGAACCTCCAACTCCTCGAATGACCTCTCCAACCAAGAGACAATATGCAGCTCAACGACTATAAACCTAGTCCATCTGGCTTTGGCCGCCACCCCTCTTGCTCGGTAAGCAAATGTGCAAAAAAACCTGCCACACATTCTTGAACAACAGGGACCTCCGTACAAGCCACACCAACTATATTTAGCATTTCAATGTTATTGATTACCATAAGAGTTAGCCACTCTACGGAAAACTTCGTACTTTGATCCCTTCTTTTAACCACAAAACTCTTGATTTTTGGTGCCAATATATTTCTTCCAACAAGATAAACCCTCTCTAATTCTGATACCAACTTCGCCTTCCAAGAAAATTCTTCTGAGAATAGAAATCAGCCCTCCTGTAACCTCTCTAACTCCTGAAGCTCATCCAGTATGGATTTCTTCCGTTCACCTATGTCACCAAAGGGGAGAGTTCCAAAGCTTTAAATCATTTTTTTAAAGCTTTTAGTTTACTTGCAAATATAAAGCTAGGGCCGCCATGAATTTGAAATGAGGACCACCATTGCCTGACCCTATCCACAAAACCTTCAATTTCAACCACATATTTTCAAACTTGAAGTAACACTCCCTTCTTGGATACCACTACAATTGAACAATATAGGAAAATGATCCAAGTAAAGGCGAGGCAGCCTCCTTTGACATACGTTTGGATGGTGAATTTCCCATTTCGATGAGACTAAAAATCTGTCCAATCTAGACCAAGTCTGATTATTGGACCACGTGAATGCTCCCCCCATGAGAGGAATATCCAACTCAAGTCAAAAATACACTCCAAGAATACTACCATTGCTGGTCGTAGCCTGCTTTCTCTTGAACATTCACTTGGAAACCTTATAACATTATAATTTCCACCTATGCACCATGGCAGGTCCCACCAGCTATGGACTCTAGCTAATTATTCTCATAAAAACCACTATCCAAATTCGGCCCGTAAATACCAGCAAAAGCCCACAAGAAGTTATCTTCCACACTCTTAAATGAACATGCCACTATGAATTCCTCCATTTTCTCCACCACCCTTCTATCCAAACATCACTAAAACACCTCCTAAAACTCCATCCGATGCTAGATAAGCCCAATCCACATATGGACAGCTCCAAATACTTCAAACAATTCTTCTCATAATAGATTTCAACTTAGTTTCCTGCAAACATACCATGTCCACCTTCCACTCACGAACAAAATTTTTATACAAAGATGATTATTGGCCTTGTTGAGCCCTCGAACATTCCAAGAAATAATTTTGGGCTTCATAAAGAAGAAGCTAGCCCCTTCCCTTTGGATCTTTCTCGACTAGAGCTGCCCTCATAGTTAGTTGATTTTGAGCCTAATTCCCTTCAACTACACAATATCTTACAAATTAACTCATGTACATGAAGATAAGATTACAATTCAAACCATTAATGTTGGATCCTTAAGGGCTCTAAGAAGTTTCCATATATTTTATAAACAAATGTAATTTTTCTTGTACGGAAATAGATAAATATAAAATAATCAACTTAAGCTAGCTTGTTTATGAAGTGCCACCTAAAGAAAAATATCCAGTACGAGTATGTTTCTCCCTTGTCCATCTTTTTAATCTCAATTTATCATGGATTCTGAGATCCAATTGGAACCCCACGCTTATAACAAGCGATCCAGTAATCTATGTTATCCTGATCAGCCTGTTTACTTGGGTGCACCTTTTACTCTTTAATAAAATTCTATTACTCAATAAAAAGATAGCCCTGATCGGAGGGGGAAAAATAGCTGAATATTACCAGAATCCACAAATTTAGCCTTTTAACATTTTGACCTATCACCAACAGTCTAAGATATATAGAAGTCATATAATGTATCCTACCAGAGATGAAACAGCAATACAGCCAAAAACTAGTCCAAGAGAACGAAGCAGGCGTTTTCCCATTCGCAGTGCTCGCCCTGAATCTTCGCCATCTTCCTGCAGGCAAGAACAGCTTATATATATCCAAATTGAAACAGTAACTCAAAAGGCCTCAAACATAAATGCCAACAAGGTCTTGGCATGTGGTGCCACAAGAAATGGAACTCACCGTATATGTTGGTGATGCGGGTGGTTCAAAGGCCTTCAGCTTCTCAAAAATCCGATAAACAAAAGCAAAAGCTAAAAATTGCAAAGGCTTATATTCCGCATTGCCCTTGACAATAATCCAAGCTGTCTGCAGAAAGATAACAAAAGATGAGGATGAAAAGAAAGCCATAATTAAAAGCATGATTGACCAAGTAACTGTGAAACAGCAGCCATGTAATGCCTCATATGGTTGGAACTGACTTACTAAAAGATCACCTACATATCACACCATATGAACAAGGTAGAAATTTCACATGAACATATCTAGCTAGCTATGATTTCATGAGCTTGGGTGTAGGTGTGGCCGTTGGGTGGGAGAATGTGTTCTAGTGTCAGATCCCTTACAACTTGGAAAAATCTATAGAAGTGACAGTGGTGATGGAGTGCTATTGCATTAATAGGAGGGATGGAGAATCCATGAATTATCTCCTACTTACTCCATTGTGAGGCAGACATGGTTAGCACTTTGTAGCAAGTGCTTTTGGTCTGTTTGGGCTAGATTCCGTGGCAGCTAGATTGGGAGCTGCCTTATTAACATGCTGGAAAGGAAGATTTGAGAATGATCACAGGTCAACATGCTTCTATGGAGAATGATTTCAATTTGTTTAATGTGGTGCATATGGTGGGAAAGAACCGATCGAAGCTTCAAGGAAGATACAAAACAACGGAGGAACTCAAAACTTTCCTTGTTAATACAGTATTTTTGTATGGCGTCCACTTATGTTTTCTAGATTTAGATTCACTGGACCTTCTCTCTCTAGTTGGATGTATCTGATGTTCACTCTGTACTTAGTGCCTTTTTTTTATCATTAATAAAATTCATCATACTTGTCAAAAAAAAAAAGTTTTGAATTTGGGTCCATATATTGCATTCAGATCTTATTTATAAAGGATATGTGAAATATTCTCTACACAAAAGTGCCGATTTGAGTTATAAATTGTGAATGTAACGGATAATATGAATAGTACATAATGACATAATGATGCCATTGTGAAATAATCACGTGCAATGAACGTCTGAAAAAATAGAATTGGCACTTTAATCACAATTGTTTGCATTATATATCCATAACTGAGCACCTTAAACGCTCCCTGAGGCTAATGAAATAATAACTTGGTACCGTAGCTCTATCCTAACATGAGGACCAAGAGAAGTAGAATTTTCAATGGGAAATTGTGCTACCATTTTGGCTTTTAGCGACTACAACAATGGTATTGGCCATGGGTTATACCTTGTGGTTAGTGATTCTCAATCCCAGCAAGGGAATCACACAATCCAATCAAGCAGTGTGAGAGCATTTGACAATGAGTAAAGATGTTTTGGGAGTAGGCTTCGGTAACATTTTGGTGAATAATAATAAAATATCGCTCACATGAGACTACAATTTTACTAGCAAGTAGTATTAATATTATTTGAATTGTATACTGATTATTTTGTAGTAATTTGATATCCTCAGAAAACATAAGTAAAATTGTTTACATAATTTGTATGTTTTGCATAGAAGATAATTGCTAGAGTATGTATTGAAGTCATGATTTAAATTTCCTAGAATTTTTATTTTTTTATTTTTTTTATAAGTAATAAACTTTATTGAAACAAATGAAACGAGGCGGAGCCCATGTACACAGGAAGTATACAAGATGAGACACCTAATTACATTCTAGAAAGCTGAAAAGAAAACAAAAACTCATGAACACTCCCTCCCTTTAATAAAATAGCAGAAAACCATTGAAAAAGGGAAGACACAAAGAAATTCCAGATATCCCCCGCTGCTCTTTCCCTGTTGTTAAAACATGTCATTCCTTTTTGTCCATACACACCACAATAAGCACAATGGTATCATCCTCCAAGCCGCATCCAATTGAGAGCTATTATGATTTCTGTTCCAGCAGGCTAAAACCTCCCACCACCCTGTAGGCATAACCCAACTCAGCCCTACTCTACCAAGAATACCATCCATAACTCCCTAGCCACCTCACTATGAAGAAAAAGATGATCAATCGATTCACCATCCTTTTTACACATGAAACACCATTCCATAATAATCATACCACGCTTTCTCAGATTATCAATCGTCAAAATCTTCCCTAGTGCAGCAGTGCAAATAAAAAAAGGCAACTTAGACAGCACAAAACCTTCCAAATGCTCAAAAAAAAAAAAAAAAAAAAGCATGCTGCTGAGCAGACACCTCCTTATAAAATGACTTAACAGAGAATTTATTGCTCCCCGAGTGTTTCCACAGCAACCGATCTCTCCCATGTGCATCTATCTTTACAGAATGCAAAAAACTCAAAAAACCTGCAATTTCATCAAGTTCCCAATCCTGTGCATTTCTAGTGAAAATAACATTCCAAGGTACAGCCCCATCAACACGACACAACACCTCTGAAACAGCAACCTGCTGATTACCAACCAAACTGAAAACTACAGGAAAAACAGCATAAAGAGGTCTCTCACTACACCACTCATCAAACCAGAACCGGATTCTATCACCAACTCCAACTTCAAACTTGATATGTTTTTCAAAAATGTTCCACCCCTTTCTAATATATTTCCAAAGGCAAACACCATAAGACCCCCTACCCTCCTTAGAACACCATCTCCCCCCACTCACACCCATATTTCCAGATTTTAGACTTTTGCTTGTGGAATTACCGTGACACTTTTATACTTCCCTTTTATAATGGTTTGTATGATGTTCTTAACTATGCGATAATAGTTAGTCGCACTTGAATTTTGCAAATAATTAGAGGATGGGAGCTTATAAATTTGCTGATGTGATACTCAGAATTAGCTAAAAATGATACGCACACGACCCTTTTTTACAACCCTTTACACAGCCATGTTTTAAAATGAGGGAATTTTTATGAGCTATTTTTTAATGCATGTTGGGAGAATACAACTAACCCTAAGTAGCAAGGGGCAATGCTTAAAAGAGGAGTATTAAAAGAGTTCCTTTAACATGCTGACATGATCTTGAGTTTTCTTACTATTTGAGGTTTGGACCTTATTAGGGTTATTAATGGAAGTTATTACACTAATTAACCATGATTTATACTTAAGATTAGCTCTAGTGATCTAAGCATCATTAAGATAGATTAAGCCTAACTTAAGAGGAGTTTAAGGTAGTTAAGTAAGGTTAATGCATTGAGGTTTAAGAGGAACCGATAAGGGATAGGATTTGCTGGCAACTCCTGAGAGTTGCTTGTCAGCCTTAGAACCATCTGATTAGAGGGACTTAAGTGGTGGAGAAGCTTATTGTGGTGGTATTATGGAAGAAAGAATGGGTACTTGAGAGGCTCAGAGTTAACCAATGAGTATCTGTTTTTGTGTCAAGTGCAGCCACCTCATTTTGATGTCAAATTATCTCATATTTTAATTAAAAATCTACAATTACTTGAGGATTAAAATTATATATGATAGGAATGAAAACTAGATGAAAATCTGGTCAAACAAGAGGAGGACAGCAAGGTTACTCAAAAATTGACCAGATTTTCTGTTAATTGATTACACTTCATGCAAATGACTTTTCATTAATGACCCATGTTCGACCCCAATAACTCTCCAACGCTCTAGAATAATCCTAGCATGTACAACAGCAGCTTTGGGAAGCATTGGTGTCAAAATCAACCTTAGCCAGCAGCTGTAGAGATGGTTTAGCTAGCAGCTTGCTGACTAACTTGTATATGCCCAAGTTTTGGTCCAATCCAGCAATAGCTTCGACTCTATCCGAAGTGAGAAGATTATAAAACTAGCTCTAGCATTCAGAAAAAGTCATTATCGTGGTTTAGAAGGGAGGAGAAACAGAGAGAAGGAGAATAACAGAAATGAGGACAGGAACTCTAAACTATAACCGGAGTTTGATCAAAGGTGAGTTTGATTTATGTTTTTGTGTTCATGGAAATGAATCTAGGATCTAGCAATGAATTAAGGATGTATATAATCATCTAATTCTGATGTAACATGAATCATTTAAGCAAGCTCCATTAAAAACCACAAGAGGCCCAAGGAAATAAAGTATGGAAGAAGAAACTTCTAAGCTCATATGGAGAACACTCCTTATCCTCAAAGCTTCAACTATTCCTTTCAATCCAAAGACATCACATGATACATAGAGGAATTTAGCAAGATGTTGATGGTAGAGATTCTATTTTTGTGGTTGTGGATAGATTTAGCAAGATGGCACATTTCATTCCATGCCATAAAACAGATGATGCCACAAGCATAGCTGACTTGTTTTTCAGGGAGATAGTGCGACTCCATGGTGTGCCCAAGAGCATTGTTTCTGATAGGGATGTTAAATTTCTTAGCTACTTTTGGAAGGTGTTGTGGGGAAAATTAGGTACTAAACTCTTATTTTCCACTACTTGTCACCCACAAAGTGCTGGTCAGACTGAAATAGTTAATAGGACTTTAACTCAACTTTTATGCACTGTTGTTCATAAGAATTTAAAGACTTGGGAGGATTGTTTGCCATTTATAGAGTTTGCATATAATAGGACCATGCATACTACTACTTCATACTCTCCTTTTGAAATTGTTTATGGTTTTAATCCACTTACTCCTTTAGATTTGATGCCTTTACCTATTGATGGCAGGAGTAGCTTAGATGGACAAAAGAAGGCGGAGTTGGTGAAGTCACTTCATGAGAGGGTACGGCTTCAAATTGCCCAAAAGAATGAAAGGGTTGCTTCCCAAGCCAATAAAGGGCGACGGCATGTCATCTTTGAACCAAGAGATTGGGTTTGAGTTCACATGCGCAAAGAAAGATTCACAGCCCATAGACGGACTAAGTTGCATCCTCGAGGAGATGGACCTTTTCAAATTCTTGAGAAAATTAATGACAATGCATATAAAGTGAACCTTCCAAGTGAATATAATGTTTCTGCTACCTTCAATGTTTTTGATCTTTCTCCTTTTGATGTAGGTGAAGATTCGAGGTCGAATCCTTTTGAGGAGAGGGGGAATGATGGGAACCAAGGTGGAGCTATCCTTAAAGATCCCTTACAAATTCCAGATGGGCCAATTACAAGATCAAGAGCCAAGAAGATCAAAGAAGCAATGCAAGGATTGGTGCAATCCACTTGGGATGAAGCTAGGAAGAGCCCAACACTCAAGATGGGCTTGAAGGAAAAAGAACCAATTTTGATCCACTTGATACAAGCTATGGAAGGCATGACTTAAAGATTGGGCCTATTGTTGTTAAGGCTTTCAATTTGTTTAACGGTATTTTATTATTAGTTTAGAAGAAGTGGGCTTGAGGATACTTGGCCCACATGTCTTATTCCTAATGCACTAGGGTTATTTTTGAGAAGGCCTTGTATTTTTGGCCAAGGGTTTATTTGGAAAGTTATAATTTTATGTTTCACTAGGGTTTCAAAAGTTACTGTAGCACGGCGTATGGCACTGTTCACGCTACAGTACACGACGCATTATTTACTTAGGGTTTTTGGGGATTGTCTATTTAAACCACTTGTAACCTCATTTGAGAGGCAGACTATATGGAATTGTGATTGAGAGTTATCTCCTCTTGTTCTTCTTGAACTTCTGAACTTATCAAAGGTAAATCAAAACCTTTGTGGCGTTCTTCCTTTGTAATCTAGGTTCTTGAGACGGGTTCTTCAATGGGTCTAAATTTTGATATAATCTAGGTTCTTTGAACGAATTCTCATCGGGTCTAGATTCTCCATCCATATACCTGAGTTTGGCTTTCTTGGGGTTGTTTTTCCAGTATTTTTGTTGGGTCTCAAAGCAAGTCTATTGGGGTTCACATCACATGCTCCGTACATCGACAACAGGTGAATTGACCTTTCCAACAAGCAAACAAATTAACCACCCTCTTGGGCATCACCCATGCTATTAAAGATCTCCGCCCATAATATCCTAGCCACCTTGCAGTGAAGTACCAGGTGACCAACCGATTCCCCACTCTTCTTACATATATAACACCAATCCATTACGACAAGACCCTCTTCCTCAAATTATCCAAAGTTAGAATTTTCCCAAGAGATGCAATCCATCTAGAGAAAGCAATCTTAGGCGGCACCTTACTTTTCCAAATACACTTCCAAGGGAACAAAATATAATTTTGACTTGACAAAGCCTTGCACAATTATTGCACAAAAACCTTCCTACTCCTTGTCTTTATCCAAAGCATCTTGTCCACCACATTATTACCAACATTCAAGAGGTATACAATAAACTGAAAAAAAAAAAACAGAAATAACTTCAATTTCCCAATCATGAGCAGCTCTAATAAAACAAACATTCCACTATGGGGATCCACTAGAACAATCCAACAACTCAGACACTGAAGCCTCCTGATCAATAGCCAACCAAAAAAGAGATGGAAAATGGTCTTTAAGAGCTGAATCACCACACCAAAAAAAGGCCAAAATCTGACACTAGATCCATCACCAATCACAAAACTAATAAAACAAACAAAAACTTCCCATCCATTTCTGATATTCTTCCACAAACCTACACCATGTGCACTTTTCACTTCATTAGAACGCCAACCCCCTCTCAAGGTCCCATACTTCAACTCAATAATAACCTTCCATAAAGACTCCCCTTCCTGATGGTACCCCATAACCATTTCCAAGGAAAGCCTTACTAAAAATCCTCATATTACAAATTCCTAACCCTCTACTAGAAATTGTTGTACATACCTTGTTCCACTTAACGAAGTGGAACTTGGACTCCTCCCCAATTCCTCCCCACAAAAAAGCTTGAAAATTTGCTCAATTCAATTAGCGACACTCGCCGACAATGGACAAAGGTTTTTTTCTTTTTATTGGCACTGGGATCCACGAACAGCATTCCGACTAATCACAGGTGTGCACAGACCCTTGGAAATGAGTTTGCCGCAAGTGCACTTAGGGTCATTCAAGGGCAAAATCCCTCAGTCCAATGGCCCCTAGAGATTGCTTGCACCCAATGGGATTTGAACTTCGGACCTTGGAGAGAGTATACCACCAAGATCAAAGCCTTTACCACTTGAGCCAAACCCTAAGGGTTATGGAAAAAGGGATAAAAAAATAAGTGGGAAGATTAGAGAGCGTACACTTAATAAGAATGGTTCTTCCCCCTTTTGACAAGTACAACATTTTCCATCCAGTCAATCTCCTCTCAATTTTCTCCACGACCTCATCCCAAATAGTCTTAGCCTTGGAGGAGGCCCCAAGAGGAAGACCCAAGTATTCATTGGCAATGAAGCTACCTTGCAACCCAAAATGCTTGCCAACCTTCAGTGATGACAACCCAACTATCCTTTCCAACTCACAAAGAAATCCACCACACTTCTAAACATCACCCAATTCACTCCAAATGATTGAATGAATGATTCCACAAAGCATTAGCCACTTCAAAGTGAAGCAAAAGATGGTGAACAGAGTCTCCACTGTTCGGCATATAAAACACCAACCAATCACCAATATACAAATTTTCCTTAAATTGACCAACAAGAGAATCTTCCATAGTGCTACCAAAAAAAAAACCCCCCTCTATGGAGACTTCATCCTCCAAATATGCTTCCAAGGAAAGGAAATTTGATCATGTGGATAAATGGGATTATAGAAATCCAACCTCCATTTTAAGTTTGGGGAATTACATGTCATGTATGTCGATACGGGAACAACAAGTTGAAGTGGACGCTCTAGCTAAGACAAACTAGTGCATGACTAGCATCTTGCACTGATATATATATATATATATATATATTTGCACTCTTCCTCCACAAATCAAAACACAGGAAATTACCCCAAAGTTAACAAAAAGTGCACAAAGAATATATAAACTTGTGATCATCAACACAAAATTCTCTAAACACAATACATTTACAGTGTAAGACCTCATTAAAACCTTAGTCAACAACTCCTTAGATAGAATGAGCAGTGATTACACCATATGGTCAAGAAGAATAAAAGGACTTTCAAGGATATTTATAATAACAATAAGAGCCCATTGAGTGTATGCCATGCCATTTATATGCTTTGGCCAATAAAATACTTGATTTCCAAACCTTAACTACATGCAAATCTAAAGGTGAGCTCAAGCCAAGTATGAATGGTAGGAGCTTATTGACTGTATAGTGTAACAACTCAGAAAAAGCGTTAGCCATATCCTATAACCCAAAGAAAACTAGTCAATTTGAAACTCCCTCATAATCAATTATAAATCTTGGCTTCAACTAGTAAGTGAGCAATGTGGGACCTAGCACCCATGAATACCTTTATAACTTACTCTATGTTCGTTATTCCTTTTCCCAATGTGATACTGCGGAGTTACATATAGCATGGCATTTACAACCTTTTGTATATAAAACAACTGATTGCCAAGTCTTAACTAAAGAAAAGTTGCCGAGATTATAAATTCAAGCCAAGAATGAATGGATATCAGTTTTGCTTAAAAAAAAATAAACAATAAGATTATCAATCTATCTATCACCACTTACAAAAACAGCAGATATTGCAATGTTGATGCGCATATCTTTGCCCTCAGACTTCGTGAACCTAAAAAGATATTAAAGTTTAAAACTGAAAACACTGGTAGACAAAATACAATCATAAGGTGATATGTGATGCTTGACACAAAGGCAGAGCATATAATTTGCTAGAATTTGCCTAAGATATAAATATGACACAGTAAGCCAAAGGCTGAACACTTATAAAGTTCAAGGGGAAGTTGGAAACAAATATCACATTTCCATGAACGTAATAAATAAGCTTCTCCATTGAAAATCATGTATGATTGTGCATGCAGCATTTTAAATCATCTGAACAGAGGATTATTGTCATATGTATGCTTTCAATAGGCAATCACACCAGCCTTTTGCCTAAGCATGCATGAGTAATTGATTTGCTTAAAGCAATGTCTAGCCAATTTATTTGAAGTTTTAATCAACTTATCATAATTTGATTCGCATAAAGCTCCAGTGGGGAAAGATGGGACCTGGTGCACCATTTTGAAATTATGGACCACACTCCAGACAAATGATAGTGCAGCCAGAGTCCCTTTTTTCCACTTAAACTGGAAGGAACCTTGCCCACCTAGTGGCAAACAGTATTTCTATAAAGGAAGAAAGGAAGTATAGTTCATCAAAATATTAAAATAAACCAATGGTACGTTTGAATATTGCAATTGCTTATCAGCACTCTTCTATCATGCCTCTAATTAATCACAAAAAGACAAACCTTGGCCCCCATGGTACAATTGGCTGCTTATCAGCATATTTAATGTCCTTTGAAACCTGAATTTTAAAAGGATTTAAGATTAATCAGTATAAGACAGAAAAAAATGATGATAAATACTTAAGGCTAAACCTTGAAACTATTAAAGAAAAGAGCAAGTAAATAGCACTAAAAAATAAAGAACATGTGGTATGAATCAAATATCGGGCGAAGAACAAGCTGCAAGTATTTAACATAAGAATGAATATTCATATTTTCCATGTACAGAAAACCTTGAAGGAAAAACAAAATCTAGTATGATGGCATATGGTAAGGAAAATATATATTTTTCCATAGAGAACCACAAAACAAAACTGAAAACACAAGAAATTGGTTAGTCCATTCAAGAAGGCACACAAAGCAATTATCATGAGGAAATTATGAAAGGTGACACAAAACTGTAAGTTTGTAGCTCTAAGATAATGACCCACAACCTCCGTGTAAATCATGTAATTTTCACTCTTTAAATTGCACAACCAGGGCAAGCCCCTTGAAAACAATTGGGACCCACCAGAAAAAAGAAATAAGATCTTGCCCCAAGATTGCATGCCTAAGGCTTGTATCTAGCATTGCTCATGAAGAATAAAACAATGAAAGTGTTATAAACTGTACCTTGAATTGACCATATGTTACACCCTTCTTGCGCTTTGTTAATTGTTCCATCATGACTTTGTCGTATGCCTTCTCCAGCTGAGGAATTACACATTAGGAGCTATAAGATCCCATAACTCAGCCCACAACCCTTTTGAGCCAGACAATAAATTTCATTACTTGCGATACAGAAATCCTTCTCTAACCCATAACCTATTTCTATTCCATTAAACGTTTAAAGTTCTTGATATTTTGATATCAGTATATATAAATTCAGACTTTGAGGGGGAAATTCCATAAGATATACTGCCGTATATCAAGAACAAGAGATCCATTTGCAACCAAATAATCTCTCACAGAGAGAGATATGTAACCTACTCTGGTAGCAGTTGCTTCATCACCTTGCCTCTCAGCTTCCTTGTGCTTTTTTGTATATGCTGCCTTGATCATGTCAAATCCCTCAATGGGGCTCACACCAAGAACCTGAAAACCAAGATCATTACAAATAGAGTAATTCTAGGTACAAGCCCGGAACAGGCCCTTTGTAAAAAAGTGGGCACCACTTAAGAAGAAAATGTTTTTTTATACATTTTCATGGTGGGGTCTGCTTTTTTTTAACAAAGGACTGTGCGGGGCTTGTCTATTGGGCTTGTACAAAGAGTTATTCTTAAAGATATTACTCAGTAAGTGTAAACATAAACTAAAGCAATTACATGACTCATAACTTTCATCTTTAGGGTGCAAGCCAAGTAAAGCCATATACCTCATATGGATTTAAGTTGCTGTCTGGATTAGAACTTCCTGCAGCAGATGTAGCAGCACAAAACATCGTTCTATTTTTCTGCTGTAATGTTCTAGAAAATCTGACAAATTCCACAGCATGCTGCTGTCATAAATTGTTGAATGAACAAATCAAAGTTTAAGGAATGAAAGCTTTTAGTACTTTCTTTAGATCACTATTTCTTTTTCCTTCTTGTAAACAAGCTTATTATTTATATAATGACATACAGCCAACCCCCGAAAAATTAAATCGTTCCACTCAATAAATGATATGCAATCAGTATGGCTGACTTATTTCAAGCCGATAAAAAGTTTCCTCATAAAACTCTCAAACCTGAACATAAAACTTCTTTCAAGGTAGTAAAAGAACACCACTAGTACTTGAATATTAGAGTTTAATTGCTAAGGAAGCAAATTACAGAATAAGTATATAATTAATTAAGTAATCACCCTCACATGAGGCTCACACAACTAATTTGCTTTACCAATAAACAACAACAATTAATCTTGAAGTTTGTATTTGAAAAATGAAACTGAATCCCAAAACACAAGTGCCCATTTCGTTCAACAGTTAATCAGTATTCCCTTAATTAAAAAATTAAAAATAAAATAAAAACCACAATTTCAGCTTACTTTTACCGAAAATGCTAACAGCTTACAATATAGCTCAGTTTGTTATGGCCGCCGAGCGACTACTGGAAAAGAAACGTACTTTCCATTCCAAATAGCGGCCTTATCAAACATCTCTCTAAAACCGAAAAAAAAAAATGTAAAAGAAAGCAATTACCTAACGTGCGAGGGTGGAAAGTTTGAGACTTTAGGCCGCAAATTCCATTGGGAAAAGTGTAATTTAGGGAAGTGTAAGTCAGTGGAGACTGCGAACACCATTCCTTCGAGTCTTCCTGCCGGAGAAAATTGGAAGGTTTAGAATTTGTATATAAAGGTTTTAGTACTAGGGTCTGGAGTCTGGACTGAAAGGGTTGGGCGTCAGAGACGTGGGCATTGAGGGTTGGACATCTGGAAGTACCGCTTGCGAGGCTTTTATTTTTATTTTTTATTTTTTATTTTTTCTTTCGAATTACATAATCCTTTCCGAAATTAAAATCTTTTCACGGGTATTTAATTTTATCGTTTTTATCTTTGAATTCATAAATTTGTAGTAACACAAAATATGTGGTAAAATAATAAAAAGTTAAAATTATATATAAAACTAACAATAATCAAAAAATTTCGAAACCACTACAAGGAAAAATGACAAATGAAGATAGGACTAGGTAACACTATTCATCCAGACCAGGTAAAATGGTCTGAAACCTAGATAATTGAGTTCCGATTATAAGTTTTAGCCAAAACAAATCCAAGCCAATAATCGCATAGAGAAACTTGGGTACACCCGATACCCAAATTTTTTTTTTTTCTTTTTAAACTTTCAAGATATGAAAACGACGTTGTTTTGGTTTACCAAAAAGGCATCATTTTGTGCTAATCGTCAAAAGAGATGAAACCCTTCTCACTCAAATCACTCATTCCTTCAGAATCTCGTATCGATCTCTCTCCCTCTCCTCTTTGTGTCGAAACCTTCTCTCTCTCTCTCTCACATGCGCCTTAGCCTCCTCAACCAATCGAAGCTTTGTTGTCTCGATCATCACTCTACATCGTTCCATCGCTCCATCATCTGCATCCTTGCGCCCATCAAAGTTACTCTCTCTCTCTCTCTCTCTCTCTCTCTCTCTCTCTCTCTCTCTCTCTCTCTCTCTCTCTCTCTCTCTCTCTCTCTCTCTCTCTCTCTCTCTCTCTCTCTCTCTCTCTCTCTCTCTCTCTCTCTCTCTCTCTGTGTTGAGCTTTTGTAACTCTTAGATTATTGAATATTTCAACTTGTGTTCCAAGAGTGTTGGTTGTAAGTCCTTTTGATTCTAGCTTGGTTTTCTCTCGACTAGTAGAGTGTTTGATTCTAGATTGGTAGATGTTGTATAGTATCTGTGATTATAATATTGTATTAAATATGGGTTTTACCCATAAAATTTCTAGATTGGTAGATGCTGTATAGTATCTGTGATTATAATATTGTATTAAATATGGGTTTTACCCAAAAATTTTGTGGGTTAATTTGTTGCTAGACTTAGACATGAATTTAGCCCTTTCAATTCACTTTTTTCCTTTTCTTTTCCTTGCTGTAGGTCGTGATTTGGCACTCTTACTAAGTTATTGTTTAAAAAGTAGCTCATTCTTTGGAGCTCACTTCACTGGTCACCTCTAGAATTCTTTACTTGAATTTAGATTCATTCTCTTAACTATCATGCATCAAAAAATATTTGAATTTTGCCAGATTTCTGACTATAGGGGAGAAACTATTGTGAATGTTAAACTTTAAATTATATGAATGGAGTTTTGATAAAATTTTGACCATCACAGTTGATAATACATTTTCAAATGATGTTGTCGTTAATTACATAAGAAGGAGAATAAAGGACAATGATTGTACTATATTAGGTGGTAAATTTATTCACATGCAATGTGTTGCCCATATATTGAATCTAATTGTTATGAACTGCTTAAATGATGTTTATGAATTTGTAACAAAGAGTAAGGATGTCCTTAGGTATGTGAAATCTTCGCCGTTAAGATTTGCCAAGTTCAAATCTTGTGCAGTAAAAAAAAAAAAAAAAAAGCAGTGGTAGAATGATTTGCTTGTATATTCTTACTAGATGAAACTCTACATATTTGATGTAGAATACCATTGGAAAACATAAACAAGACTTTGAAAATTATGTGTTTATGGATGAACAATTCATGAACCCCACTAGTGATAATTGGAAAAATGCACAAATTTTTTTAAAGTTACTGAGAATTTTTTCTGATGTTACATTGAACATTTTTGGTTCTTCGTTTGTGACGGCTAATATATATTTTGAATAATTTTACACAAATGAAGATGCATTAAATGAAATATTCATGAGTAATGATATTATCACTAGTACTATGGGCATAAATATGAAATGTAAATATGACAAGTATTGGGGTAGCACAAATAGGTTCAACTTGATTATATATGTTACTTTTGTGCTTGATCCACAATACAAAATAATGGCAATGAAGTTTTGTTTGCAAAAGAGCAAAGGGTATGAGTTAGTAGATAAGATAGAGAACAAAATTAAACTCCTTTTAGGCCGCTTGAACGAGCAGTATAACACATTTCATGTGGCCGGTGTGAGAAGTTCTAATGTGACTCAAGAGAGGCCAAACACTACTAGTGGGGGAAGCTCTAATGAGCCGGCACCGTCTATGACTAAATTTCAGATTATGTTTACCAAATACCTTAAGGAGCAAGGTGTTATGAAGTTTAAATCGGAGTTAGAAAGGCATTTGTCATAGGCATGTGCAAATGACTCGCTCGGTTTTGATATCTTAGATTGTTGAAGAGTTAAAGTCGCTAATTATCCTATCCTTGCTAAGATAGCACATGATGTGTTAGTCACTCACATTTTCACTGTTGCCTCAAAGTCCCCATTCAGTACTAAAGGACGCATATTAGATTCTTTTAGGAGTTCATTGTCTCCAGAAACCATTGAAGCCCTAATTTGCACTCAAAAGTTGGAAGAATACGTATAGTCGACGGGCCTTAAAGGCAAGTTTGAAACTTGAAATATTTTTTTAATACTTATCCAACTCATTTTATTATATATCTAACTCACTTTTTAATATTTTTTTAGATGATCATTTAGTTTCATCTTCAACCAAGACTGTTGTGAGTCTCCCTTCCCATTCATGCTGAAAAATTTAGAACTTTTTATATCCCCCTAGTAAATTAGCTCTACTTGTTGAGATTTTGACTATGGATGGTTGTAAACTTGTAATTATTAAATCTTTTACTTTGTCTTGGCAGGATTTGAGACTATTGCCTATATATTGTAGGTATGTGCAATAGGGGTGGGCAGTGGGGCCCCACAGCCTACTGCCCCACCCTCGTATGGGCAGGGTGGATCCCCTGTCCACCAGATGTAGGGGGCAGGTGCCCCCATTTGCATCTAGCGCCCCCAGTGGGGCCGGGGCAAGGATGGCCTCAAAGCTTGCCCTACAAATCCCCCGCCCCACCCTCGTATATAATATATATTTATATAGTTATAATAAAAAAAAAATACCACGGCAATCAAAACAACATTGTTTTGATGGTTGGGGCTTTATTTTAAAAGCTACACATCTCCAAACAACATCGTTGTATATATGTTGACATTTGTGTTGTTATATGCATGCTTGACTTATGTTCTCATATAATTGTTTCTAGTTTGGCATAAGAATGAATGAGGGTTTTCTTTCATATGCTAGATATGTGAACCTTAGCTTATCTCAAAATTTTCTCCACAGCCGATTCTTTAAGTTTGTAAGCATATTGTCTTAAAAAATTAATAATTTGATTAGATCCTCATTTTACACTTTTTGTCTGATCTTATATTTTTTGGCCATGCAGTTGCAATTATAGTGACCATTATATTCTTAAACCACACTGGATTTACAAGACTTGTACTTGAGTGATTGTAGGTTCAAATTTGCCATTTAGTTAATGTTTAAAATATCTATGTTTTCTATTTTGGGGTTTTGATATGGAAACCCCGATCTGTTTTGACTTTTAAGACTTGATTGATTGTTGAATGGTTTTAATTGTTTGAACATGGTATGATGTTTGCTTCATTTCAGATTTTTGTCAGTTTTGGGGAATGGAAAATCTGTCAGACTGTAGTGGTAGCTCTCCTACCCCTAACCCTACACATACCCCAAAACCTAAACCTACCGGATCTACGAACCCTTGCCCTAACCCCACAAAGCAAGAAACTTGTTTCTATAGTATGGACCCACTTCACTAAATTAGATGGTGGTGACCCCAATAACCACTAAGCTAAGTGTAACTATTGTAGTAAAGTATATGGATGTCACTATACGAGACATGGTACATCCCAATTAAATGTAAACTTATAAGAACAATTCAAGAAAAATCCAATATTAAAATCTTTACAAAACAAGAGTCAATCTAGACTAGAGGTCGAAATTAAAAATATGGCGGATGGGAGTAGTGGGGGTGCAACATTGAAGAAGTATGCTAAGTATGATCCCGAGGAGTGTAAGAGACACCTAGCTCGTATTGTAATTATGGACAAGTTACATTTTCAGTTTGTGGAAGAGAAAATGGTTCAAGCATATCTAAGTACTTCGAACCTAGATTTAATCTTCCTTCTCGCCACATGGTGGCAAAGGATATAAAGAAACAGTATATGTTAGAGAAAGAGTTGTTAAGGGTCCAATTGGTGAGTCAAATGGTTTGTCTCACCACTGATACTTGGATATTGATCCAAAATTTTATTATATGTCTTTGACATCGTATTTTGTTGATTGTGATTGGACATTACATAAAAAAAATTATAAAATTTTATCAAATTTTCGATCACAAGAGTGAGACGATTGGGAAGGCCTTAGAGGCAAAATAAAGAAGTGGGGGTTGGCACCGTTGCAATTGACAATACCTCGTCTAACGATGTCGCATTGGGATATCTTAAGACCTATGATCTTAGAGAGGCAAATAAGATAATCATGGATGGTGAGTGTTTGCATGTAAGATCTGTTGCACATATTCTAAATCTAATTGTGACTAAAGGTTTGAATGATCTTGATAACTCGATTGCCCGAGTTAGAACTATTGTGAGATTTGTGAGATTTTCTCCTACTAGATTGGAGAAATTCAAGGTTAATGTGAGGTTTGCGGGCATAACATCTACGAAGGGCCTCTGTATTGATGTTCCTACAAGATGGAATATATTAGGATGCGGGAGATGATATTGATGACGAGAGTGAAGTATGACAAGATTGGGGAGATTTTAGTAGGTCTAATATTTTGTTATATGTGGTTGTTGTTCTTAACCCCCAACTTATGATTGATGGCATAGTATACGGATTGGGAATTGCACACGGGAATGCATGGGCGAACTTATTGCAGCAAGGGTTAAGGAAACCCTTGCTAGATTGTTTGATGAGTTTGCCGTCTTCAGAGATGCTAATATTCTGACACCTACACCTACCCCTCCACCTCCTCCAGAAGCCGGAGTTAGGAAAAAATGTAGGTTAGACTGTGGATTGACAGTGAGAGGTTGGACTAGAACCTCATAGTCCATCATTCTACAAAGGCTCAGTCAAAGGTAGACAGATACTTGGCAACAGACATTCAACCATTTTGTAACATCGCGCTCCTTCTTTCTCTTATAGTTATGAGCCTTGTTCTACGTGTCGAACCTTGTTGGCGAGTTTTTAAAGATATTAAGTGATTTCTAAAGTAAGTCGAGTGTTTTAAAGCCCTCGAATATTTTAAATGTTCTTGAAATATTTATATGCAATATTTTCAATGTTATTGGATTAAATTTAATTTTAAATAAGACAATTATAATATTTTTGAAGAGTTCCAAAAATATTATAATTATAGAAAATCATTTTTATTAAATGATTTAGTCATTTAAAAATATTCTGAGATTTAAATTATGTTGAAAACTCTATATTAATTTAAATAGTTTTATTCTCTTCAATTAATTAATAAGACTTCATCATTTAAATTAATGATGAAGGAATATTATTTTATGAACTTTAGTTTATAAAATAATATTCTATCTTAATTCCTCTCAGTGTTTTAAGTAAAATAAGTATTTTAATTCCTTACGTTTAGATCGTTTTGTAGATCCCAAGACGAAGGGTCTAGATTAAATACCCAATCTCCCTCTCTTTCTCCCTCACTTTTCCCTTTCCCCTCTCTCTCCTCTCCCTTTTTCCATGCTCAACGAAAGCCTCTCTCTCCCTCTATCACAGTCTTCTCTTCTCCAGCCAGATGCCACCGCGCACCTCCCAACCTTACCTCCACCACCGGCGTCACCCCCTCACGCCGGCGAACACCTCATCCCATCGGTGAGCTCCACGTAACCCTCTCTCTCCTCCTAGGGTAGCTCAACCCAAAATGGGTGAAAACCCATTTCTCTCTCCCCAAGCTGCCGTACACGACAACCCAAGCCACAGTACCTCGCCAGCAGCTCCTCTCTTCATCGGTGAGCACTCCCACTAGACCCAAGCCACCGTAGCTCCTCTCGCTCCCCCACGGTTCTCCCTCTTTCGAATGGGTCCCTCATAGCTTGGATCCACCACCAACTACCCTAGCGCCGCTGTACGACGGTTCTGGCCCCACCAAGCACCACCCCTGACCACCACGGCTCCTCCTTGAGCTCCTCCATGCTAGCCAAGCCCTCCACCTGTTCCATGCCCTCTCACTCTCTAATGGATCTCTCCACCCATTTGGCTTAGATTTGCCACACTCCACCCACTGTGCTGCCGCCACCTCGACACCACAGCTCCACTGCACCTCCTTCAAGTCCTCCATGGCCAACTACCACCCAACCAAGCTTCCCCTCCAAATCGCCTTGTGTAAGACCCATGGCTCCACTATGCTCTGCCACCCAGCCACTGTGAGTTCACCGTCAGCCTCCCAAGACCACCCCTAACCCTTCCCTAAGCCCAAACCGCCACCTTATGCGATGGATAGCCACCATACAAGGTGGACAGCCACCGTACGTGGTTTAGCCACCATGTACGACTCCTCCGACGCCTATGACCATGACAGGTAGCAAGGAACGTATGGGTTAATTTTGACAATAGTATAACCCTCTATCTCTCATTATTTATAATAAATATTAGTTGATAGGTTGTGGGCTGTGCTATTAGTATTATGGAGTTCACTGTGAAGTGTTTGGCTTAATTGTGTAGTGTGCTGCGTAGTGTTGTGGACTATGCTGTGAAGTATGGGTATGAGGTGTGTGCCGTAGTTGTGATACAGCGTAGTGTTGTGAATGGAGTGTACTCCATGTGATGGAGTGGTGCACCATATGGCGTGTATGCCATAGTGCTGATGTGGCATAGCATGAGTGGAGTGTACTCCATGAGGTGAAGTGATGCTCTGTGTGGTGTTGTGATGCATCGGATGTTGTGTCACTAAGGTTTGAATGGTGTAGTTGAGGAGCATAGAGCATGTGAGTAGTGTCGCAAACTGTGGAACAGTGTCCCGAAGTAGCTATGATGTGGCCTATAGTCTGAGGTAATAGGTGTCACCTTGTAGTTGACTTATGGCTAGGAGTATATGTGAAGTGGCAGAATAGTATAAGAGTAGTGCAGCAGAAGCATGATGGGGGAATGTCACAAAGTGACATGGTTAAACAAGAAGTCATGCTTGTGATGAGTGAGGAGTTAGTGTAAGAATGACGTAACGGGATGTCAAATGACGTGACTAGATCACAGGTCAGTTTGGGAGTAGTCTCGAGCTACTTGACGTGATTGAGATGTAGTTGTGAATGGAGTCCTATTATGTTAAGTGTCAGGATGAACTTGTATAGAGTCGGGAAATAAGAAGGGTCTTACTGACCAGGTTTGAGCAAGTTGGTATCGGAGTATAGTGCTTGTTCATATAAGCAAGCAACCAACGAACTATATGTTAATCGTATGTGGTAAAGGGGTAAGGTACATGTGCCTCTAGTGAGACATGTGTGCCAGACGGATTTAACATATGTAATGGGTGATCTGTCCTCGGTATGGTTACACAGTGTTTTAGCCTCAGAGTTGGCTTAAAGTCGTGTGGCATGTATAGATGGGCAATGTAAGCAATGAGCATGAAGGTACTGACGTGTGTATTGTCTAAGATTGTGATGCGTGAATTAGTCGGTCTGAGTCATGCGTCGGAACATGGTTAACAGGAAGAGTAAGACGAAGGTCTTAGTGTCTTAATCTTAAGGTTTTAGCATAGTGAGAGACATGTAAGGACACATGGATAGAAGGAGAGTGTTCCAAGTATAATGTAGTTCTATTCTAGTTTACTTGCTTATACATTAGGTAGAGAGTGACGTTGAGGTTATGTGTATGCATGTAGATTGTCATCTGACATGCACATGAATAGACTATATGAAATGAATATGGCATGGAGTCCAAATAAGTATTACGTTCATACTCTTCTAGAGTTTTCTAAATAAATGAAAATGAAACTGAAATGATTTTGTTTTACGATGCTTTACAAAATGATACAAAAGATGCTTTACAAAAAAATGCTAAGTATAAGTTTTCAAGTATAAGTACGTAACGGCCCTCCTTAGCAGCCCCTTTTTATGCACCCAAAGTATTAAGTGTATGCATATGAATGGAAGTTATACCTAGTAAATGAAAGATGGTGCTTTTAAATGATGCCTATGAAAGACGATACTTTTAAATGATGCCATGAACTGATGTTTTAAATGATGCTTATGTCATGATTTCAAAGACTATTTTTTTAAATGTCGAGGTTTAGGCCTCTGCTTTTAAATGATGCTTAAGAATTGAATGGATTGAAAAGAATGAATGAAAATGACTGAAATGATTGAATGAACGGAAGGACTAAATGTTTTAATGTATGAAAATACATAACGGTCAAATGAATGAATGAATGATGGTACCGAATGACTTGACTTGGCAGATTGCAATGCTGGGTAAGTAGTACTGATAGTGCACCCAGTGCTGCATCCTGGCGGAATGGATTCCTCACCCATGGCCACAGGAGGAATCGAGGTCCAAAAGACTGCTAACCATCACACACGAGGCGTAACTACGGCCAATGAAAGTGATAAGAAAGAATGTATGCATATTAAGAAAGAATGCATGTATGATCAGACTCTTTAAGAAATGAAGGCACAAGGCGTGGGGGAAATGTTTTACAAAAGAAAATCATTTTTCAAGAAAAACACTGCCTCGAAATGTTTTAATTGAACAAATGTCTTTAGCATAAGTATGTATGGAGTGATGAATGCATGACTGAAAACCTATGTTATGCAAATTTAATTGTATGAAGTAATGTTTATGAGTTTTCGGCTCATTTTAGTTTTTATGCGTGCCCTCCCAGGGACAAGACGAACTGTACGCATCAGGACGGGCACGACCCAAGAGGAAGAGCACTGAAACCTAAGCACGATGATTTGTGTGAAAGACTTTTAATTATAAAATTTAATATTTACCGTTGTAACTCTCTTTAAATTAAGAATCACATTTTATTTTATATACATTGAGTTTTTCATATCCTAGCATGGAAGGAAATAGTTTTAAATGAACGGTAATTCTCGTCGTCTTCCTTAAAATCATTTTCTAGAAATCCCACCATAAGAATGAGCATTACACATTTGCACGAGATTTTCATATATTAGCTTGGTGTAAGAGCAATGTCATGAAAGAGAGATACCCCGCAGTATTTTGGCCATCCCTATTAGTGTCTGATGCAGGGGGATCTGAGACAGATGATGCTGAGCTGTCAGATTGCACCTTGATGGCGCTGAGATACCATGAGTTGGCAGATCAGCGCAAAGGCGGGAATTGATTGTGATATGTTCCTCATTGGGGCCGTTTTGAGTGCGTTTCAGTCTTTTGGCCATAACTTTGGCTGCGAGTGTCAGAATCGCACATAAGACCCCAATTCAGAAAGCTCTTTTCAGCGCATACGCTGTCCACATCAAGCATGGCTCCATGTGCCTTTTTTTCGACCTCAAATTCTGCTGTTTTTCCTTCCGAATCACTAGTTTTAGTTATTTTTTACTATTTATGGTAATATTTCTCTTGTCAGTTAGGAAGTCATTTTAAACCCGATTTGGGCCTGATTTTTTGCAGATTGCTTATTTTATTTCGAATTTCAATTTAGAGTGATTTTCAAGATTTTGCTATTTTTGGCAAAATTTGGATAAACACGATTTTTAGCTATAACAGTCCGGCTTGTGGACTGATTTTGATTATTGCTTGATTTTATAATATTCCGTTAAACCCTAGAGACTTTTCTCTCTGGTTTGGGCGATTTTTCTCCTGTGAATCATCTGTTGGAACTAGCTTGCATGATAATCGCTATTCTGTCCGGCGTCAGTTGGTATCAGAGCTTCAACATCTTCCTGGGAAATTTCACCAGTTTCAATGGCTGGTGGTCATGGTCGTGGTCGTCGTGGGTAGGTTCCAAATGAGGAAGCCCAACGCCGTGATCGCAACGTTCAGGATGCGATGATTGAGGATTTGTAGAGGCAAGTTGCAGAATTAACCCACCGCCTGGCGGCGCAGGATTTCGAGGATCGTGAGGCCTCTGATCACGATTCTAATTCCACTTTTAAAAACTCATATTACAATCGTGCTCTATTCTGAGAGCACCGTGGTCGGGAGGAGCGTCATGGAGACCTTGATTTTCGGGTCGATCTGCCCAAGTTTTCTGGTACGTTACAGGCCGAAGGATTCATGGATTGGATTAATGAAGTGGAGCGTATTTTTTATTATAAGGAAGTCCCTGATCATGTGAAAGTGAAACTGATCGCCATAAAACTCAAGGGCAGAGCATCTGCGTGGTGGGAGCAGTTGCAACGTTCACGAGACAGGCAGGGCAAGGCCAAGATCACTGATTGGGAGAAGATGAAGAAGAAGATGAAGGGTCACTTCCTTCCCTTCGGCTACACGCAAACCTTGTTTCAACGACTTCATGCGTTAAGGCAGGGCGCGCGATCAGTCGATGATTACACGGAGGAGTTTTACCAATTGGTCACCCGGAACGATTTATCTGAGACAGAGGAGCAAATGGTGGCGCGGTATTTGAGGGGTTTGCGCCAACCCTTGCAAGTTGATTTCCAAGATTTTGCTATTTTTGGCAAAATTCGGATAAACACGATTTTTGGCTATAACAGTCCAGCTTGTGGACTGATTTTGATTATTGCTTGATTTTATAATATTCCGTTAAACCCTAGAGACTTTTCTCTCTGGTTTTGGGCAATTTTTCTCTTGTGAATCATCTATTGGAACTAGCCTGCAGGATAATCGCTATTCTGTCCGGCGTCAGTGTCGTAACCTCAAAGTTGACATTTAGTACTAGAGGGCACATATTGGATCCATTCAGGAGTTCATTATCTACTACTACTATGGAGGCATTGATTTGTATGCAGAATTAGATCAAGGGGACCCTAATTCATATTCCGGATGTTCTTGACTTTTAGGAGGCCAACGAGGAGAATGGTGGTAATTAGCCTAGATCTGGACCATTTGGTAATCGTGAATTTCCTATTATTATTTTAATATTTTTATACTTATTTAATCGGTATTAATTTCAATTTTAATTGTTGTAGCGATACAAGTGACGACGTTTATGACTAGCTTCATTGTAGTATGACTTCGTGTGTATTGGACCCACCATTGCCATTCGTCATTGGTTTGCTACAATATGTCCCTTAATTGCTTTTTGTATTTATATTTTATATAATTTTTGGAATCTAATTATTTTTCTTGTATTTTTTTTTAGCTTTTATAACCTCAATGTCATATGCCAAATCCTAATCCTAACTTCGTAAGGACCCAATGATTACTCTCATCTTGATCCCAATCTCATCTTGGTTAGTACTTTTAATATTTGTAATTTTTACATTTTTAATATATGTTTTTATTTTTAATTTTTATGTCATGTTTATAATTCTGATTTATTTTCCTTTTAAATTATTAATGTTTCAGGTTTTATGATCTTGATTCTCACAACCTCACAACAGTCAGCACAACTCACTTTTCTACCACCATAGCCACCCCAAATAGCAAATTCCATTGAAGAATGAAATATTATTCTTTTGTTAATTCAATTAATTGTAATGTTGCTACAATATTACAATTTATAATATTTTAGATGAATTTGTAATTTTATAATAGTTTTATCTTAATTATAATTGTAATATACTAATAGCTTAGTTATGATGATTAATTAATAGTTGCAACTTAGTAGTATGCTAGTATATAATTAATGACCTTCTATTATTGTAAATTAATTTTTTTTTTTAAATTTTTGTTATTAAATGTTGTATTTTTTTAAATTAAATTCTTGACCTAAAATGACCCATAAATAGTTTATGTGGCATTTTGGGCCTAGAATCCTAATTGATTTTAGCAGAGATATCGTTAATATTAGCAATTTATGGTATGAAGATAATAACTATTGGAATTTGTTGGGAGTTGTTGATGATATGTATCTCTCAAATATGTTCGGAGTTGTATCTTGTATCTTATTTTGGCGCTGATGTTTGACCTCATAAATTTCGAGGACAAAATTTCTTTTAAGGGGGAGGATGTGACATCCCGTTTTTATATGTATTTTCACTGAAGGAGTATTTTAATTTAATTAAAATATTAGTTATTTTATTTTAAATTATTGTATTTTAATTGGATTTATTTAGTTGTAATATTTGTTTTGTGGAGCTTTCTTAATATTAATTATCGTTTTGATTTTAAATTGTTGTATAATTTATTTTAGTTTGTTTTCGGATTTAAAATTTAGTTGTTAGTTTTTACTAGTTATTTATTATATTTTAGCTTGATGTGGTGTTTAAATTAATTTAGTCGTTTTATAGCTTTTAAAATTGTTTTCGTCGAATCAGTTTTTGGACTCTAGAGGTGAGGATTGGACCTTATTTCTTTTCCCCATCTTTTCTTTTTCTCTTTTTCTTTTTCTCTTTTCTTTTTCTTTTTCTTTTTCTTCTTTCTTCTCTGGTTCTTCTCCCGTGCGCGACACTCTCTCTCTCTCCTCCATTTCTGCCTGTTTTTGTTCCACCACCCAGAACCGCCCCTCGCTGACGATGTGGTCGACACCACCCACCCAGAAATCTTCCCCTCTGGCCAGCGCACCTCCCCACCAAATTTCACCTCCATCCGAGCCACCGTTAGCCGCCACGAGCTCCTCCAAGCAGCACGGTTTTTGTGCTTCTCCACCGCCGTCGTTCCACCTCCGGCCACCATTTTTTCACCACTTCATCACCTATCTCTTGCTATCCTAAACCACCCATTTCCAGCTCCAATCCGTTGCCAGAGCAACTCCCACAAGCTCATCCTTGTTTTTGCCATTTTTCACTTCCACCGCCATCCACAACCAACTCTCACTTCCATTAGCTTCATAAATACCTCTAGATCATTCCCTATCAATCCCAAGTCTTCGTTTGTCCCCGTTCGAAATTGGGCATTTTACAACCCACAGCCACAGTGTATTTTAAACTGTTACGTTGCTTTTTCTCCACTGTTTACAGCTCCTTGATCCTTCGAAAATTATCATATAGCACTGTAAGTATTTTCCAAACTCTATTTTAGATTTAAATATATTATTACTTTTTCAATAAATTCATTGACTGGTTGGTTATTCTGAACTGAGTCCGAGGAGTTGGGGGTCGGATGGATTTAAGGACGGAGTTGTTTGTTATTATTGATATTGTTATATGTTGGATAAATTGTATCTTGAGGTGTGCATTGCATGGTGCATTCATGTGCATGTTTTAAATTGAGAAAAATTGATTTTATCAGTATAAATGGATTTTCGGGTGCGTGTGTATCATGACCCCAAGCCGGGATAAAGTATTATCTCGGTGGAGCTCCTCTAGTCACTCGGAAGTGGATAATACTGAGTGACATCCCCTGGGTTGTCACTGGGCGACGACTGGATCGCACGATACGGTAACGCTATCGTGTCGACTCCGTGGTCCCTAGGCTGGCGGGGACTAGAGGATAGCCTGGTCCAAGTACGCCCTGGGCGCTAGACTGGACATCGCTCATTTAGGTGTCACATGCGTAGTCGTTAGCTGCGGTGTGGCATAGGAGCCAGAGTGTGCGGTTGATCCCTAGGGGAGATCATGGTGCACGCAATAAATTGGAACGAGTTTTGGATATTGGATACAGGCCATTTTTTGGGAAAATGGCGAGGTTTTGTTTGAGGTTATTGTGATCCATTTTCTGGGAAAATGGTGGTTTTCTTTATTTGGGCCATTATCTGGGATAATGGTAAGAATTTGTTTAAAGGATATATTTTGGGCCAAAATGGGATTTTAGCGTGTGTGGAAAAATGTGGATTTATGGAATATGTGCATTTGATATTCTTTCATGCATATTGTTGAGTTTAATATATTTTTATCTTGTGGCGTTTGAAATATTACTTACCTGCGGCACCATTTTGGTGCCGTAGATTTTGATGCAGATGTTGAGGAGGAGGAGGAGGTTGAGCCCGGGGAGGCGGCTCCTCCAGAGTTTTGACTTAAAGTCTCTGATGTTTGAAAATATTCTCTATCAGTTTTTATGGCTTGTATTTTGGTTTGAAACAATATTTGAGACTTATAATATTTTATTATGTATGGTTTAAACGAGTTTGTATTAAACAAAAATTCTGGTACTTAGTTATAAGACTTTTATTATCGCTACGTGTTTTTATTGTACACTTGTTGCATGTACACACACTCGACACTTGGCGATAGGATGGTGACCCGTGTTGTCATCATCCCGACGCTTCGATTTTCCACGTGTCCGTACATGGGAATTGGGGGCGTCATAGTAGAGGGGGTATTTTAGGTCGTCATATTTTTCCTTGTAGAAAAATGGAGATAAAGCCTCGTGTTGAGGGATTGGATATGACTAACTGGATTTGGGGTCCAAATTCCATGACAATGGTATGCACAGGTTCATTTACTCAAATTTTCATATATTTTTTTGGCTTGAGACTTGCATGCTAGATGGTGTAAGTTAATATTGTTTTGGTCTTGAAAATAAAAAGGCAAATGGAGTACCGTAACATCAAGAATGTGCAGTGAGAAAGGAGATATCAATGCACATTCTTATTAGTCTGGAACTCTGTCAATGATAAGAGATACTTTACAGTTGCAGAATTTCTATAAAACAAAATGTCTATTCTTCAGTGTTTCATTGGAGCAATATGAGATTTCACTTTTTTATTTTTTTATTTTATTTTTCATCTTGCATCTCATACGCGTTCCTTTGTTAATGGGATTTGATATGAACTTATTCCTTTGTGTAAAGGCAAAAATTGGCTATGATTAAATGAGTAAATGATAAGACTTATCTTATCATATTATTTATTATTGTTGGATAAATGTAAAAATAATTATTAATTTATATCTAAACAATGTTGAGTCTATCTAGAAGTTTTAGAAGCTGTTTAGATAAGTCCTTGAAGTCAAAATCGAGTTTTGATAGTTTTGAACTTATCCAGAAGAAATCTGAATAGAGTTTAGTCTATAACAGAAGAAGTTATCACGAAATGTTAGCAGTCAGTTGGGACGCATTTTCGCGTCTGTTGCTAACCGTCAGCAGAGTCTTACTGTGACTAGAACTCTTTCCAGACTTTCTATTTAAAGGGATTCGGTTTTATATCTTCTCAAGGACTTTGAGCCACGAATTTTAGAGAGGATATTCTGAGCATTTAAGAGAGAAAATTCACTTGAGAATTTTCATGGAATTTTTCATATCTTCTTGAGTTTGATCGTGCTTTGAGGATAAAGCAACATCGATTGGATTTCAGCCTCTGGAGTTCCAGAAGGGAAGTCAACATTTGAAGATTGCTAGAGGTTTTGGCTGCTACTACGATAGAAACAAACAGGTCGTTTGTCTAGGCAAGTAAGAGAGTCGAATTGTAAAGGTTTTGTAATTGATTATTGCTTGTAATTGTTCTTCAAATAATAAGATTAACTTTTCTGGGTTTGGTTGCCCCGTAGGGTTTTACCTTTAAAGAGTTCTTTAAAGGATTTTCCTTCGTAACCAATCATTGTGTCTTGCAAGTTTGATTATTTAATTTAAAGTATTTGATTCGTTTCATAATCTTGATAATTAAGATCTAACTTATTCATTCAAGGAAATTGGTAGACAATTTCGTGGTTTTACAGGGGTACGTTGGGAGTTTCACTTTGTTTGAATATGAAGCTAATGGGATTTAAACCGAGTGATGGTATTTCATATGGAACTGCTCCCTACCATATATCTTTTCTAATTAACTTGTTATCACATTCATTTGATCTGTTGATATTGATGGTGATGAGGAGCTACTGAAGTCCCAAATGAATTTGGATAGTTTGCAATTTTTGTGACTTCAACCTTAATTGAATGCAGTAAAACAGGACCATTTGCTATGAAATTTTCATATATTGTAATTGTGTTTTGTAATGTGAAGTACAAATACGAAATAATATGTAGTGAATTGTATGTGTTGCATGCATTTTAAATGATAAATATTGAATTTTTTTTAGATGCCTTTAGTTAAAATAGGTGATTAGTTGTTTTCTTTTCTTTTCTTTTTTTTAAAAGGAAACACTTCTTATAACATTAGACAGAAATATTAGTTGTTATATATATATATATAATCATTTTTTCAACATTTTTTCTTGAAAAGTTTGTAATAGAATATAGGCTTTTAGATAAAATAAATAAATAAAAATTATGCTTTTCAACATTATCTTTTTCATGAAAAAAATAATATAGGCTTTTGTTAAAAATAAATATAAAAATCGAGTACTACCCGGAACTCGGACTCATCCGGGTTATGATCTAACCTGGGCCTAGTTACTCAGTTTGAAACCCAAATGAACAATGCTAGACTATGGGTGCTACCCGCATATGTGGGGTCGGGGTCGACCCATTCCCCTCACCCCACCGCTGCATATGAAGGGGTCCCTCGCCCTAGTGCCTATGGGTGGGGCCAACATCTCATCTGCCTCACCCCTCGCCCAATCCAAAGGTACCCATGGTCCATTAGGCCTAAAAATTATTTCTAGGTCCAAAAATATTTTTTCTGACCCAAACTATTATATAATTTAAAATATAAATTAAAATTTGTAAATATAACCATAATTTAAAAAATAATAATATAGTTTTTAAATTTGTTAGACTTGTATTTACAAGATTGTATCACCTTGGCCTAGGCCTTACTTGAGCAATGTGACACTCACTATGTAATTTCTTCCTGGATACAATTCATATCTGATCCAAAATCAATCGTAGCAATCACAGCAAATTCATATTCATGATAAACAATAGGGCTTTGCT
This sequence comes from Carya illinoinensis, assembly GCF_018687715.1. Classification (NCBI taxonomy): domain Eukaryota; kingdom Viridiplantae; phylum Streptophyta; class Magnoliopsida; order Fagales; family Juglandaceae; genus Carya; species Carya illinoinensis. Next base: position 22,474,007 of record NC_056759.1, on the reverse strand, counting down.
ACACGCAGTCGGGAAACGCAGTCGGCGTGCAGTCGGCTGTACGGAATGAATAAAAAAAAATTATAAAAAAATTATTTTATATTCAAGGGGACCTGCATGAATTATAAAAAGTTATAAAAATAATTTTTTTTTTTCATATAGGTCCTGTATTAATTTTTTTTTTACAGCCGACTGCACGCCGACTGCGTTTCCCGACTGCATAAATCATTTCTCTAAACAATAATGGTAACTTTAGAAAACTACTTGGGAGGAATAATATGATGGATCAAGCAAATTTGATTGTTATATGAAGGAGAAGTTTTTTCGTCATTTTGATTTGAATTTGAATCATTTATTTACTCATCATTATTAGAAGGAATATATTGATCAAACTGTTTATGAATTCTTAAACACAATAATTCTTATTTAAAAAAATCATTTTCAGATTTGAGATTGTTAATCTCAGTTTTGAGTTCAACAATTTCTTTTTTAATAAAAACAACTTCACGTTGTAAATCAATAGTATAAATTTCTTTGGGCCTTTTCTTTTCAAATCTTCCCAAATATTTTTGAAAACTAATTTTTGATTTAGAAGTTTCAGATTATTGGTGAACCATTGCCTTCTTGAGCTTATGAAAATATTCTTTTTTGAACTCAAGATTAGTAATCTGACTAACCAAGGTTAAAAAAAGATTTTCTTGTTCTTCAGCTTTAGTTAAGACATTGATTGTTTTACTCCAAATGTTTGCAACAAGAATCATTACGACCAAGTTTAATATTTTGAGGATCAGATGATTCAACTTCTGAGCGATACTCGGAATCACTAGAACTAAATTCTTTAATGTTGGATGATGCATAAGATTTTGTTTCTTAGAGTTGAAATAGATACTCTTGATCATTATCATTAATGTTTAACTGATTAAGCTTGTTTTTAAGTTTATTGGGCTTTTTGGTACATTTATAAGTAAAATGTCCAGACTCGCCACAATTAAAATATTTTCCTTTTGAATGATTTTGAAAACTCTTTTTTTTACCAAAAGATTTTTTCTTATAAAAAGTATAAGGTTTTTTTTTTTAATAAAAATCATCACGGTTTCTACTTCTTTTCTTGGCATGAGGTTTAGCAAATTTATCAAAGTATTTGTGTTTCTATTCAAAAGGAGCAATAGGAGGAAGGCCAAATTATTTACAAAAATTTTCCATTTCAAATTTGGCTTTCTTAATATTTGTCATCTGTTGACAAAGCAATTTTTTTATCACGACACATACTAATACCAAGGGACTTTGGCTTCTGGTAGGTGTTTTATATCTGTTCATCTAGTCTCTTGTGTTGTCTCTCAATTTTTTTCTTCGTGCTCTATTCATCTGGTCAAAATTCTTGTTTCTGTTGGTGTCACCCTGATTGTAAAGAATCTCAAGAACCATATCTGTAAGGCCCGTTTTGCTCGAGAGAACGTTTAAGGCATGAGTGGGTAGATGGTTGACCCCAGGGTATGTGTTATGAAATGCAACATGTACTTGAATGAAGACAGGATTCGTGAGTATTAAGTTTGGTTTTGATTGATTTCATAATGAATAAGATGTTTAGATCTAATTCATCTATTAGTTCTAGATCTAGTATACCTCTTGATATGATTAATGAGGAAGACTTTTTAGTTGAAGAAACTAATAATATTGATTTTAATAAATGGAATATTCCAATGTTAAAACTGTTGAACAAACCTATACTATTTCTAAAATCCATGAGAAATGTTGTTTGTTTAACAGAAAATTGATTCAAGATTTTCTAGTCAAATGTTACAAATTTCTACATATTGGTTCTGTTCAAGTTTATGTTAAACCTCTTACGAGCAAAGATATCAATGCTTCGATACTTCTTTGTTTGCGTGATGCTAGATTCAATAAATTTGAAACTAGTATACTTGGTATGATTCAATCTTCTTTGTTTATTGGTCCTATTCATTTTGATTGTTTTCCTAATTTAACTTTTTTTTGGATGATCCTAATATTCTTAAGGCTTTGACTTTAAATATTTTAACGTCAGGGTATGATATGGAAGAAGGTAGTAAATCTCTTGCCATAGTTTACTATATTTATTATCGAATATTAAAAACTAATTTAAATCCTAAAGCTATTTTAAAAACTTTAGGAAATAAAAATTTGTTAATTTAGAAATCTACTCCAGATGCTAATATTTAGGTTCCCAAAAACAAAATCCACTGGAAGGATATCACTCTTCTTGATGAATGGACTTTGGAACATGAAGTTCCTCTTGTTAAGGTTATTTATGATGAACTTAACCTTGATTATATTCCACAATATTTGAATGTTACTATTAAAATTAGTTTTGATCAACCTCTAGTTGACAACCAAAGAAGAATTCTTTTGCGGGAACTAGAAGTTCATTTGTTGGATTCATTGCTGATAACCCGTAAATAAGAGACCAAAATCTCATAAACTTTCTAGTAGATTTAGTAAAAACTATTAAACTCGATTTAAAACTTAAATGTATTTCTACATCCTCACAGGTTATTTCCACCTATTACACTACCAAAGATACATATGTATCCAAAGGTAAATCCATAAAGAAAAAAGCTAATAAAGAAGAAGAAGAAGATGCTTCATCTTTATCTCTAACAATTTTGGATATGTTTGCTCTTGTTAATAAAGTTTTTGAAATTAATTTAATTGCTTTACATAAAAAAAATATAGTTATGCTAAAAATCGTGATAAGATAAAATCTTACCATGTTACTTTTTCAAACTCTGAAAAATCACTTGCTAAGAGAAAATGGAAGAAAAAATGTATGCCCTACAAAAGCATATACTTTTCTTTTTTCTTGAAAATTATTATGTTTCTAAGCATAGTTTAAATGTGGCTAAAACAAATTTTGTCAAGATCGAATGAAAGACCAAGGTTAAATCAAGCCATCCTCCTTTAGAGACAATTATTATTTCTCATAAAGGAGCAAACATTAATGCTTCTTGTTTCAAAGTACCCAATGCTGATAATAAAGTTACAATTTTCATTGAAATGAAGAAAATTATTGAACAAAATAGTTTTGTCAAACTCATCGTGTTATAGGTCAGCAATTGAATCGTATTGAAGAAAAAAGGTTGAAAGTCCTGTTTCTACTTCAACTTCCAAACCTGAAAAACCTTTGATTATTTTACTAGAGAATAAGCAAGGTCCTAAGACCAAATAGGCTAACACTCTTGATAAAATTAATCAAATGCTTGCTTATTTAAAAAGAAAACAACTCTCTACCAGTGCTTTAAATAACAATGGTAAAGAAGTTGCTTCTAGTTTTTCTACCGATGAACCATCCGACACTAATTATTTTGCTAATAAAAATCTTGTTTTACTTGAAAAAAATTCTTAATATATTGATCTGGAAAAACCTGGGATTAAAAGATTTTCTCCAAAAAAGGCCCAATCCAATGAGTCTAACAAAGAATTTGTACCCAAACCTACTCCACTTGATCTATAGCTTGAAAGATTTTTTCAAACACAATTTTCTGTTTCTTCTGATAAACTTTATATATAATATATTGATGGATTAATAGAACAAGAAATTCTCAATACCATGAATAAAATGTCCATGATTGCAAATGCCTATATTAATAACAATAGTCTTAGTCAAACCAAATGTTTTGCTACTGTTTTCAAAATGGATCGGCATAATAAAAGATTCCTCTACTTCCTCCAATTTTGCAAGAGATATAAAATCCATTGGATATTAAAATGGAGTTATGATTGGAATGGTGATTTACTCATCCAGTATCAGTTTGTTAAGTGGTGGGACAAATTTCCTCACACACAAGATGTTATTGACAATGATGCTCGAGACTTTCCTCAAACTGCTCTAGATCTTAAGAGCATTGAAAAATTTTCGCTTGTTAAGCAAATAACTTTGCCTAAATACCCTAACACTTAGGCCACTACTTTTGCTAAACTTACTACTTCTACTATTTGAAAAATCTAGCAAGTCTTCTAAATCCAAGAAAAAGAAGAATCTAATCCAAGGATTAACAAAAATTAATTTAATTTATCTACTACAGAAGCAATTGCAAAACATTGAGAAAATTGATAAGAATAATTTTGATACTGAGTCAAAAGCATTCTCTGAAGCTTCAGTTACTGATCACTACAATAACATATTTGGATATGATTCAAAAGACACTCCAAGGTTATTTGATGACTGATCCATCGGCACAAGCCGATAAATATTCAAAAGCACCAAATGACTACAATCTCTAAAAAGATTGTTTAATCATCTACTTTTTTTACAAGATTCATGCTAATTTGCTTTATATATTGAGTCCCACATTGCTCAAAAAAGACTCTTGTATTGACTTGGTGTCCTATATAAAGATTGACCTAGAAGGGCGGGGTGGGAACCTACTAGGGTCAGGCCGCCCCCGCATGGCAAGCAGGGTTGCCTGCCTCATCATCCAGGGGCGAGGTAGTGAGGTGAGTTCAGCCTAAGTGTTGCTCGACCTCTGCAAGGATTTTTGGGTGAGCCCAGCTTTACATGCTGCTTAGCCCCTCTAGCCAAATGCAAGGGTCAACGAGGTGAGTTCAACCTAAGTGCTGCCCTCCATCAAAGCATCTTAGCAAGCCCAGCTTCACATGCTGCTCAACTCCTCTCAGCATGCGCGAGGGCCAACGAGGTGAGTTTAGCCTAGGTGCTGCCCGACCTCTATTTAAGCATCTCGACGAGCCAGACTTCACATGCCACTCAGCCCCTCTCGCTAAGTATGAGAGTCAACAAGGTGAGTTCAGCCTAAGTGTTGCTCGACCTCCGTCAAAGCATCATGACAAGCTCGGCTTCACATGTCGCTCACCCGCTCTCGCCAAGCGCAAGGATCCACGAGGCGAGTTCAGCCTATCTGCTGCTCGACCTTCACAATGATTTCTGGGCGAGCCTAGCTTCACATGTTGCTCGGCCCCTCTGGCCAAGCGCAAGGGCCAAGGAGGTGAGTTCAGCCTAAGTGCTGCTCAACCTCCTTCAAAGCATCAGAACGATCCCGGCTTCACATGTTGCTTGGCCCCTTTTGCTAAGCTCAAAGATCCATGAGACGAGTTCAGCCTATGTGCTACTCGACCCTGCAAGAGTTTCCACACTCTTGCGGGGTGCCATGGAACACATCTGCCTGCCCTTATGGCATAGAAATTCATTCACCCACCAGGAAGAAAAAGAGACAAGTCGTCAACGTTGACAATGCCAACAACGGATAAATGCTTAGTAGCCGCTAAGGGTCGCGCACAGAACGCAAATAGACGGTGAGAAAATAAAGGCGACAGAATGTGAGATCATAAGCAAAGAACATTTTACTCATCAATTGTTAGAATCTTTACAAAGAGGGTGATTACAACATCCTCACAAGGAACCTTGCAAGAAGAAAGAAACAAATATGCATTCAAGAGGGAAAATGAGCTATTAACGAGATCAGAGTCGGTAGGGTACCTGGAGGCACCATCCCAGACGTATACAAAAGGTGAGGGCTAGGGAATCCATGCGTCCCAAGGTCCCTAGTTTGTAGGCCATCGCATGGAAGCCACTATCTCTATTGGTCATTTCCACACATTTAAAGCTAAATAGGGCTCTTGCGTGGAAATGGCAGGCCGAGGTTTCCACCTAAGGATGGCGGACCGAAGCTTCCACTTCATGAATACCACCAGCACCTGGGGAGTAGGTGAGCCCTAACAACCCCACCACCAAGAAAGATGCTGACTAGGGCAATGCTAAATAGGCGAGTTCGGCCTAACTCATTTTGCTGAATGGGCCTTAATGTCATAACAGAATGTGGGCTACATGACGGGTTGTGAGATAGGAAAGACAGTTGAATGTTGTGGCCATAAAACTTGGGCCACATTGTCTCTACAACCCATCTCATAACATCAACTTCGGCAACCAGCCTAACGGTCGGAGGCTTACAGACCACTTCATAAAGAGAAATTGGGTTAAATCGACAATGCCTGACAACCTGAGACCGAATTTTAGTGCCCTTTAGAGGAAAAACCCATCTAATGCCCCAACCAGGTGCCATGAGAAGCCGCCTCACATTTACTCTAACACTGACACACGACAAGCCCTTACCTAGGGGACTCGACTGGGGGATGGAAGGCTCGTCAGGATTGAGGCTTTATAAGAACTAAATTCACTTGAGGTAGAGAGGAGGAGTCCAAAATGCTAAGGAGGAGTCTGAAATGCTAGGAAGAGGAAGAGGGAGATGTGAAGGATATCAACCATCAAGGGGTGCTTTATATAGGCTGCTCGTGACATTATGCTACCCATGATCTGGGGAACATGTGTATCCCATGAGCCTGTCAAGTACGGCATGAATCTCACAAGGGGAGGATTGGGCCCCCTGGCCTCACAGGAGGGGCAATGGTGTGGCCTGACTCGACGATGCCGAAACCACCCCTCCCTATCGAATATGGCATGGGCTACTAGATGAACACCTCTGTTGAGGATTGCCCAAGAGGGCTTATGAGAGGATAATATTGTATAATTAGGCATCATGATTAAGTGAAATGTAGAATAAAATTTATGAAAAAAAAGCTTAACTAAACATTAAAATAAAAATAAATGCTAAAACTCAAGTCTGATAATTTTTTGGCCTTTCATCTATTTAAAGTGTGGTAGACCCTTGTGGTCATGTGACCATTTTTTACTTATTTCATCGTGTGATAACACAACCAGCTTCTAGACTGTCTATTTTCTATTTTCTAACCTTGTATTTCTACTAAAATACGCCTGCTCTACCATAGGGTCATGATGGGTGATTGAGCTGAAATATTGCATATTTTAGCTATTTAAAACCAATGTATTTTAAATTCATCATGACATTATTATTGGTTTTAAATGGAAAAATAGTTAAAATGAATAAATCAAAGTTGTGATTTTAATTGATTAAAAGCATGAATTTCTGCTTGAATTCTACCAACTATTGATTACTGTGCATTCTAGTCCATAATTTTTCTTGCTTTCCATTATCATTTGTGTTTGTACCATTGTTCTCCTTGTTCTTCATGTTCATAAGGTTTCTTGAGCTATCTTTCCATCTTCAAAAGATAGAAGCACTTCTTGCCAACCCATAACCATAGGGCATCCTCGGCATTAAATTCTTGGCTACAAATTTTGTCTTATTTCTTTTTATTTTCTCCCCAAAACAGATCAGATTCATCCAGCACCGTTCCAACTTCCACCAACAAGAACAATTCAACATGCTCTTGTTTGCCGGTTTCCTCAAAACTTGGGAGCATCATCACTCACGAATGGAAGGGAAACAACTCATACAAACACAGCACTTGCAGAAAAATCACATGTGCAGCAGCTACTACAGCAAAAGAAAGAAGATCATTCAGACAGCACTCACACATGCATGCACACATGTACACATCAGTAAGCAAACATGCAACAAACCAGCACATGCAGATCACTCGGGCAGCACGTTACAGCAACTCACAGCCAGCCACTCACACCATACAGCAGACCAGTTCACACATGCATGACAGCAACCACTCATTCGGATCACACCAAGCAGCAGAAAGCATTCGGACAGCACTCATGCACAATACACATGCAACACATGCAGAAAAGTGCAAAACACATGCAGACCAGCAGAGCATTCGGACTCAAACATGTAGCCACTCACACATGCAATGCACACACAACAACCAACTCACACGGACACCATGCATGGGACCAACTTACACATGCAGGAACACAGCACGTTGCAGACGTTGTACAGCAGCAAAACAAACTCATTTGGACCACATGGAGAGCAGCTGGACGTGCAGGAGATCAGTTATGTGCTGCTGGAAGCTTTTGGCATGTGAAGCTGAGAGATGGAAGCACGTTGAAGATAGCAGAATGATGGAATTCACATGCAAACATGCAGCAACAAACCCACCTAGACAGCACACAAACGGAAAGCACATGGCAAAGTGGTCTACGGAAGCGTCAACCTGAACGTGCAGCAGCAGAGTTTTATTTCTTTTTCTTTTTCCATGTGGACGGGAAGCACCAACCTGGACGTGCAGCAGCAGCAGAGTTATTTTTTCTTTCTTTTTCATTCGGTTAGCTGGAGCAGCTAGAGATCAGCTATTTATTTAGCTGGTAGCAGCAGCAGCAGAAGGCAGTTTTGAATTATTTTCTTTTCATTTAGAAGCTAGCGGCAGCAGTAGAACCTAGCTTAAGCTTGGAGTTATTAGTTTGTTCTTTCATTTTTTTTTTTTTTTTTTTTTTGTTTAAGCTGGAAAATAGCAGAGTGGTGTTCGGCAGTTTGTTTTAACTTAAACATAGTGTTGTGTTCGGTAGTTTTTGTTTTAACTTAAACATAGTGTTGTGTTCGGCAGTTTTTGTTTTTGGCTACAATGCTTTGTTGTTTTAGAATTTTTATTAAATGTATTAAGAATTGTTTTAGAATTTTATTTCATTAAGTGTAATACCTTAATTTCTTTGAAGTGTGCTAGTTGGTTTCATGCAACAAGAGAATTGTTTTAGAAGTTTTAATCAAGTATGCTAGTTTGTTTCATGAAACAAAGGAATTGTTTTAGAAGTTTTTAATTAAGTGTGCTAGTTTAATTTATTGCAAGAAGGGTTTGGTAGAGAACTTTTGTTTTTGTTTTAGTTGGGTAATTTATTTGTTGTTTACTTATTTCATGTTATTTATTTTTATTGTTTCATTAAGCTTTCATTTTAATAGTGATTACAATTGCTATGGTTTAATTTGAGAATTTGTGATGAACCCTAGAATATTGATTTGGAGACTTTTCAATTTTCAGTACATGCTTTGTCAATTACTTTCTAATTTAGTTTAATTCTTAATTTAGTTTTATTAATTTCTGAGTTTAATCTATTAGTCCTTTACATTCCAATCCAACAATCAAAATCTAAAAACATGAATCTAGTCCATGACTAGTAACCTCTTCCATCCATTGCACATATCATCCTCTTGTTTTCTCTTTGTGAAGTTTTTCACATTTTTCAACGAGTTTAATTTTAAGTAACTTTCCCTGAGGAGACGATCTAGAAATTTATTCCTAATTATTACACGACATCCTCCTGCACTTGGGATAGCATTAGTGCTACTCATTTTTGAGTGAGTCAAGTTTTTGGCGCCGTTGCTGGGGAAAAGTCGTCTAACTTAAATTTAAACTTGTTATTTTATTTTTCTCTACCATATTGTCTCTGGTTACTCGTCTCATTTGCATCAACCACTCATTTCTAACATATTAGATTGATGTTTCATGTCATGGGTGAGAGACACTTCAAATAGGTTGCTTAGAGTCACATTGAGTGTTGAAGTAGTATACACAGCTTGGAGATAGATAGCTCGTCTGTCTTTTCTTTGAGTGAGCCAGGTGACGAAATTGAAATTGAATCAGAAAACATGGCTGCACCTGCACCACGCACTCTTAAGGACTATTTGCAACCCACTCGTACCACTACACCTTCATGCATTGTTTTACCAGAAAATGCACCTAATTTCTCTATCAAGCATGGCATGATGTCAGTGATACCTCAGTTCCACGGGATGGATTCTGAGAGTCCTTACCAGCACTTGACAGATTTTGAGTTGGCTTGTGCTACTTTTATCACTGGGGTTGTTACTGATGAATTCATTAGACTTCGTTTATTTCCTTTCTCTTTAAAGGATAAAGAGAAGATTTGGTTTAACTCTTTGAGACCTAATTCCATTTCTAGTTGGTCTGACATGCAGCGTGAATTCTTACAGAAATTTTTTCCTTTTCAGAGAACTCAGTTTTTGCAAGAGCAAATCAGCCAGTTCAATCAGAGACCTGATGAGACCTTTCAGACCAGTTGGGAAAAATTTAAGGATTTGGTGAACATTTGTCCACATTATGGTTTTGAATCTTGGAGGCTGGTGAGCTATTTTTACACTGGTCTCACTCCGGAATGCAAGCAGTTTGTTCAGACAATGTGCAATTGGGAGTTCTTCAGCAAGGAACCTGATGAAGCATTATCAATTTTTGACTACCTTGCTGAGAGCGCACAACAGTGGAACACTCGTACTAATCGAGTTCCATTAGCAGCACAACCACTGAGGGCTATTTCTGGATGGGGCAGATATGAGCTTAAAGAAGACACTGATGTTCAAGCCTGAATAGCTGCATTGACTAGAAGACTAGAAGTCATGGAAATAGAAAAAGTGAAGGCTACGAAAGTAGTAGAGGCATGTTCTATATGTGCTGATTCAAACCATAAGACCCAAGACTGCCCAATTATGCCAGTATTTCAAGAAGGTGGGTCTGAGCCAATGCAATCAGCTAACTGGGTTAATAGAGCACAGAATCAGCCTTTCTCCAACACATATAATCCGGGGTGGAGGAATCACACAAATTTCTCATGGAGAAATGATCAACCAGGTCGGTCCCCACCACCTCAACAGCAGCTATTTAATCAAGGTGCTCCTCAGCACCAGTATCCGCCATATTAGAATCCTCAGAGCTATTCTTATGTAGCTCCTCCTGGATTTCAGCCTCATGTAGCTGCACAAAGTTCTTAGCCTTCATCATCTGCAAAGAAGACTCTAGATGACAGTATGGCTCAGATGGCCAATACACTTCAGCAATTCATGCAGATTCAGGCCACCACAAATAATCAGAACACTCAGGCCATAAATGAGTTGCGTGGCACTATTAATAAGATGAGCACAACCTTGAACATCCTAGAGAAAGGGAAATTTCCAGCACAGCCTCAGCCTAATCCTCAAGTATACAGACAACAACAACATCAAGTGCATAATGTCTCAGGAGACGTTATTGAGACAGCAAAAGCTGTTCTTACTTTGAGAAGTGGGAAGGAAGTTCCCCGACCTGAGATGACCATAGACACAGAGGTAGTTGCTCCAACGCCTAAAGATGCAGCAGAGACGGATGAAGTTGAAAAAGAACCAGAGGTAGTGAGACCAGAACTGAAGAAGCCTGTGAGTGCAGATGTTGAGACTAGTAAGGGATACCAACCTGTGGTTCCCTATCCTCAGAGATTGGCAGCTGGCCAAAAGAACAAGTATCACACGGAGATTCAAGAGATTTTCAAGCAAGTGAAGATCAATATTCCACTCTTGGATGCCATACAACAAGTGCCTTCATATGCAAAGTTTTTGAAGGACTTGTGCACGGTGAAGAGGAAGCTGAATGTGAAGAAGAAAGCTTTCCTAACGGAGCAAGTTAGTGCATTGATATTGAGCGAGACTTCTCAGAAGTTTGGAGATCCTGGCTCTCCCAACATTTCCATTATGATTGGTGAATCACGCATTGGGAGAGCTTTACTTGATTTGGGGAGTAGTGTGAACTTGCTACCGTTCTCAGTATATGAGCAGTTGGGATTGGGTGAGCTAAAAAAGACCTCTATCATGCTACAGTTGGCTGACAGATCAGTTAAGGTACCGAGGGGTATTGTAGAGGACGTGTTGGTCCAGGTGGACAAATTCTACTACCCAGTGGATTTTGTGGTTCTTGACATGTAGCAACCGGTCTCCACTATTTACCAAGCTCCTGTCATCCTAGGAAGACCATTTCTAGCTACATCAAATGCATTGATCAATTGCAGAAGTGGAGTTTTGAAGCTTAACTTTGGGAACATGGCACTTGAGTTGAACGTTTTCAACGCTTGCAAGATGCCAGCACATTTTGATGACACAAGCGATTTGAATGCTGTGGAGAGTTTGACACCAACAGATTTTATTTGCTCAACTTCTCCCTTCTCTGATGATGATTATATTTTTCAGACACTTGAATTTTTACTTGATGAGAAAATTGATCATATCAATGAAGATGACTTCGATTTTTTTTATTGTTTTGCAGATTCTTCATTACCACTTGAAGTACAGTTTGCGGGAGCAAGATGGAAACCCCAGTTTGAAGCCCTACCACCACCAGACATGCTTAAATCTTCAGAGGAAGAAGTTACCCAGTTGGAGCTGAAACCGCTTCCTCAAGATTTAAAGTATGTGTTTCTTGGTCCTGAAGAAGGCACTTTTCCGGTGGTGATTTCCTCAAAGCTAAATCAGAAGGATGAAGCCCAGTTGATTGAAGTATTAAGGAAGCATCGAGGCACAATTGGTTGGACAATAGCTGACATCAAAGGCATTGATGCCGCTGTATGTACCCATAGAATCCATCTTGAAGACGATGCTAGACCGGTTCGTGATGCTCAACGCAGGCTCAATCCTACCATGAAGGAAGTTGTGAAAGAGAAGGTGCTTAAGCTACTCGCAGTGGGTATCATTTATCCCATCTCAGACAGTAAGTGGGTAAGTCCAACTCAAGTGGTACCAAAGAAATCTGGTTTGACTGTCATAAAAAATGATAAAAATGAGTTGATTCCAACTAGAATGGCTACTGGCTGGAGAATGTGCATTGACTATAGAAAACTTAACTCAGCCAGTAGGAAGGATCATTTTCCTTTACCATTCTTGGATCAAATTTTGGAAAGAGTAGCTGGTAATGCATATTATTGTTTCTTGGATGGCTATTCTGGTTATTATCAAATTGCTGTAGCACCTGAGGATCAGGAGAAAACCACTTTCACCTGTCCTTTTGGCACTTTTGCTTTTACTAGAATGCCTTTTGGTTTGTGTAATGCTCCAGCTACTTTTCAGAGATGCATGATGAGTATTTTTTCTGATATGATTGATGACATTTGTGAAATATTCATGGATGATTTCTCTGTTTTTGGAAAATCCTTTGAGAGTTGTTTGCATAATTTGGCACGTATTCTCCAGAGATGTGAGGAAAAAAATCTTTTACTTAATTGGGAGAAATGCCAATTTATGGTTACTCAGGGCATTGTATTGGGGCATATTGTTTCTTCTGAGGGTATAAAGGTTGACAAGGCAAAGATTGAATTAATATCTAAACTTCCTATCCCTAGGACAGTTAGGGATATTCGTTCTTTTCTTGGTCATGCTGGCTTTTATAGGCGGTTTATTCAAGGGTTTAGTTCTATTGCAAAACCTTTGTGCACTCTTTTACAAAATGATATTGAATTTGTTTGGACTGATGAGTGCCGAAAAGCTTTTGATACCTTGAAAAAGTCGCTTACCACTGCCCCTATTGTGAAACCCCCGCAGTGGGACCTTCCCTTTGAGATTATGACAGATGCTAGTGACTATGCCTTAGGAGCTGTTTTGGGGTAGCGAGTGGATAACAGACCTTTTGTGATTTATTATGCCAGTAGAACTTTGAATGATGCCCAGAAAAATTATACCACTACTGAAAAAGAATTGTTTGCAATGGTTTTTGCACTTGATAAATTCCGGGCTTATATTCTTGGTTCTCCTGTTACTATTTTCACTGACCACTCTGCTCTTAAGTATTTGTTGGCTAAAAAAGATGCAAAACCACGCTTGATTCGCTGGATTCTATTACTTCAAGAGTTCAACATCAACATTAAGGACAAGAAAGGAGTTGAAAACGTGGTAGCTGACCACCTCTCTAGATTGTCATCATCTCCTTCTTCACATGTCAGCCTCCCTCTTGATGATAGTTTCCCGGATGAGCAGCTGTTTGTGGTTGATAGAGCTCCCTGGTATGCTGACATAGTCAATTATCTGGTGACTGAGCGAATGCCTTCTGAATGGTCAACCCAAGATAAGCGTCGGTTTCTATCTGAGGTAAAACATTTCTACTTTGACGACCCTTATCTTTTCAAATATTGTTCGGACCAATTGATTCGGAAATGCATTCCTGATGATGAGTTTTCTTCAGTATTGAGATTTTGTCATATGAGTGCATGTGGTGGTCATTTTTCAGCAAATAAAACAGTGGCAAAAATTTTGTAAAGCGGTTTTTATTGGCCTTCCATGTTTAAAGACGCTTACAATTTTTGTAAAGCATGTGAGTCTTGTCAAAAGTTGGGAGCCATTAGTAAAAGAAACATGATGCCCCTTTCCCCCATTCTTACTTTAGAAATCTTTGATTGTTGGGGAATAGACTTCATGGGACCTTTTCCGGTTTCCTTTGGAAACACATATATTTTATTGGCTATGGACTATGTTTCAAAGTGGGTTGAGGCCATCGCTTGCAAAATCAATGACCATCATGTTGTACTAAAATTTTTACAATCTTTGTTTGCTCGATTTGGCATGCCCAAGGTTATCATTAGTGACGGGGGTTCTCGTTTTTGCAATAAACCATTTTCTACACTTGTGAAGAAATATGGTATCACACACAGAGTTTCTACCCCTTATCACCCTCAAACAAATGGGCAAGCTGAATTGGCAAACAGAGAAATAAAAATCATTCTGGAGAAAACAGTAAATCCTAATAGGAAAGATTGGTCGATTAAGCTTATTGATGCTTTGTGGGTTTATAGGACAACTTTTAAAACAAATCTAGGGATGTCTCCCTATCGATTAGTTTATGGTAAAACTTGTCATTTACCTGTTGACATTCAGCATCGAGCTCTTTGGGCCATAAAACATGTTAACATGTCACTTGATGAAGCTTCAGAGTTGAGAAAATTGCAGATCAATGAATTGGATGAAGCTCGTCGGAATGCTTATGACAACGCGCAACTGGCAAAGGAACGCATGAAAATTCTGCATGATCAGAAAATTCATCCAAAGCATTTCACACTTGGCCAGGAAGTTCTTCTTTACAACTCTCGCTTGCATATTTTTCCTGGAAAGTTGAAATCCCGATGGAGTGGGCTGTACATTGTAAAGGCCGTTCATCCTCATGGCGCGGTAGACATTGTCAATCCGAAGAATGGTAATAGCTTCACTGTCAACGGATAACGTCTAAAGTCATTTTTGAAGGTCTTTAATCCACATGAAGAGATCTTGCTTGTGCAAGACCCCAGGGAAGTGTTTTGATTTGCTTCTCCTTCTTTACAATTTTCTTTACTTGCTCTGTTTCTATTTGTTCTTTTGCTTTGATTTTATATTTCATGTTGTTTGTTTGTTTTGCTTGTTTTTTTTTTCTGTGCTCTTTGTTTTCTTTCGATCGATTCATTGAGGACTATGTCTCTCACTAGTTGGGGGGTAGCATGTGTGCACATAAAAAAAAAAAAAAAAAAAAAAAAAAAAAAAAAAAAAAAAAAAAAAAAAAAACCAAAAGTTTGAAATTTGAGATTTGTGAAAATTGAACATCTTGGCGGAGTAGTTGAGCGGGATCATTTGTGAAGATTTATTTTCAAGCTTAAACATAGAGCATGATTTTTGATGCATCATATTTTGTTAATATGTGGCTTGAAATACCGGGATGTTATACTTATTAAGATGAAACATGATAAAATTTTTGTAGAACAAAAGGCAAATTTTGAAGGACATTTTGCACATGCTTACGCTTGTAGTGTTCCTTATTTACCATTCATTGATTTAACACTGGAGAAGTAAATTACAGGACTACCGAGCCATGCCAAAAAGAAAAAAAAAAATTGAAAAGATTAGAAAAAAAAAAAGAGAGAGAAAAGGAATAAAGGCAACTTAGTGAACTTTCCTAAGTAAAAAGGGCTAGAAACAGTTATCCAAGACTTTGGGGGTTGAGTGTCCAACCTTTAAAAACAAAGCTGGCGTGAAAACTGCTAGTCCCTTGGGCTTTGAGGTAGTTAGAATCAGCAATGATTAATCTTAAGGTTGAAAAATCCAATGACAAATCATGGCTAGTAATAAGGAACGCACAGCCAGTTTAGCTCCACACACACATTTGAATTTCAAGAAATTTGCCTCAATTCTACGTGAAAGATTGTTGAGATAGTCTTGGTGGGTATAACCCTTGGGGGTTGAGTAGTAACATGTCACTTTTGTGAGAATTCAGAATTGTATTTGATTGTTTTTGTTTGAATTTCGATCTTTATGCAATATTCATCTCAATTAATTTTCACTATTTTGCTCAAGGATTAGTAAAATGCTAGTTGGGGGGTGTGATTGAGCTGAAATATTGCATATTTTAGTTATTTAAAACCAATGTATTTTAAATTCATCATGACATTATTATTGGTTTTAAATGGAAAAATGGTTAAAATGAATAAATCAAAGTTGTGATTTTAATTGATTAAAAGCATGAATTTCTGCTTGAATTCTACCAACTATTGATTACTGTGCATTCTAGTCCATAATTTTTCTTGCTTTCCATTATCATTTGTGTTTGTACCATTGTTCTCCTTGTTCTTCATGTTCATAAGGTTTCTTGAGCTATCTTTCCATCTTCAAAAGATAGAAGTACTTCTTGCCAACCCATAACCATAGGGCATCCTCGGCATTAAATTCTTGGCTACAAATTTTGTCTTATTTCTTTTTATTTTCTCTCCAAAACAGATCAGATTCATCCAGCACCGTTCCAACTTCCACCAACAAGAACAATTCAACATGCTCTTGTTTGCCAGTTTCCTCAAAACTTGGCAGCATCATCACTCACGAATGGAAGGGAAACAACTCATACAAACACAGTACTTGCAGAAAGATCACATGTGCAGCAGCTACTACAGCTAAAGAAAGAAGATCATTCAGACAACACTCACACATGCATGCACACATGTACACATCAGTAAGCAAACATGCAACAAACCAACACATGCAGATCACTCGGGCAGCACGTTACAGCAACTCACAGCCAGCCACTCACACCATACAGCAGACCAGTTCACACAGGCATGACAGCAACCACTCATTCGGATCACACCAAGCAGCAGAAAGCATTCGGATAGCACTCATGCACAATACACTTGCAACACATGCAGAAAAGTGCAAAACACATGCAGACCAGCAGAGCATTCGGACTCAAACATGTAGCCACTCACACATGCAATGGACACACAACAACCAACACACACGGACACCATGCATGGGACCAACTTACACATGCAGGAACACAGCACGTTGCAGACGTTGTACAGCAGCAAAACAAACTCATTCGGACCACATGGACAGCAGCTGGACGTGCAGGAGATCAGTTATGTGCTGCTGGAAGCTTTTGGCATGTGAAGCTGAGAGATGGAAGCACGTTGAAGATAGCAGAATGCTGGAATTCACATGCAAACATGCAGCAACAAACCCACCTAGACAGCACACAAACGGAAAGCACATGGCAAAGTGGTCTACGGAAGCATCAACCTGAACGTGCAGCAGCAGAGTTTTATTTCTTTTTCTTTTTCCATGTGGACGGGAAGCACCAACCTGGATGTGCAGCAGCAGCAGAGTTATTTTTTCTTTCTTTTTCGTTCGGTTAGTTGGAGCAGCTGGAGATCAGCTATTTATTTAGCTGGTAGCAGCAGCAGCAGAAGGCAGTTTTGAAATATTTTCTTTTCATTTAGAAGCTAGCGGCAACAGCAGAACCTAGCTTAAGCTTGGAGTTATTAGTTTGTTCTTTCATTTTTTCTTTCTTTTTTTTTTGTTTAAGCTGGAAAATAGCATAGTGGTGTTTGGCAGTTTGTTTTAACTTAAACCTAGTGGTGTTCGGCAGGTTTTAACTTAAACCGAGTGATGTTCGGCAGTTTGTTTTAACTTAAACATAGTGTTGTGTTCGGTAGTTTTTGTTTTAACTTAAACATAGTGTTGTGTTCGGCAGTTTTTGTTTTTGACTACAATGCTTTGTTGTTTTAGAATTTTTATTAAGTGTATTAAGAATTATTTTAGAATTTTATTTCATTAAGTGTAATACCTTAATTTCTTTCAAGTGTGCTAGTTGGTTTCATGCAACAAGAGAATTGTTTTAGAAGTTTTAATCAAGTATGCTAGTTTGTTTCATGAAACAAAGGAATTGTTTTAGAAGTTTTTAATTAAGTGTGCTAGTTTAATTTATTGCAAGAAGGGTTTGGTAGAGAACTTTTGTTTTTGTTTTAGTTGGGTAATTTATTTGTTGTTTACTTATTTCATGTTATTTATTTTTATTATTTCATTAACCTTTCATTTTAATAGTGATTACAATTGCTATGGTTTAATTTGAGAATTTGTGATGAACCCTAGAATATTGATTTTGAGGCTTTTCAATTTTCAGTACATGCTTTGTCAATTACTTTCTAATTTAGTTTAATTCTTAATTTAGTTTTATTAATTTCTGAGTTTAATCTATTAGTCCTTTACATTCCAATCCGACAATCAAAATCTAAAAACATGAATCTAGTCCATGACTAGTAACCTCTTCCATCCATTGCACATATCATCCTCTTGTTTTCTCTTTGTGAAGTTTTTCACATTTTTCAACGAGTTTAATTTTAAGTAACTTTCCCTGAGGAGACGATCTAGGAATTTATTCCTAATTATTACACGACATCCTCCTGCACTTGGGATAGCATTAGTGCTACTCATTTTTGAGTGAGTCAATGGGGATAGGAGAGTGGTAATCGAAAGAGACATTGAGCTGAATAGGAAGGAGGCTGAAGAATATTTTGTGGTCTAAAGGAAGGAAATCAATTACATAGCAGGGAGATGGAAAAAAAGAAAAGCATAAAAGGAGATTTTGGGAAGGAACCAGGGGCGTCGTGATTCTTCTTCTTCTTTTCCAATTTTTATTCTGAAGAATAAAACCTTTTGTATTAGAGGAGAAATATTTTACTTTCACCATGCAAGAGTAATTATGTGACTAAGCTTGAGCATAGCTCAGATTGGGTTATGATTCTTATAAATCGAATTTCCTTTTGTTTAATTCTCATAGTTCTAAGGGGTTGTAAGTTAGTTTACTAAAGATTCAACATGGATTCTTCCTGTAAGTCTTTGATCTATTATCGACAAGAGGCACAATAGATGCTTGGGTAGCAATGAGAACACAATTAAATGTGTTATTCCAAAACTGCTTACCAATTCCGTAGAAACTTTTGGTGATACTTGAAAAGTGTTTTTAATTGTTGAATTTTCTGCATGTTTATCTTTCGACAGAGGTTAGAGAATAGGGATTTATTTGAGCACAATCCATGAAGAGTAAACCTATAGCTTAGATGCTTGATCTTTTGGCTCTTAGACATAAAATTTGCATTCAGAATTGATTGTCTTTCATCATTCATTGTTTTGACATTTTTAGCTTTACAAACAATTACAAGAAATCTAAGTTGGAAAAGCTACACCTCATGTATTTCACAATCAGTACATTCCATCTTCATCTATACATAGAGAAGCAGTTCCTTTTGAAGTTTAGAGTAGGTTTACACACCAAATCGTTACATAATACATTACACCATTTTTCTGAAATAAAACGCATCCTCAAGCATTTTTCTAAACCTTAAGTGATTTTATATCATTATATTCCCTGTGAAATCGACCTTGGGATTCTCCCTTGAATCAACTTGACACCACTTGTACTTGAGAGGCAACTTTATTGGCAAAGCAAGGGTAGACTATGTCATTATCGAAATCTAGCTTGACTGGCAAGTCCCCCTTGGGCTTCTTTCCCTTCCCTTCCACTGGCAGGCTAGTAGGGCGCTTGCACCCTGGACAACTAATTGGCTCCATCGGGATGGAAGTTCCTAGGTGGCGTAGTGCGGTGTGAGGGGGCAAATAAAGCTGCAAGCTATTAGCACTTAGCAAAGCATTTGTAAGAACTTCTGCTAGATGGGTGAAGACCCAGTCCCGCACGACCTTGATTTAGCGTAGTTCCTCCTGGGTTGCTAGTGACTTCACAAGCACCTCCTCCTGCACAACCCCCCAGTTTGCATGAACGAGGAAGGCTTGTCGACCAGCCTGTCTTGGTGTATACTCCCACCTATTGCCCGATAAAAGCAGAAGCACTTGAACCACAAAGACCACTTATCATATTTCTGTTCCAGGTTGGCCAAAGCCTGGGTGGATCGAAAACTGCAAGTATTCCTGCCTCTCCTCAAGATGTGGTGGGTAAGGAAGAACTCTCGACCAGTAAAGTCTGGCCAGGCATCCCCCACTTCTTCCAAAGCTCGTCACCAAATAATGCAACAACCCCGGAGGATCCTTCACGAGTTAGGATGGAGCTAGGTCGGAGCCACACGCACCATGTCCAACACATCGCAAATCGAAAGGTAGAATTGTAGCTGTAGGCCATTTGAAAATATGGTAAGGAACTCTCGACAGCCCCCTCGTTTAATCACGACACCTCGAGAATTGCATCCCTGAGTACGTCGTACTCTTGCCACAACCCGTCCAAATCGGAGGGAGTCATTGTCGACCACCACAAGGAAACCACGTACCTCTGAACCTCTACTGGCATCTCTACGAGCCTCGTGCCCACAGGGATGGGAAGAGGACTAGGGAGCCTGGTGGGTTTAGGATCCGTGGAACCTTTCAAGGCCGTGTGAGAAGGATTATTGGACTAAAAACTTGACCGGTGCAAAACTGCAAGTGCACAGTATCGTAGTTTTATAGTAAAGTAATAAGAAGAGTATCGTCCTCAGGGATTAATACCTTACGTTTGCCAAATACCAAAATTATACTAAACTTGATTTTATCTAGAGGAATCACTAAGATTTTTGTAGTTGCAATTTAAACTAGATCAACTCAAAGAAAAATATGCAAAGGAAATAACACTGACGTTCGAAGATCAAATTAATGGGAAGAAAACTTCTAGGAAATCGATTTCACCTACTTCTTCACTATGCTTTTCTCATCCAGCTAATTTAATTTAAATCTCTTTTGTCTATTAGCAAATCTCTAATTCATCCAAAAGCCTCTTTCGATAGTCAATTGGAATTGACTCTTGGTTATCAATTCACACAAGAATATGCAAATTCAATAATCAAGAACGCAATAAGACCAATGATTTAATTACTACATAGGTTCATACAAGTCTTTCGATCTCTATACTTACCTATGCTGAAATATCCAAGATCTACCCTATGATTCCCTCTTTCGATAGCAAATCACAAGATTACTTATCATCTAATCAATGGCCAGTTAATTAGAAGCAATAAATTCAGAATAAATCAGATAAACAAAGAGAGAATTGCATTAAATTAGCATAGACAATCAAGCATAGTTCGAAAATAGGTTACATCGTTTTCCTAGAATGAAGAAAATTTAGCTCATGCTAGAAATGGAATTCAACATAAACGAATTCACCATAATTGTTCTGAGAAGATGGGAAGAAAATAAACACTGAAAAATCCTCCTTGCAGCTGCAACTCGTCGTCAAAAGCTCAAGGGAACGATTCAACGCTTTTCTCCCATCCGTGCTCGTGTATGATTCCAACGTACGTGCAATAATTGGAATTCCCTCTCCAAAAACAGATGATTTGAATCCCTCTAGCTATGTTTTTCTCTCCCAAGAAGTGTTCTCCAGTCAAAACTCGCGGCCCTAGAGTGAAAAATTGCTTTTATATGGTGTCACGGCGGAAAACCTAGAATCTGTCAAAATACGATGTTCGCTCGAGCTGGGTGTCGAGCGCACATCGAGCGTTCGACTCTGTTTGAATTCACTCGAGCATCCAGTCGAGCGCATGTCGAGCGTTCGACTCTGCCTGATTTCGCTCGAGCGGCCAATGTCTCCGCTCGAGCGATCTTTGTTTTTCAGCAATCCGCTCGAGCTCCCTGTCGAGCGGCAGTCGAGCGTTTGAATCTGCCTGAATTCGCTTGAGCGGCCAAAAGCCTCCGCTCGAGCGGACTTGTAAAATCTGCAATATGAAATTTTGCAAGTCATCAAATACCCCCAAACTTACAACTTTGTTTGTCCTCAAACAAAAAGAAAAACAAATGATAGTTTAGGCAATATCGACTCGACCCGAAAGAGAAGTATCATCACTCACCAAGCTTTTATGAATTTAGATTTCATCTCTAGTATCTTACTCTTTTAACATCAAAGATGACAGGAAAACAATCAAAAATTTTGCAATTTGTCAAGCAAGAGTTAGGCGTTTACTTCAACCTAAAGCTAAGACCTTGAGTGTGTGTGTGATATAGTCAATTTAACCTCAAACCACCTGCAAACTCAGATAAAAGTAGAACAACCAAAATCAGAAGAATTCTCTTAAAACTTAACCCCATAAGTCCAATTTTCAGAAATCCTCTCCACTAATGTAGTCAACACCAAAATCAGAGATCAAAAGGTCTTTAATAAGGTTGTAATGATAGGCCACAGGGTGAGGGTTAAGAAAGAACTGGATATGAGAAATCAAATCAAACTGGGAAAATACTTAGTGAAAAGAACATTAAAAGAGAAATCCACATGATTCAAATCATAGCTCTTTCTTGGCAATATGCTCATACTTGTGGCATTATTATTACTGTAATCACTGATGTAATACCAACAATTCCCTTAACAAAATCTGAGGTAATTCACACTCCACTTAGCGACTTCTTTTTATTTTTCTTTCTCTTTTCTTCTTCTTCTTCTTCTTCTTCTTCTTCTTCTTCTTTTTTCAGTCACTTCCTTTCTTCTTCTTTTTCTTCTTCTTCTTTGATCAATCAAAGCAAAGATAATACGGTTCATCATGAAACCAATTTTTCTCTTTTAAATGTAACTCTCCACCAAAGTATTTTCTCAAACTATCAAAGGTAGATTCATTGTTTTTCAGGCTTAGAGCTGGCATGGTTTATGTAGTTCAAAGAATAAATAAAGGCTCATGAAGGCTCAAGGGGGTTGACTATGGAAACACACCATGTAATGATGGCATGACATTTAGGACGGCTGGGAAAGCTTTTTGGTTATGCCAAAGAAATGCCTAGATCATTTCTCTGATATTTGGTCTCAACTAAGATTTCGCCTCAAGGACCCATCAACGGATTCTAGAGCAAAGCAAAATCGAACCTCCCTCTTTCAATTAATTCAACTTCTTCTCTTCATAAGCAAAATGGAATAAGAGAAAAACGACTATGTGCTCAATTGTGTTCAAGGTCAAAGATTTAAACTAAAGTACCCACAAAACTTCACTTGACATAAAAGAAATTTTTGAAAATTTTTCTCAAAACCATCTTCAATCACAAATTTCAGAGTCATAGAGAATTCAATCTTACTCCAATGCATGCTTGGTAAGAGAATCAAACATCCCATCAACAACCCAAGACTTAGAAAACAAAAGGATCAAATGATTATAGGAGTTTACACCCCAAACTTAAACTAAACAATGTCCTCATTGTAATGCAAAAGTAAAAAGGATTGAAGAAATAAAGGAACTTCCCTGGTTTCATGGTGAATCTTCCGTAGATTAGAATTTTTCAGCTCTTTATTCTTGCTAAATAATCCTGCATCAAAAACTAATTTATTAAAACTTAAATAAATAAAGATAATAAAATAAATGAAAGAAAGATAGATAGATCTATGGGTTGCCTCCCATAAGCGCTTGTTTTAAAGTCTACAGCCAGACTTTTCAATGATCATCAATTAGGATCTCCAAGAGGAATAAATGCATAGTTCCTCTCCATTTGCTCTCCATAGTAGTGCTTCAATCTCTGACCATTAACTCTGAAAATATTCCCAGTCTTGTCCTTCAAATCTACTGCTCCAAAAGAGAAAACTTCATGAATTGTATAAGGCCCCGTCCATCTTGATTTCAACTTTCCTGGAAAGAGTTTGAGTCGTGAATTGAAGAGTAAAACTTGTTGTCCTGGAGCAAACTCTCGCCTAAGAATCTGTTTGTCATGCCACTTCTTCGTCTTTTTTTTTATAGATCTTTGCATTTTCATATGCATCATTCCGGAACTCTTCCATCTCATTCAATTGAAGAAGTCACTTTTCACCTGCTACCTTCAAATCAAAATTAAACTTTTTTACAGCCCAATAAGCTCTATGCTCCAACTCTACAGGAAGATGACATGCCTTTCCAAACACTAATCGGTATGGAGACATCCCGATAGGTGTTTTAAAGGCTATACGGTATGCCCACAAAGCATCATCAAGCTTCTTCGCCCAATCCTTTCTATTGATTTTGACCGTCTTCTCAAGGATGTTCTTGATCTCTCTATTTGAAATTTCAGCTTGACCATTAGTTTGAGGATGGTAAGCAAGTGCTATCTTATGCTTCACACCATATTTAGAAAGAAGATTCTCAAACAACTTGTTGCAAAAGTGAGTCCCTTCATCACTAATAATAGCTCGTGGAGTGCCAAATCTTGTGAATATGTTCTTGTGCAGAAATTTGAGCACTACCTTTGCATCATTTGTTGTTGTAGCAATTGCTTCCACCCATTTTGACACATAGTCAACTGCTAATAAGATATAAGCAAAACCGAAAGAAGGAGGAAAAGGCCCCATAAAATCTATTCCCCAAACATCAAACAACTCAACTTCTAAGATACCTTTCAGTGGTAACTCATGACGCCTTGAAATATTTCCCATACGTTGGCACCGGTCACAAGTTTTCACCAAAGTGTAACTATCACGAAAAATAGAAGGCCAATAAAACCCACTTTGAAGTACCTTAGCTGTTGTACGAGTGGCTCCAAAGTGTCCTCCATATGATGAGGAATGGCAATGATGGAGGATGTCTTGCATCTCTTCTTCCGGCACACATCTTCTAATTATTTGATCAGGGCATCTTTTGAACAACAAAGGCTCATCCCACAGATAATAATTCACATCATGCAAAAATTTCTTACGTTGATGATAAGTAAGATCAGGTGGTAAAACTTTACAAGCTAGATAGTTAACAATATCAGCATACCACGGAAGCTTGATCTCACATGCAAACAATTGTTCATCAGGGAATGCCTCTTGGACCACTGAATCTGGTCTTTCTTCCTCTTGCTCTAACCAAGAGAGATGGTCAGCCACTAAATTTTCACTTCCCTTCTTGTCTCGAATCTCCAAATCAAATTCTTGAAGAAGGAGGATCCAACGAATAAGCCTAGGCTTAGCATCCTTTTTGCCAAACAAATAGCGAAGTGCTGCATGATCAGTGAACACTATCACCTTTGTACCAATGAGGTAGGACTGAAATTTGTCACAAGCAAACACCACAGCAAGCATCTCTTTCTCAGTTGTTGTATAATTTAACTGAGCTTCATTCAATGTTCGGCTTGCATAATAGATGGCTCTAAACAACTTGTCTCGCCTTTGCCCCCACACTGCTCCAACTACAAAGTCACTTGCATCGCACATAACTTCAAAAGGTTGACTCCAATCAAGCACAATCACAATTGGTGCTGAAATTAGCTTCTCCTTGAGTGCATTAAAGGCCTGCAAATAAACAACATCAAAGTCAAATGCAGAATTTTTCTCAAGAAGATTACATAAAGGTTTAGAGAGTTTAGAAAAATCCTTGATAAATCTTCTATAAAATCCCGCATGTCCTAGAAAACTTCTGATTCCCTTCACATTCTTTAGAGGTGGTAGTTTCTCTATGGTTGCAATTTTGGCTCAATCCACCTCAATTCCTTTAGATGACACTCTATGGCCTAGCACGATCCCTTCTTGAACCATGAAATGACACTTTTCTCAGTTCAAGACTAGATTTTTATCTTCACATCTCTGCAAAACAAGAGCTAAGTTATGCAAACAATGATCAAAAGATGTACCAAAAACTGAAAAGTCATCCATGAATACTTCCATTATATCTTCCACCATGTCAGAAAAGATAGCCATCATGCAACGTTGAAATGTTGCAGGGGCGTTGCACAATCCAAAGGGCATCCTCCTAAAAGCAAATGTTCCATAGGGGCATGTGAATGTAGTTTTCTTTTGATCTTCAGGAGCTATAGCAATCTGATTATACCCCGAATAACCATCCAAAAAACAATAGTAGGAGTACCCAGCCAATCGATCCAACATTTGATCAATGAATGGAAGTGGAAAATGATCCTTCCTTGTTGCTTTATTCAACTTGCGATAATCCATGCATACTCGCCATCCCGTGACCGTTCTTGTAGGAATGAACTCATTATTGTCATTTTTCACCACCGTCATTCCACCCTTCTTTGGTACAACTTGCACTGGACTTACCCATGAACTATCTGAAATAGCATATATAATTCCAGCATTAAGGAGTTTCAAAATTTCAGCTCTCACTACTTCCTTCATTGCTGGATTTAATCTTCTTTGGTGCTCGATCGTTGGCTTGTAAAGCTCCTCCATTAAAATCTTGTGCATACAAATGGAAGGACTTATTCTTTTTATGTCAGAAATAGTCCATCCCAAGGCTGTTCTATGCTCCCTCAATACACGCAGCAACTTTTTCTCTTCTTCGGGTGTGAGTCATGTAGCAACAATCACTGGAAAGGTATCACTATCACCCAAGAATGCATAGCGAAGATGCTCAGGTAATTGCTTCAACTCCGGAGTATTTTTCTGCATCTTTTCTTTATCATTTTCAGATTCACTCTTTGGTACCACCGGCTCTAGCTTCCCCACTTCATTACTAAGTGATGTAACCTACTGCAATGCTCCCAAAGCAAAAACTTAGTGGAGAAATTTTTCACTAACAAAAGGCAAGTCAGATTCACAAACAGCAGAATTATTAAAATCAAAAGCATGAGATGAAGAGGTGATACAGCGTTCTAGGTGGTCGGATGGCATATCTTCTTGAAAGGTCTCTTCTACACATTGCTTAATGACATCTACCCGAAAGCAAGTACTTGGATCTTCTGAAAATTTCATGGCTTGGTAGATGTTGAACATAACCTCTTCCTTGTTTACTCTCAATGTCAATTCATCCTTTTGAACATCAATTAAAGCTCTTCCCGTGGCCAAGAATGGTCGGCCAAGAATTAGTGGGACATCTTTATCTTCCTCCATATCTAACACCACAAAATCAGCAAGGAAAATGAATTTATCCACCTTTACCAATACATCTTCTATGATCCCACGTGGATACTTGATGGATCGATCTGCTAGTTGCAAGGAAATTGTTGTATGCTTCATCTCTCCAAGTCCTAATTTCCTGCAAACAGAAAGTGGCATAAGATTAATGCTAGCACCGAGATCACATAAGACTCTATCAAAAAATGAATCTCCAATAGTGCAAGGCAAAGTGAAACTCCCCGGATCTTTTAATTTTTGAGGCAATTTCTTTTGAAGAATGGCACTGCATTCTTCAGAGAGCTTCACTGTTTCAAACTCTTCCAATCTTCTCTTCTTGGAAATGATGTCCTTCAGGAATTTGACATAATTTGGCATTTTTTCCAAAGCATCTGCAAAAGGAATATTAATGTGAATTTTCTTAAAAATATCCAAAAACTTAGAAAATTGCTTATCTAGTTTTTGCTTTTGAAAACGCTGAGGGTAAGGAAGTGGAGGAGCAAGAATAGGAGGATTGTCAGGAAATGAAATTGTAGGAGGCAAGTCAGTCTCCTCTAGTGTATCATTGACAATCTCCTCTTCTTCTACTTGATCTTTGCTTTGGCCATTGTTCGCAGCGGTAGGGGTGGACTTGCTCTCCTTTAATGGTGCCCTCTCAATTTCTTTTCCATTCCTAAGTGTGATGACCTTGCATTGTTCCTTTGGATTCACTTCAGTGTTGGTAGGAAAAGCTCCTCTTTGTTTGGCATTGATGGTAGTGGCTAGTTGCCCAATTTGCACTTCAAGATTCTTCATAGTGGCTCCCATATTGCTACAATGAGTCTCAATGTTGTCCAACCGTGAATCAGTCTTTTTAAACCTTGCATTGGTCTCCTGAACAAAGGAAATCATGGCATCCTCAAGTGACATCTTCTTCTCACTTGGTTGGCTATCAAATCCTGGAGGAGGTTGAGGTTGCAACACATTCTTTGTATTTCCATATGACAAATTCTCATGATTTCTAAGCCCTGGATGATAGTAATTTGGCATAGGATTACCACGATAGTTGTAGTTCCGATTGTTGACATATTGAACTTGTTCTTGACTCGCCTCATTGCTTGGAACTATCATACTTGTAGATGCAACATATTCTGTACTTTGTGGTATCCTTTGTGTTGTCAAGGCTAAAATCTGATGAGATAGAGTAGCTACTTGAGCGGAAAGGGCTGCTATCGGCTCCAAGTCATGAATTCCAGCAACCTTCTTAGCCAAAGTCCTCTCAGTTGGCCATTGATAGTTGTTTGAGACCATTTCTTCCAAAAGTGCAGTAGCACCTTCAGCTGTCTTCGACATCAAAGTTCCACCAGAAGCAGCATCAACTATAGTTCGAGTTTGCCCATTTAACCCATTATAGAACATCTGAACTTGCAACCAATCTGGCAATCCATGTTATGGGCAACGTCGAACCAAGTCTTTATACCTCTCCCACGCTTCATAGAGTGACTCAAAATCATTTTGCTTGAACTGGCCAATCTCACTCCTAAGTTGGGCTGTTTTTGCAGGAGGGAAGAATTTAGTAAGAAACCTCTCAGCCATGTCCTGCCAACTAATGATGCTTCCCGGTTGTAGAGATTGTAGCCAACCTCTAGCCTTGTCCCTCAAAGAGAAAGGAAACAATCTCAGTCTAATGGTGTCTTCAGTAACACCATTGATCTTCACAGTGTCACAAATCTCCAAGAACATAGCCAAATGAATATTGGGATCATCCAGTGTTGATCCGCTGAATTGAGCCTGCTGCACCATGCTAATCAAAGCTGGTTTGAGCTCAAAGTTGTTGGCATTAATTGGCTGGCTCATTATGCTCGAGTAATTTCCATTCACAACTGGCAGTACATAGTCCTTCAAGGTGCGTGGTAGTACCTCACGATCTTCTTCAGTCATAGCTAGTATCTTATTTCTTCTTAGTGATCTAAGAGTTCTTTCAATCTCCGGATCAACAGGAATAATATCACGAGATCTAGCACGGTGCATCCAATGTCAAAAACACACCTGTAGAACAAATTAAAACAAAATTCTAAATTAAAACCAAGATTACTTTGTATCGATATTGACAAAAAGAATAAGAATAAACCAATCCCCGGCAACGGCGCCAAAAACTTGACCGGTGCAAAACTGCAAGTGCACAGTATTGTAGTTTTATAGTAAAGTAATAAGAAGAGTATCGTCCTCAGGGATTAATACCTTACGTTTGCCAAATACCAAAATTATACTAAACTTGATTTTATCTAGAGGAATCACTAAGATTTTTGTAGTTGCAATTTAAACTAGATCAACTCAAAGAAAAATATGCAAAGGAAAAAACACTGACATTCGAAGATCAAATTAATGGGAAGAAAACTTCTAGGAAATCGATTTCACCTACTTCTTCACTATGCTTTTCTCATCCAGCTAATTTAATTTAAATCTCTTTTGTCTATTAGCAAATCTCTAATTCATCCAAAAGCCTCTTTCGATAGTCAATTGGAATTGACTCTTGGTTATCAATTCACACAAGAATATGCAAATTCAATAATCAAGAACGCAATAAGACCAATGATTTAATTACTACATAGGTTCATACAAGTCTTTCGATCTCTATACTTACCTATGCAGAAATATCCAAGATCTACCCTATGATTCCCTCTTTCGATAGCAAATCACAAGATTACTTATCATCTAATCAATGGCCAGTTAATTAGAAGCAATAAATTCAGAATAAATCAGATAAACAAAGAGAGAATTGCATTAAATTAGCATAGACAATCATGCATAGTTCGGAAATAGGTTACATCGTTTTCCTAGAATGAAGAAAATTTAGCTCATGCTAGAAATGGAATTCAACATAAACGAATTCACCATAATTATTCTGAGAAGATGGGAAGAAAATAAACACTGAAAAATCCTCCTTGCAGCTGCAACTCGTCGTCAAAAGCTCAAGGGAACGATTCAACGCTTTTCTCCCGTCCGTGCTCGTGTATGATTCCAACGTACGTGCAATAATTGGAATTCCCTCTCTAAAAACAGATGATTTGAATCCCTCTAGCTATGTTTTTCTCTCCCAAGAAGTGTTCTCCAGTCAAAACTCGCGGCCCTAGAGTGAAAAATTACTTTTATATGGTATCACGGCGGAAAACCTAGAATCTGTCAAAATACGATGTTCGCTCGAGCTGGGTGTCGAGCGCACATCGAGCGTTTGACTCTGTTTGAATTCACTCGAGCATCCAGTCGAGCGCATGTCGAGCGTTCGACTCTGCCTGATTTCGCTCGAGCGGCCAATGTCTCTGCTCGAGCGATCTTTGTTTTTCAGCAATCCGCTCGAGCTCCCTATCGAGCGGCAGTCGAGCATTTGAATCTGCCTGAATTCACTCGAGCGGCCAAAAGTCTCCGCTCGAGCGAATTTGTAAAATTTGCAATATGAAATTTTACAAGTCATCAGGAGCTATTAAAGGAAAAGGATGAAAAGATGGGTGTAGGGAGTGTCAAGAAGAAAAGGCCTCGATGATGCCTCGATGACGCTCGATAGAATGTGGAAGGGTAGTGCAGAACAGTCTACCCCTGAGATTATATAAGCACCAGGAGGGACGACTCGACTCTCGGGATTGTGGGAGTTTGTATGCCACACAAAAATGGCAAACCCAGATCACAAGGAGAGAACATGACAGGAGCCGCCTGAAACCATCAATGTAGATAGGACAAAATGTGCACAATCAAGTACTTGAAGATAATCGTCTAATGTGCCATAAAAGTAGGAGAGGGAACCGTCGCACCTCACTTTGACGGACGAAAGGTGTGGATGAAAGCCAATCGCAATAGGACACACAAGGAAACCGACAAACGGGCACAATAGCAATACTGAAGGGGAAGGTTGATAACAGTCAACCCAGTGGAAGAATGAGGAAATGAGAGTTTGAAGAAATTACCACCGAATTGGTACGGCAAGAATTGGCAGGGTAACTATCAGAGGGATTTTTTTCTAGGGCTTAAGGCCCAAGGGTACAAGCCTAGACTAGGGTTAACCAGGCAACTGAGATGGATACTGGCCCAAGTTGACCCTTCGGACCCAAGAAGGAGGAAATAAAGATGTCCGAGTCCACATGACTCCACCTGACCCCGGGGGAAGAAGTTTTTCAAGTGGCCACTATGAAGCAGAAGGACCATGATCCTCTGACAACAAGAAAGGGAAGGGGAATGACCCGACGTGTCACACCCACCATACCTAGGGCTGCAAATGAACAAAGTCGCTCGTGAACAATTCGAGATCGACTCATATAAACTCAACTCAGACTCAGTTCATTTAATAAATGAGTTGTCCGTGAACACTAATATTAGTTCGAATATTAAACGAGCAAAACTCGTATAATCTCGACTCGATTTGATTTAGGCTCGTGAACAATATTCGTATAAACTCGATTTGACTCGTTTTGAGCTCGTCACAAAACTCGTAATATTTATATACATATATATTTACATATATACTTACATATATTCTTTTATTATATATATTTTATATGCTATAAATATTATTTTTGATACTTTGTATAAGTCATATATGTTGTTATTTTAAGTTTATGTATAAGTAACATGTTTTAATATTTTACAATAATAATGTATTAAGTTCATAAAAGAATTATTGAGTCAAATATAAACTATTTATAAAAATAAACAACTCTAATTGATTGCGACACTTTCTTAACTAATCATATTTTGATTATTTGGCCATAGTTAATATTATATTAAAAATAATTGAATACTTTAATATTAAATTAATAGCTTTATTATGTAATTTTTTTTTAATGACTTTAATGTATTAGGTATTCTTGATTCCATATGTATTGGAAAGTGACAATGAATCAATGGTACATTGATATTTGATAGGCTTATATTTTAGTATGTGTATATGGCTCATATCAAGTTAAAATTGATCATTATCAGAAATAATCTCATTTATTTATAAAAACAAAAAAAACAAAACAAAACAAAAAATTCATTTGTGCTTCAGCCAACCAATAAAAAAATAAAAAATTGTGGATCAGATTTAAATCAAGCTCGGGTCGAGCTACTCGAGCTCGTATCAACTCGTATATTTTTTGTACTCGAGTTCGAGTCGAGTTCGATCATCATTTATGTTAGACAAGTCGAGCTTGATAAAAAATTTTCAATATTTTTCGAGCTCGAGTGGATATATATGTTAAACGAGCTCTTGACCTCTTGTTCGAATTCGACTCGATTCGGTTCATTTGTAGCCCTAACCATACCTAGACAGGATAGAAGCTACATCACATTAAATAGGCATGACTAAGTAACAATGGGGAATACGCCACCCCGGCGATAAGGCATGGGCCTCTGACCCCAAACATAGGTATAAAAGCGATCCCTAGACACAAAAAAGGAGGGAGGACTTTCTAAACTCTACTCACTACAACCACTCTTAGTCCCTTTAAAGCATTACTAACTTAGGCATCAGAAACTCCCCCCAGCTGCCACCCTAGTCGCTGGATTTTAGAGTTCTTTATGTGTTTTTAGACCTAAGATTGAAGACTCGAGTTGTTGAGGGACCGACCCAAAAGAATACGAAACACGACATCAACACATATATCTCATGTATGTTTAAATTTTATTAGGCATGTGATGTTTTATTAAAATTTTACATATCCAAGCATTCTTACAAATTGACATCTTCAAAAGTTATGATAATTCATGCAAAGATTGATTTCTTAAGCAAAAACACATGCTATTCAATATGTTTGTCATATGCAACCCCAAAGTTGATGAATAACAGTCAACGGGCAATGGCTAGATCCTCTTTAAAGCACTCCAGGTTGATTGTCATATATAAATGGTACATATGGCTGGTGGGTACACCTATGAATGAAAGTATGAAAATTTAGCTGCACAGATATGATGAAATAAATCCGTCAGCTACCTATAGTGCAAAATGGGGAGTTGTGATGTTACTATATGTTAAGCAAGATGTGTTTTGAAAAGAAAAGCAAAAGAAAAGAAAAGATGCAAAACTCTGTTTCTTTGAATAAGTGTTCTCTGTAAGTAAATGTTTTTACAAAGAAGTCTGAATAAAAGAAAGAAAAGTAGGTTATTTGCATATGAAAGAAAAAGAGTCCCAAGTATGAAAGAAATATGTGTTATATGGATGAGCCACTCCACCATTCGAAATAGGGGGATCTCTCCCACCCAACCAACATGGTGCAAGTCATCTCCCTTGTACCCTAACACAGGTTGGCTCTTGCACTAAGATAACATGTTGCACCAAAAAAACGTCTACCTAGCCAAAGAACTTGAAGACATCAACATCTAATACATCGAGAGATTCTATATCTCGACCATCAGGTGAGGCCAAACACGATACCACTCCATCCCAATCATCACGAGGAATTCTCCTTCCCATGTGATGCTTGTGGCAACGTCTAGCAGGAATGGTCTGGGAAAATCTCAACCTCGTCCCATGATGATTGACACACATTTTTCTCACACAGAGACATGATTTTTCACACATAGGTAAGGGTTTCCCACACAAGAAATAAATTGGTGAAAACAAAAAACAAGTTCAGAGTCACAAAAATTAGAGAGTAAATATAACGATAAACATAATGACGAAAACTAGATTTATTCATGATTAGAAAGGGGAAAGGTCACAAAATATGCATGTGCATCTTACATGAATACAACATTCAGCCCACATTCTCCAGTACTATCTTAGAAGCTCACCTACTTTTCTGCATTGGGGTCTCTACTTTGCTGCACTACTCCTTCATTGCTTCCTTTGAAAAATTTGGCCCCACAAGATTTCAAGTGTCTAAGATGTTAAAAGTAAGATTTTTTCCTATGTCCAAAATCTCATTTATAGGCCAGGATTGTTAGGCATCCTTCTTACACACTTTTGAGTTCAGGTATGCTTGATAGGAATCTTTAGCCTCATCTATCATATTGCATGATGAGATGACAAAAACAGATGGCTAGGGCAATGTCTGCACCTCCTTATGGCTTACCAACTCCTCAATCTTTCCTTGAATGAGGGTCTTCCACATGGAATTGGGCCATACTTCTAGGTGTCGAGTCGTAACCCCTTTTGTCAATCTAGATGTGACCTCCAAGTGGAGTGAGGGCTTATGCATATAATACTGCTACTCTTCTGAGCATTTTCCTTGTTGTAATGAAAAGCTCCCATATCTATTGCAATTTTTCCTAGACTGTTACTTGCCTTGAGTGAGTAACCGTTGCCTTAGGCGTGTAACTCTTATTTCATCAAATCCAATGGCCTCTTTAGGTCCTCATTGTCGCTTCACAATTGGTGGCTTTTCTAGCTTTCTTACCGTAAGGCAAGATACTCATCTCCAACTTGCGATGGGATGTATCTACCAAGCCTTCTACAATGTGCGTGCTCACTCACATGTTGGACTATTTACACTTTGTGCCACCTACAACTATTTCTTCACCAAACCAATGAAGTGTTCGTTTTTATTTCCACGCAACTCCACTGATGGTCGATCCCTTGTGCAAGCATGGCCCTCACATTCTGCCTTTACTTGCCTACAAGTGGAACATCTCTCAATGAAGTGGGCATTGATTCCCACCATAAATATTTCCTCAAGTCTAGGTATATCTTTGTACTACCTGGGAGTATGGAATAAGGTGATGAATGGAATAGAGCGATGAATGAGCCTTATCAATTATTTTCCCCTTGATCTCTAAGTTCGTAGGGACCTTGATCTCTAAGTCCATAAGGATCACTCTTTGGCCCTTGTATGGTATGGAGCCATTCTTACTTAGACTAAAATGCATGGGCCCCTTCACCCTTCATCGAATCTCCAATAATTTTAATTCTTTTCATTGCCGCTCCTTTAGTCCATCGTAGTTCCTCACCCTCAACTCCTACACTGAGGCGAGGACTTCATCTTATTGCAAATCTCCACCAGTAGCCTCCTCATCTCAATAGGGAGGGTATCCATGTCCAAAAGTCCATTTGCTCCCTCTACCTGAGACTTTCGACTTAGTGCAGCAGCAACTAAATTAGCATTCCCCAGGTACTTGATCTCACACTGATAGTAGTTTATGACCTCCAG
Organism: Carya illinoinensis; assembly: GCF_018687715.1. Taxonomy (NCBI): domain Eukaryota; kingdom Viridiplantae; phylum Streptophyta; class Magnoliopsida; order Fagales; family Juglandaceae; genus Carya; species Carya illinoinensis. Next base: position 22,439,325 of record NC_056759.1, on the reverse strand, counting down.
CCATCTCCTCTTCCGCATATCTAGGTTCTTCTGGGTGAAAAAGGTGCTTCAAGCACTTGTGGTCAATGTATATCTCACAAGCTTCTCTATAGAGAGAATATCGCTAAATCTTTAAGGCGAAGACCACCATTGCCAACTCCAAATCATGGATAGGGTATTTCTTCTCATGGTCCTACAATTGTCATGAGGCATATGCTATTACCCTCCCTTCTAGCATCAAGATGCATCCAACTCCATACTTAGATGCATCACAAAACACCAGCTTGTGGGGTTCTAGTAGTACTAACATAGTAGCCGTGCTTAATCTTTCCTTTCATTCCTTGAAATGCCGCTCGCATTGCTCAGTCCATATAAACTTAGCATTCTTCCTAGTCAACGTTGTGACTAAACTCAAAAGTTTAGAAAATCCCTCCATGAAGCTTCGACAATACCCAACGAGTCTTGTAAATCTTCTAACGTCATGGACCGAGGAGCTACCAATCTACGATTACTTCAATCTTTCTTGTTTCCACTGCTACTCCTTCATTGGATATCACATGACCGAAGAACTTAATCTCCTTTAGCCAGAACTCATACTTATTGAGTTTGGCGAATAACTAGTGTTCATCTAGCTTTCCTAGTACTAGCCTTAAGTGGTTTCTATGATCCTCTGTGTCCTTGGAGTAGACCAAAATGTCATCAATGAACACCACCACCAATATATCTAAAAATGATCCAAACATCATGTTCATAATATCTATAAATGTTGCTTGGATATTATCTAATCCAAACAGCATCACCGTAAATCCAAAGTGTCCATACATTTTCCTAAATGTAGTTTTAGACACATCAATCTCCTTAATTCTCAACTAGTGATACCCAGACCTAAAATTAATCTTAGAACATACTGATGCCTCTAGTAATTGATCAAACAAGTCTTGATCCTAAGAGTCTCGTCCTTCTTCGAAAATAGCACCTCCACTCCCCAAGACAATGAACTGGGTCTAATATATCCCTTAACTAGTAGTTCTTGTAGTTTAGCCTTCAATTCCTTTAACTCTGATGGGCCATTCTATAAAGTGCCTTTTGCATTGGAGCTGTTTTAACTCCTTTCACTTTATTTTGATTCAACTCCTTTCTCTATTTTGTATCTGATTAATTCCAAAACTGCCCGACTACTTCATCAATGTCTTTCGTGTTTGCTCTCCCAGATGGATATTCGGAAAACCCTCTCAAAGATTTATACTTCTCTCAGTTTTTGCTAGCTCTCTCGGTGCAATTTTTGGAAAAAACATAGAATCATAGCAACTTGGCTGCCGGTCTCGATGTATGAATTTCTTAGGCCAGACAATTCTGAATTTCTGACCCCATGTATGAAGCCGTGTTGGTGTTTTCTGGTTATTGGCCATCTTTTTCATTGGTGTGTCACTTCCCGCCATTGACACCTCAAGGACGAGGTGTTAATTTACTAAATGCGTCCTGCCCAACATTAAGCTACATAATTTATTGAGCTCGTAACAAGTCCTGGAGGGACTATCCCAACTGAAGGGCCCTAAAACATATAAGGAGGCTCGTAGTACAATAAAAGTCAAGAAGCCCAAAGGATGGGCCTAGGGGCCATAGAGGGATAGTTAAGAAGAGTTTGAAGGAAGATATGCATGGCACCACCTTTAATGGAAGGATAAAGACAGCAGGAAGTAACGTGATTACTCAAAATCCTAAGTAGTGATCCGTACCGGTAAATCCTGAATGAGATAGGTACAGCAGATGAGCCTATATATACAGCTAACCTTTGATAATTAGGGATAAATTAAATAGGACTACCTCTTAACTGACTTAAGCATCAGAGTATTTGTAGGAGAAGCCCCCTCAAGTTTCATCGATGAGTTGTGGTCGCGCAGTGGTAGATTGGAAGTGAGACACGTCTTTAACATTTGTCGCTGTCTGTGGGATCGGTGTGATTCAGCATGGTTCTCACATGCCAATTGTGACACACTCAGTAGAGAGCTGAACGATGGATGCCTTACCATCATCTATGGAAGCGTGACTAGCAGTAGCAGAGGAAAAATTAAGACAGGCTCTAGAAGCCATGGGAATCTTACAAAAAGAGAACGATGGCTTAAGACAGAAGAATGCCAATTCCCATAATGTCGATGTGCTTGCTCACAGTGAGCAAGGTGAGGTAGAGGCACATTGCAGTGTCGAAACGGATATCGAACGAACAGAAAAAGAAAGAATGCATGACGAGTTGAAGGAGCTGGTGGGAAAATATGAAGAGATGGCAAAAAAGATGGACGGTTCTTCCTTGATGGAAAGTCTACTACACCAAACAGATCTGCTGTATAGTACATGTATTATGGCTGTGACGCTCTCGCCAAAATTTAAAGTTTCCCAAATAAATATGTAAGATGGGTCTAAGGATCAGGTAGATCATCTAGAAAACTTTAAAGCTCATATCAGTCTCCACGGTTTCCCAAGGGAGATTGCGTACCGGGCTTTCCCTTTGACCCTGAAAGGGACCACTAGGGGTGGTTTGGGACCTCTAAACCGAAGACAATAGATAGCTTTGAAGAACTGGCAAAGCAATTCTTAACCAAGTTCATGCCTAGCAGGAGATGTCGGTGCCCAACCGCCTACCTATTAACGGTTAAGCAAAAGAAGGATGAGAATTTAAAGGCCTACTTGGCCCGTTTCAACAAAGAACGCTTAACAACGAATGACCAAGATGAGAAGATCACTCTGGCCGCCCTTTTAGGAGGGGTATGGCTACGTAGTCCTTTTATGGCAGAGTTGGCCCATAGAACTCCTTCCACCCTTAGGGAGTTCATGGACAGGGCAGATGATTTTGTCAATACAGAAGATACTCTACAAGCTTTGGTGGACCCTTGTAAAGAAGATACCAAGTTTGAGCAGAGAAACAAGCAGGCTGATAAGAAGGATAAGCAAAGTAGACGAGAAAGAGCAAAGGAAGGGCAGTCAGATCGCAACCTCAGACTGGTGCACAATAATCTAAGCATACGAGAAGAGGAGAGAGAGAGAGAGAGGGAAAGCCATCGTCCTATCAAAACGGGTAGTCGATATTGCAAGTATCATCAAACAAGCTCGCACTAGACTAAGGACTGCATGATCATGAGAAAGAGGGTTGCTGAGTTAGCAGGAATCGGCAAGTTGGAGCGAATGGTCTCGAAGCAGTCAAAACCCAGAAGGCGTTAGGAGACTAGACAAAGAACAAGGCAGAGTTTTAGTCCAGAAAGAATGCGCCACATTAATGATTGCCAGGATAGGGGGTGAGGTCGCCCCCAAAAGGCGATAGGAACAGGGCACCCATAGGAGAAATAAAAACTATAGTGGGAAGTTTTGCTAGGGTGGTGTTTCCACATCCAGCCGAAAGGCGTATGCACGGAAGGCAAGATATGAAGAGGTATTCGTGGCGGATAGAGCATACAAACAACCAAAGTTTAGCAACGAGTGAATGGTGATATCCTTTAAAGAGGTGGACAGGGAAGGAGTCCAATATCCGCATGACGATGCTCTAGTAATTACCCTCGTAATAGCCAATTATACAACCCGGTGGGTATTAGTAGACAATGGGAGCTCGGCTGATATACTATTCTAGGAAGCGTTTGTCAAAATGGGGATCGATATTGGCAAACTAAGGCTCTCCCCTACACCATTAAAGGGTTTCTCGGGGGATAATATCCAGCCTGTAGGAGCAATCACCCTTCCAGTAACTGTAGGAACTGGGGCGCTAACAACAACCACCATGACCCATTTCTTAGTAGTAAAAGCTCCTTCCTCTTACAATTGTATATTGGGAAGACCGACACTCACCATTTAAGAGGAGTAACGTCCACCTACCATCTCAAGATGAAGTTCCCAACCGATAGCGATGTGGGCAAGGCAAGAGGTGAGTAGACCCTAGCTTGAGAATGCTATGTACAAGAACTAAGGAAAGTCAAAAAGGAAGTCTGCATTGTGGTAGGACAAGATGGGGCCTTGCCACCCCTTCTGCCGCCCATAGCAGTAACTTGCGAAAGATACATAGAAGTCAGGGATGACCGAGGTCAGCAACATGCAGAAGTCAATGAACCTCTAGAACTCGTGACATTATATACAGACCGCCTTGGGAATACTACCCGTATCTGGACACAAGTCCCGCTATCAAATAGAGAAGCCCTGATATAGTTGTTGGTAGAATATAGGGGTATCTTCACGTAGAGCCATGAAGAGATGCCTGGTATAGACAACAAGGTCATTGAGCACTGCTTAGGTGTAGACCCAACGCATAAGGCAGTACAATAGAAGAGGAGATCGTTCAGCGCAAAAAAGTACACTACTATTAATGAAGAAGTTGAAAGACTACTCGCAGCCAGCTTCATCAGAGATGCCCACTACCTGGAGTGGTTATCCAACGTTGTCATGGTGAAAAAGGCAAATGGGAAGTGGAGAATGTCCGAAAGATAGCTTCCCCTTACCGCGCATTGACGTCATTGTAGATGCTACAGCAGGACATCATATGTTGAGTTTCATGGACGCGTATTCAGGTTACAACCAAATACGGATGAATGCAGCAGATGAAGAAAAAACATTGTTCATAATAGACCAAGGGCTATATTGCTACCAGGTCATGCCCTTTGGACTGAAGAATGCAGGGGCGACCTACCAAAGGTTGGTGAATCGAATGTTCAAGGAACAGATTGGGAGATCTATGGAGGTATAGGTGGATGACCTACTGGTAAAGAGCAAAGAGCTTGCCCAACACCTTGTGGATTTGCGAACGGCGTTTAGAGTCTTATGTCGTTATAAAACGAGGTTGAACCCAGCGAAATGTACTTTCGGGGTCCAGTCGGGGAAATTCTTGGGCTTCATTATGTCTGAAAGAGGAATTGAAGCCTCTCCAGATAAGATAGAGGCCATAATCAATATGAAACCACCAAAAAATCTGAATGAGACTCAACGACTGGCGGGGAGAGTGGCTACCCTGGGAAAGTTCATAGCCAGGTCAACAGATAAGTGCCTCCCCTTTTTTCAAGTACTGCGGAAGGTACATCCCTGGAATGAGCAGTGCAACGAAGTATTCGAGAGGTTAAAATGGTATCTGGCCAATTTTTCCCTTTTAAAGTGACCAGAGAAGGGTGACGTACTCTATGCGTCTCTAGCAGTCTCCCTACACGCTGTATCCGCCATTCTCATAAAGGAAGAAGGAACCATCTAGCATCCGGTGTATTATGTGAGTCGAGCGCTCAGAGAAGCAGAAACAAGGTATCCTCGAATTGAATTATTGGCATTTTCCTTAGTAGTGATGGCTAGGAAACTCCATCCTTAATTTCAAACCCATACAGTAAGGGTGCTAATGAAGGCTCTGTTGGCGAAATTCTGAGGAAGTCAAATAGCACAGGAAGGCTGATAGGTTGGTCAATCCAGTGTTGCCATTGTTTGTCCTTTAATTACTTTTCTTGGCTCATAACTTTTCAATTTAAGTTATGTCAGTTATGCTATATTGTACGTCAAGTTATGTTTTGATTACTTATGTATGGGGTCACAGCAATTGTAATGCATATACTACGTGAGACACAACAATTGTGATACGTAGAATACATGGGGCCACAACAACTGTGGAGTATGTATTTAAGTAGTTAAAGAGTAAGTTCAGTTCACGTTTCAATTTAAGTTATGTCAGTTATGCTATGTTGTATGTCAAGTTATACTTTAATTACTTATGTATGAGGTCACAGCAATTGTGACGCATACACTACGTGAGACACAGTAATTGTGACATGTAGAATACATGGGGCCACAACAACTATAGAGTATGTATTTAAGTAGTTAAAGAATGAGTTTCAGATCACGTTTATCTTAAGTCAAGTTTCAGAGCAAGTTAATGTTAAGTCAAGTTTCAGATCAAGTTCATGTCAAGTCAAGTTCAGTTCATGTTTCAATTTAAGTTATGTCAATTATGCTATGTTGTACGTCAAGTTATGCTTTAATTACTTATAAATTTGATTATGCATTCATGTTTTTACTGTTATCCATGCATCATTAGCCTGTGTGGAGATTTTTTATTAACTTACTGAGATTTGTAATCAAATTTCACTGTGGTAGTCCCAACTACCATTCCTCCTGAATGGTAAATCTTATTACAGGAGCTGAAGAAGAATCAGGAGCTGACCAACTAGATACAGTTAACTGAGCAACGGTGTAACATCAATGTTAATATAGTAGTTAACGTAAATTACTACTTATACGATGGAGTTGCATTTCCAGTACTTTTTAGATCATAACCATTTTGGACTAGTGTGGTGATCTTAGTTGTTCAATGGATCTTTATGTATGAAGTACGTTTTAAGCATTTTGGATATTTTCAATTTGGTGCATAGTATTGCTAAAGAAAAAATTTATCTGCTACGAATGTTGCATAATGTTAGATGCATGTTAGGAACATTGCATCTTATATGTAATGAACGGGGGCAGGTAACCTTGTGTTGCATGTCTCGACACTTCAAATGTCTATCCGATCCCAAACGGAATTTGGGGGCATCACAGGATGGTATTAGAGGAATACGTCTCTGGGTTATAAATCCACATGTCCTTAGGATATGCACCAAATATTAGGCTTGAAATTTTAGTCGTCATTAGGCTTGAATTTCCTAAGGTATGAGAGGTAGTTTCTGGTTTTAATACGTGTACTCATGTGTTTCAAGAAGAGACACATGACTCGTGGTAGAATATCTCGGAATCCTAAGAAAGAGAACAATCAAGAGGATCAGAATCCCCCGGTGGATGGAGGATTAGATGAGGTGGTACGTTTGCTTACCAACGTGCTTAGACATCAACTATTATAAGTGCACATACCCATTAGAGTGTATGATGTCACTCAGAGAGACGTAGATGCTGGCGCCCTAGGAACTGCAGGAGCTGGCGTCGTCACTGGTATTCTAGGACCTATGTGCGGTTAAATATAGTCAAGGTTGATTTGATTGCAATTGATGGTAGTATTGCATTATTGTTATTTTGGAGTATGTCAAGTCATTAAGGTTGGTAAATTGTACACGTTTGATTCAAATGAATCCTTGTTTTTAGTGATTGTGGTAACGCATGAGAATTCAGTTAGGAATCTGAATTGTTAACTTGGTGGTAAGAGTAACAATTCTCATTAGAAATATTATTGTTCATACCAATGTAGATATATAATACTTTTAAGTGATATGAGAAAGGATATTTAAGGTTGATGAATGGTATCCCACATATTTGGAGAATTGCTTTGATTCTAAGAATACGACGGAATTTGTGTTTGAAAGAGTAAATTGATTACAAGAAGCTTTGACCTGAGTAGGATTCATTTATGATAATAGTTTTACTACACCGCCAGTAAATGGTTTCTGGCGAAGCACTATCTTTATGGATACATAGATCGATCTTCTTTTGGAGACTATTATATGGGGAGTAAAATCTTGGTCTTGAGGATTTATGTGAATAGTAGGAACAAATCCTTTTATTTAGAGTTAGAATAAGTAATAGCTCATGATGGGTAGAAGAGTTATGACAATCATAAGAGAGAAAGTCTCAAGTTTAAATTATTAACTGGTCAGTTATCGAAGAACCACCTAGGAAGATGAATGATTGTTGCGATTATGAAGAAGTAAGTTAGTCCTAGACTAGTAGAACTCCTTGAGGTTTTTATTAGCTTGAAAATTATCGAGAGTTTGGATATGCATGATTAACTGCATATTTATATGGATCATTGGATCATAACATATATATAAAAATCCCTGAAAGATATAAAATGCCTAAAACTTCTAATCTGAATACATCCAGAAATATGTATTCTATTAAGTTTTAAAAATCCTTATATGATCTAAAACAAGCTATTTTCCATATATTTTCAGTATCTATATTAACTTATTGCAATTTATATAGATGATTTAAATATCATTGAGGTTCCAAAAGAGCTCATGAAAACTGCACATATTTGTTATATAAATCTGAAACCCTTGCAGCTTCAAGGGGGAGATGAATGAAATTATTAGATCTGATATACCATCTCTTAAATACAATTAGTATTTTATATTCATATTACGGTTTTGTAAGAAGTGTGCATTATTAAAAGAGAAATAAAATGGAGCACACAGAACATCTACCAGAAGATAGAAACACAAATATGAGTATTTGTGAAATATTATTTTATTATCTCAAAACAAAATTACAGAAATTTGAGACTCTTCGCCTTATTCTTTAAACGCTCTTTCTCTTCAAAAATCTGCATGGCATCCCTATTTAAAAGAGTAGGCAATCGAAAAGAAGATTTAAGCAAGGATTTTAAATTTCTATTATCTTGCTTTAATGCTCCTATCTTCATGTTGGACTCCAAAAGAAGTCGCTGAAGGATGGAAATATTCTCGTTGAGTTTGTCAACCCCACAAGTTTTGGATTGTAGTCACTGAGAAAATGCGACCATGGTTGATGAGTATCGGGTACCAAGAGTCACAAGCTCGTAGATAACTTCATTATCTGACTTATTAGTCAGATCATTATTGTATTGCATTATAGCACCTACGGTAGAAGCAGAAACAACTGGTGAATGAGATGCAGAATACCTCATATATTGGTCATGAGAAGATTGCTGAGCCATTGCAGAGTGAGAATGCAGAAAGAGATTGCAGAGTAAGAATGTAGAAAGAGATTGCAGAGTAAGAATGCAGACTAATTACAGAAAAGTGAAGAAGATGATATGCGAATGAAGATAAGCTGAATATTTCTTTTATAGATAAAATTATGACAAAGCATCTCTATTGCTTCACAGTATCTCTCTTGAAGCATCTCTTTATAAGAGACAAGAGATGTAGCATCATAGTTCTGTGGCGCCTGACAGCTACAGAAGAGCATCATAGAATCATAGCTCTACGGAGCCTGCGGTGCTTGTCTAGTCTAAAAAGATGGCCACCGCTTTTGTTGAAAAATGAGGTTAGCGGCTTAATGTTGATGAATTCTCTACTAACTATGTTATTTACAAGAACACTTAAAGTATATCGCTTATATTTTTCTAAGGAAGAAGTTTTGGAAGATTATTTACTTGAAGTTTTAGGTTTGGAGAGTATGTTGATACAACTTGGCTAACCTTGTGGAAAGAATTATAATATAATTGTTGATTAAAATGAGAGAGTTAAGGAATGACATAATCTCAAAGGTAGATATATACGGGATAGACAACAGGTTGGTAAGTAACACCTCTTCCTTAACTTGCTATTTCTTACTTACTTCGATTTCGAGGACGAAATCTTTTTTTCAGGAGGGGAGATTGTAACAGCCCACTAGAAATTCAATTGTAGAATTTCTATTGGCTTTAGGAACCTCGTAAAGACTCCATAAGTTTTCACGAATCTATTAATCATATAGGTTTTAGTCTAATCACATAGTTAGTGTTATCACTCACTACGATATCAAAAGTTTGTTTTTAATTATTGGAAATAGTTAGAAGTGTCAGAATGTGTTATGGTTTGTGCCATTAGATTCGATGGATTATTTAAGATCTTATAGTGCAATAACTCTTTTTTTATATTTTCGGACGAAATGCCTGTTAGAAACTGTGATTTTATTTTTAGGGTCACTTTGGGGCTTGTTGCGACTAAACTTTGACTCAAATTAATGAATCAAAAATCTAGTGCAGTTTTACCTGCAAGTATACAGGCGTTGTAGTATCTTACAGGATCGAATCCACAGGGAAAGGTTACTTAAAATTAAACTTGTTGAAAAATGTGAAAAAACTTCACAAAGAGAAAATAAGAGGATGATATGTACAATGGATGGAAAAGTGCAATGAAAATCAAAATTTACTGGTCGTGAACCAGATTCATGTTTGTTTGTTGGATTTAAGTGCAGCGATGAAATGTAAGGAATTAAAATGCAAGAAAGTAAATTAAAATTGCTGAAATTAATAGACTGAAATTTAAAGGAGAAAGAAAAATAAATGACATTAATTTAAATAGAGGAATCAAAGGTGCAAGGAAAAATAAATGACAGTAATGTAAATAGACATAAATTAAAGGTGAAAGGAAAAATAAAAGAGCATGAAGAAAAATAAACTTGTAAACTCCAAACGATGAACACAAACTAGAGAACGGAAAAAGAAAGGCTCAATGCTACAACCGAAAGAATAAAAACTAAATATGAGAAGTAAAACAAGTAAACAATTAAACAAAAATGAAAGTGAAACAAGTAAACTAAAACTAAAACTTTACGTGGTGCTACTACTAGATTCTAAACAGAAAATAAAACACGAAAACAAGAACTTCAAACGGAAACTCCCCCTCCTTCCATCTGAAAGCCGAATGAGATAACAAAGAAACAGAAAAAAAAACAACTTCACTTTGCTGTCCCGAATAAGAATACAAAGCAAACAGAAAATAAACAAACTTCACTCTGCTGTCCTGAAGGAGAATACAAAGCAAACACAACAAGTTCAACTCCTACTAAACTCCTACTGCTATCCCCCCAGCTGGTCTCACTCCAGCTCCAGTGGAAGTCCCTAGCACCTGCTGCCCCAACGAAAATTAATACCCTCTACTCCTCTCCGAAGGACTATCCATCCGAATGAATAAAAAAAACAGCACACCATTTCAACTCATTTGTGCCTCCATATTCAAAGCAAAGCCAACCCCAACAAGAATACCACCCAGCCGTCCCTCTCCACTCAAGGTAAGCATCATTCGGTCTCTCCACTCCAGAGTAAAGCAAAAAGTCCATCATCAAAGCAAAAGCAAGCTCCACCCAAGCACCACCAGCCGTCGCTCTCCACTCAAGATTCCTCCACTCAAGCTCCCCCACTTATCACTTCTTTTCTTTAATGAGAGGGTCCACGTTCAGCACACTCACATTCCCTTCTCACTTTTTCTTCACACCGGTGCACTTCTTCCTCTTTCCTTCATGTGCTTCTCTCAACTCACAGCCGATAGCCCCACAATCCACCTCTTCCACTTGCCTCTTGAAGAATAAATTATTCTCCAATCTTGCCATTCTCACATGCATTGAATAGTCTCTTTTCCTTTCTATTCTAATCATGCACCGATCGGCTTGTTGAGTGCTGCATGTGGCCCATGGTGTGAGTGGAATGAAGAATGTGTTGAGTGCTGCAGCAGCTTCCCAGTCCAAGCCGAAAAAGGATGAGCACGACTTGATGAGCTTTCTTTTCTTTAATGAACGAAAAGTATGAAGATGAGCACTTCGGCTGCTTTCTTTTCTTTAATGAACGAAAAGAATGACTAAACGAAAAAGTAACTCTCCACTCAAACGAAAGTGTGAGTGGAGTTGCTTTGCTGTCCATGTGTCCCATATCCGAATTTCTGTTCTTTGCTGCAGCATGTGTGTGTGAGTGGTTGCATCGTCCTGCTTGGTGTTTGGCATGTGCTTGGTCTAGGTTGCTGCACTTTGTGATGCTTTTCTGCATGTGCTGTGTCCAAAATGGTCTCCAAAGCCTCATTCTCTTATTCAATTTCTCTATCTCTTTCAATTTCAGATATCTTTCCGTCCTTTCCGGCTATATTCTTCTCCAAAGTCTCAACAACCGAAGCCTTCTTTGCAACTTCTTCCCTCAACCCATTCATCGTTGCTTCAAGCTGAGAAACCTCAATGACAATCTCATAATTCCTCTGCTCCATCTATTTGATGCGGAGTAAACTCTAGCTCTATCTCAAAATCAGCATCATTATCTTCATCTTCATCATCAAAATTTTCGTTCTCTTGATTTGGCTGATCATCACCATCTCCACCATGTAGAACAGAAGCAAGAAATCGTCAACAGTTCCAATTGGATTTATTTGAACTGAAAATAAAAATAACACTAAAAAAAAAAATTAAAAGAAAAATAAATTATCACAAATAAACTATATATGTGAGGAAATATTGTCCCATTAAATAATAGTTATAAAATTAAGCATAAACTCATGCTTTTAATCAATTTAAATCATAACTCGTATTTATGCTTATTAACTATTTTTCCATCTAAAACCAATAATAATGTCATGATGAATTTAAAATACATTGGTTTTAAATAACTAAAATATGCAATATTTCAGCTCAATCAGGGCTAATTATTGATAAATGATTGTCACCGTAGTTTCAAAATTACATTATGGAATGTCCAAATTAAGTTAGAAAAGTTTTAATTGGACACATGGAAAGATCTTAGCCATCTCACTCTTCCAAGTCTACACTCCACCTTTAGAAAATATCTTGAGCTGATTTTGTGGATATTATTGGATAAAAATATCTTGAGCTGATTTTTGTGGATATTATTGGGTAAGAAAGGCCAATACTCAACGCTCACTTCAGCCTCATCCTCTTCCATATCTTGTGCATAAATATCTTCAGCACACTCCCCACAAAATCATCTTCCTTTACACATTTCATTGAAAGAACACCAAACACTCTCTCGGACAGCTTTTAGGTATTCTTTTGCACGCCCATTTCAAAGCTTTTGTAGGTGTTTTATCATAAAGTCTCATGTATACAAGTTGTTTCTTTTTTAGTCTAGTTGATGTGGATAGCTTATTTGTTCCATTTGAAAATTATTTGGTTAGTCAAATATTATTTAAACTCTAGAAAGGTCATTCTGGGATATAAACTAAAGAATATGTTGTATTTTGGAGTTTTTGACCAAGCTAATGGATAGCTCTTGGTCCAAAATTTTTATAGAGTATTGTTAACATGTGTAGATGATTATTGGTTTGGGAGTTTTTGCATGATTAAAGGTTTTGATGAAAAATTTTCTTAGATCTAGAAACTTAGAAACTGGAAATGGAAAACCTATTCAGAAATCTTTGGTGGTTTAAATCTATTCCAATGGCTTTGATAATTTTATTGGAGGATCATAAGCCTCTCATATACATATTAGAATATTATTTTGAAGATATTTGATATTAGTTTTAAAGATATGAAATATTATGCAAAGAGATGTTCGGATAGGCCAAAGTGTGGATGTTCTTGGCTCAATTTATGTTTTGGTTAATGTTTAACCATGTGATCTTGAATTGGAAGCTTAGATATGGTTTAGGACATCTTTTTAAATCATGTGACGGTTTGGTTTGAAGATCACATCTTTATAAGTCATAGATAAAAAGGTTAATCAAAACAAGTTAAAAACAAAAATCAATGGAAATAACATATAAGAATTTCGGTCCTATGAAATTTTAATAGTTGTGATTAGTGTTAAATTTTTCTAAATTGATATTTGAGTTTAGGATAAACTTTACATGAGGCATGTAAATTTTGGTGACTTTTGGAGTTAGCATGCAAAACCCTTAAGTTAGGGGTAAAATGGTCATTTTCCCACATGTAGAGGGTAAAATGAAAATTTTACTCTTAAGTTAGTATTTTTCCATATTTCAAATTATTAGTGATTTAGTTCTAACTTTTAAAATTACTAATTACAGTTCCTCGTGATCGCGTTTGAGCTTTCATAATAAACGCGGAGATCGAGGTAAGTTAGTTTTTAACTTACTAGCAGTTTACTATGTATGTTTACTAATAAAAGAACTACAGTGTATGTATGTGTGTTATCATATATACCATGCCATGCCAAGTTATCATATATTTGTCTGTTACACAGAATTTAATCTGTCATGAGTTTTTATCTGTTACACAAGATATTCTGTCACTTATTACTATACATTGCAAGTACATTATGTTAAATATGTCATCTATTACATGTATGTCATGTCATGTTCACTGTTGCAGCAAGTATGTCATGTTAAATATATTGTCTATTACATGTTATGCTATGTTGTACGACTAGTTATGCTTTGATTACTTATGTATGGGGTCACAGCAATTGTGACACGTAGAATACAAGAGGCCACAACAATTGTGGAGTATGTAATTAAGCAATTAAAGAATAAGTTTAGTTCACGTTTCAATTTAAGTTATGTCAGTTATGCTATGTTATACGTCAATTTATGCTTTGATTACTTATTTATGGGGTCACAGCAATTGTGACGCAAACACTATGTGAGACACAGCAATTGTGACACATAAAATATATGGGGCCACAACAACTGTGGAGTATATATTTAAGCAATTAAAGAATATGTTCTGTTCACGTTTCAATTTAAGTTATGTCAGTTATGCTATGTTGTACGTCAAGTTATGCTTTGATTACTTATGTATGGGGTCACAACAATTATGACGCATACACTACATGAGACACAGCAATTGTGACACGTAGAATACATGGGACCACAACAACTGTGAAGTATGTATTTAAACAGTTAAAGAATGAGTTTCAGATCACGTTTATGTTAAGTCAAGTTTCAGAGCAAGTTCATGGTTAAGTCAAGTTTCAGATCAAGTTCATGTCAAGTCAAGTTCAGCTCACGTTTTAATTTAAGTTATGTCAGTTATGCTATGTTGTACATCAAGTTATGCTTTAATTACTTATGAATTTGATTATGCATTTATGCGTTTACTGTCATCCATGCATCATTAGCCTGTGTGGAGATTTTTTGTTAACTTACTGAGATTTGTAATCAAATTTCACTGTGGTAGTCCTAACTACCATTCCCCCCGAATGATAAATCTTGTTACAAGACCTGAAGGAGAATCAGGAGCTAACCAACTAGATATAGTTAACTGAGCGAAGGTGCAATGTCAATGTTAATATAGTAGTTAACGTAAATTACTACTTGTACGATGAAGTTGCATCTCCAGTACTTTTTAGATCATAACCATTTTGGACTAGCGTGATGTTCTTAGTTGTTCAATGGGTCTTTATGTATGAAGTACATTTTAAGCATTTGAGATATTTTCAATTTGATGTATAGTATTGCTAAAGAAAAAATTTATCCTCTGTGAATATTGCATAATGTTAGATGCATGTTAGGAACATTGCATCTTATATATCATGAACAGAGGCAGGTAACCTTGTGTTGCATGTCTCGACACTTCAAATATACGTCCGATCCCAAACGGAATTTGGGGGCATCACAATTCCCAACCTTGACCAGAGATATAAAAGAATTTGGAGGTCCACACCTTAGCATTGGAGTGGTGAGTCTCGAATCGGGCCAAAGCTTGCTCGTTGTCTTTATTGCGGAAGCTAACAACATTGCCCTTGGTAGCTTCTCTCACGTTATAGAATGCCAAAAATTCCCGACCACTCAGGTCAGGGTAAGGGTCGCCAAGAGGCTCCAAAACCATGCAGAATACAATACAAGCGCAAAGGTATGCCCTCAGTGTGAAAGGGTATAATTGAGCGGGAGCTATGTTGAGAAGATCCAAAAGGTCACGGAGAGGGCAGCAGAAGGGGAGCCTCAACCCATTCTGCAGAAGGGGAATAGTAATAGCCACTTTAGTAGCAAAACCCTCGTCATCGCAATATCCAGATTCAGGAACTCCCAAGATAATGTTTTCAGGAATACGAAAATCCTCCCAAATCTTGGCAAAATGTTTCTCTCGGATGCCTGAGCGCCATCGGTATCCAGCAAAAACCGTGCCCTCAGGGACCTCGAAGGGGTTTTCAGAAACCTCGCCTTCACTATGGGGGGCCATTAAAGTCAGTGGGAAGAAGATGGCGAGAAAGATCAAGGTAAACGAAGAACAAGAATGGGAATGGAAGAGCAAAGAGTGTAACAAGGGAAGGGATGAAAGAAAATGGAAAAGTGGGGTATTGGAAGGATAATGAAATGCAGAGCGCCAATGGGTAGGAAAAAAAAAGGTAACCCTGCACTGAAGAAGAAGATTAACCGACGCAAGAAAGCTTTCTTTCTTCTCTGCCACAGCAGTGGGAAATAATAGAGAGTCCTCGATTTAAAATATATATATATATATATATATATATATAACAGAAATCTTTTTGGGGAAATGAAATAGTATAAAGTGGCTAGGAAAGAGGGCGTGACGGGCCTAAGGGCACCAAAAAGCCTTGAGTGGTTTGGGCCTGTGTCCTCGTCTACTTGTTTTCCAGGCACCCAGGCTCATATGATCACACCCAGCATTTCTGCAACAAGTTTGATCAATATTAATTTTGTCTGCCAAAAGGCGAATGAAATTGGCGGGGGAACTAGAGAGACTATCCCAACCGAAGGGCCCTAAAACATATAAGGAGACTGTAATACAATAAAAGCCAAGAAGTTCAGACGATGGGCCCAGGGGCTATAGAGGGATAGTTAAGAAGAGTTTGAAGGAAGATATGCATGGCACCACCTTTAACGGAAGGATAAATACAGCAGGAAGTAATGCGATTACTCAAAATCCTAAGTAGTGATCTGTACTAGTAAATCTTGAATGAGATAGGTACAACAGATGAGCCTATATATACAGGTAACCTTTGATAATTAGGGATAACTTGAATACGAATACCTCTTAACTGACTTAAGCATCAGAGTGTTTGTAGGAGAAGCCTCTCAAGTTTCATTGACGAGTTGTGGTCGTGCAGTGGTAGATTGGAAGTGAGACATGTCCTTAACAAGTCCTTCACCCCTTTTGCAGATTAAATCATGATTGTATATAGGGGTTAGGGGATTAACCATGAGCGGAATCCTCAAATACTCAAATTTATTTGTATTTTTTTCTTGACACGCATTGATGAACCATGACCTTTATTAATCTATGGGCTTTTCCTATTGATGGATTCAAACCTAATGTGTATCTCACATATTATTAAGGCCCACGATTGAGAATCATGGGCTTTGTTTAGTAACAAGGAAATGCTTCAAAATTCCGTGCAGTCAAGTAATACATAAGTATCATGCAATCATTTTGATAAAAAGTAAGATTTATTATTAAAAAATTAATTTTTTTTATGTAAATCTCGTATTTATTTATTTTTTTAAAGTAATTATACATTATTTGCACATTTACGATAACAAGTATCATTTAATTATTTTCATGTAACTCTCAAATTTATCCATTTTTTTTTCAAAATAAATACAAGCAACTTACGCACCCAAATATAGATAATTTTTCTAATAATTATTCCTTCCATCAACTACTTAGAACTCAATTTGAATTAGAACTCCATTAATATTTTACTTTATTGGAATAGAGTATCAAACACTCCAATCAAATTAATTTAAATCAATTTTATCAAACAACACGTGGTATGTATGTATGTGCGCCACACTTTAAGGGAATAGTCTACGAAGGTTCCAAACGGAAACTTACAATACAAATTGTTATTTGGCCAAAAACAAATAGCATTGAGAGAAAATTGCCAACAAAATGACGTGTCTTCTACACAAAGTGCAAACAAGAAGTCAAGACTTTCGGCAGGTAAAGTCAGAGATGGCATGAATGCACGAGTTAAACTAACAACGCATGTGCTCTCATGCCAACCTCAATTAATACCTGAACAGCATAAGTGGTAGAGGGCAGTGGCACCAACTTTTGTCTCAAACAAAGAAAACTTGCACATACAAACGAAAGGTTCGGTTGAGTTTTGACTCTTGCAGATGTCACTGATTCGGGAAGGCTACATACTAGAACCAACTCTCAAAATTAATATGAAGTTTTCAAAAATTTAAGTTGATAGAAAATGATAAATTTAATTATTTATTTTATATTTTAATATTTTTTTAATATATATGAGTTATATTCTTTCTAAATAGATGGCTTAATATGTAAAATATTTAATTAAATAAAATAGGATATAAAGTTAAAATTTACTGACACCACTAAAATAGAAAGGAAAATTCTATATATTATATTATCATCTCTATCTCATTAAGTAAGATATAGTATATTTATTATAATTAAATAATAATTTATTATATATTTTTTTATTATCAAATGATATAAATATATTATATTATTATAATAGAATATAAATGAGATGATAATGTGATATATATTATTTTTTAAATAAAAAACACCTTGGGGTTTCTTAATTAGAGGCAAAAGGATAGAGCTATTTCCTCTGTAATCCTTAGGATAGGACAAGCAAATTTAGGACAAAGATTTGGAAAATGTCACTGAAGCCGGTGGAGTTATATAAAGTTGGTGCAGAGATGGGCACCTCAAAACAGTGAACACAGATCATGAGTTCAGGTTTTGGATTCATTATTCAATTATATTATGCAGCAGTATTCAGAAGATCAGAACAGATAGGCCCCGCCGCCCCAGTCAGTCACATGGGACTGAGTTGCTCATTGAAGTCAATTTAAAAAACTCTCCCTCTGACTCATATCTAGCCAAAATAGATCGCCAAACTTAGATCTAAGATAACTTATCAGCATGTGGTCTGATCACCTGGTCTCGACGGCTGCCCACATCCAGATTATATAAAAACTTGATCTTCAAGTGCACAGATCTGACCCACATGTGTTTTAGACTTATCAGGGAAGAGACCCATTACCCAACATCATACTTCATGGTCCATCTGAAGTTCGTGGTGTGACAACTTTGTGTTTTGTGTCGAAATAAAAACATATTTTAATTGTGGTCTTCGAGAAATGGATAGTAGTGTTATTATGGTAGACAGGTGAACAACCCACGTGATGATGTTCCCATGTGAGCATTGACACATGAAGGAGCTAAATGATGAAAGCAATAAGTAGAGTTGAAAATTGTTTGCTAGGGTGTTTAGTGTCTAATTGATTCATGAATAATGGCCTTTAAATCATACATAATTTGATAGAACAGAGGGTATTTTTTTTAAGATTTAAAAAAAATATAGATATAATGAGTAATTTTTTATATATGTAATGTTGAATTGCATAACCAATAAGAACGAAAATAATAGTATTTTTTAAATAAAAAATAGTAATTACAGTTGTAAGTATAGAAGCGTCGTGTAAATATTTTTTTAAAAAATAAATAAATTTCACTCTTTTTTAAAATCACTGTACGTCGCTTGTATTTTATAAGTCTGTATGCAGTATTACTTAAGTCAAAATTTTAAAAGTTATATTTTTATTTATTTTAAAATAATAATGTAATGAACTATTAAAAAAGTAATATTTCTAAATTTTTTTATTTCTTTAGAACCTTTTTATCTTTTTTATAAAAAATAGTTTTCTTGGGGGCTTCTAATATTATTTCTTAATAAAGATCATTAATAATTTCCTTTTTAAAGAGGTGTGGGGGCATTGAGGTAAGCAACTGCCTAACTTGCCAGCATTGAGCCGCCCCTGCTTTGTCAAAAACTCACTTGAAGTCAGCTTGACATGTATCACTATTATTTTGGAAGACTCTTGGACTATTCATTTTATAAGACAGAAAATTTAACATTTGACATTAATGGTTGAGTCATGTGTTAAACAGTTCTATACCGCCGACATTTATGGACAAAAGAGAAATAAAGGTGAGAAGACTTGTGGCAACCTTTGACATAATCTTGTGCATGGCATATTCCTCAATAGATCCAAATCAAATATAATAATAATAATAATAACTTAAACAACGATGAAAATATAAGAACATCAAAAGATGCTGCTTTAGACTAACCCAAATTTCAGGAAGTTTATAATATTTCGAGTATTTTCCATTCCAACAACGTAAGTAAACGTTGGATCACGCTTTCCATAGTGCGCATGGATAGCAAAGGGGTAATTCCCAAGCCATCATTATCGAAAGCATTATTGCATGCTCATTGGATTCAAGGGCTAGCTTTTCCGTTTGTGGGGATTGTCCCGTTTGATTGAGTTATTATATTTTTATTTGAATGTTATTATATATATTCACTTTTATATATATTTTTTGTATATTTTATTAATATAATTGATCAAAATAATTATTTTATATTAAAAAAAATACGCATTCAATTTTATTAGTACAATACATAAGAAAATACGTAAAAATGATTATATATATAAAATTTTTATTTTTTTTATTTTTGTATGAATAAAAAGATTTTTACAATTTTAAGAATTTTAAGGTGTCTAAATTATGGCATTAAAAAAATAAAAAATAAAAATAAAAAAAATAAAAAAGGAAGAAGAAGAAGAAGAAAGAAAGTAGGATACATTATTTAGGACCTACATGAAAAATTCACTATCATAATGAATTCTTATTCTTTTTCAAAAATGATTGTGTAAAACATGTGCGTACATATTATTATTGCATCTAACATTACATGCATATAAAAGAAAAAATTGGAATCATAAGAATATTAGTGAGATGAAATGAGATAATTTTAGATGAAAGTTGAAAGTTGAATAAAATATTGTTAGAATATTATTTTTTAATATTATTATTATTTTGATATTTGAAAAAAAGTTGAATTGTTTATTATATTTTGTGTAAAAATTTGAAATAGTTGTAATGATTAGATGAAATTAGGTAAAACTATCTTTATATCCAAGTCTAGCCTTAATCTTAAATATTGTCATCTCGGGTTGTATTTATTGATGTAGATCAATTTTAATATCGTGAATTTCATTCAAGAATCCAAGTCGAGAAGATAAGGAAGGTACATAAGGGAATTCCAACCGAGAATCTACCACTAGATTCATTTCATTTGTTTCATTCTCAAACCTAAGGTCTAACCTAAATGAAAATAGTTTCAATGTGAATCAGCCTACGCATATCACTCCATTACTTGTAAAAATGTGATCTAGTTGAAACCCCACCAACAAATAACAATTATCATTTGATTCATTTTAGCATTTTGTATATGTTGATCCATAGATATTATGGTCCCCAAACCTTAATAGGAATTTTTCAATCAAAATAGCTTATCACATAGCGCCTTGTAATTCTTGCAATACTCAGCAAAGCTTTCTGATGCCTTTTTTTAAAGCTCTCTAGTGACTGAAATCCATGATCATCATAAGCTGTTACTTGGGAAAATATTATGGAATATTCTTTCCACTAGAAAACAACTAAGCAATGTGATTCCCCAGATTTACTCAGAAATCTGCCCATTGTGTAATGAAGCAAAAGAAACTTCACTCCACCTCTTTATAGAATGCCCCATCAATTGGATCCTATGACAACAAAGCACTTGGCCTCTAAATCTCGCAACACTACCTATAAATTCTATATCTGATTGGATGCAAATGATTCTCAACCCAGAGAAAGAGTGGTGACTAAATGACTTAGAAAAACATAATTTTCAACTATTTGCAGTCATCATAATGGACTTCATCTGGAGACAAAGAAATGAAATCGTCCACAATGACACAAACTTCTCTCTCAAGAAAGCAAAAGAGCAATTGGACCAGACATATCTAGCTTACAAACATGCATGGGAAGAAAAACAAATTAATCAAAGGAAAATTTGGAAGCCTCCTCACAACCATTGGAGATACGTCTTTGATGCAGCAGTCAGAGATCACAATAGGATGATACTAATGATAAGGACCTCAAAAATCCTAACGATAAACCCATTGATAGCCGAAGCTTCAATAGCTCTTTGGGCATCATAGTTAGCAACCCATCTTCAAAAAAACCAAGTAATACTATAGGATGATGCACAAATTGTTATAATAGCCATCGAAAGCACGAATTCATCTCTAAATTGGCAAATCACTCCAATCATGGATGACATTTAGCAAATCTTCAGACCACATAAGGATTGGAGAATAGCCAAAATCCTTCGATTTCAAAATCGATACGTGCACTCAGCGGCATAATGGGCAGCAACCAATCTAGTTTTTGGTTGTATATCCTTAGATAATTATCCAAGATGCATTCTGTATATTAACAATGGAAAGTATCCACCGTAAAAACTCTCGTACTCTGCTTTTTAGTATTTTTAATATTAAGCATGCTTAATTAGGGAAAAAAAAAAAGAACAAAGAGATATGTTAATCTTTACCTTTAATTTTGTCATCCTAATTAGACTGACTGATATGACACATTGTAAATAGTTTTATAAGTAAGGAGGCAACATATGTCATCATATGATCTCACTAGGATACTGCTAGCAGGCCGGCTAGCGGTAACGCCTACTAGTGTATTTTAATTTTTTTTTCTGCTATTTTCTTTTCAACATTTTTTTAACGTCCTTAATTATTAAGAAAAAAAATATATAACTTCACTAATAGTTACATCCTTAACTATTAAATAAAAAATAATTAAAATAATCAAGTGATAAGTTTTTTTTTTTTTTTGATAAAGAGATATTTTATTGCTTATAAAAAGACTTACAACATCTCACTGAGTACAATTGAACGAATGCAACTCAGAATCTCTTCTATGTCATACAAGTCTTTAGGAAGATTAAGAGCATCTTTAGCTAATTTCTGAGTTGCCATGTTAGCTTCTCTCTCGATATGGATAGCACTCCAATTTGCAAAGAAATTCAACACTTGCCTTGCATCTTGAATCAACAAACCTCCTTGACTCCAGTCTGATACTGGCTTCTTCAAATTAGTCACCACCTACATAGCATCTCCCTCAAGAGTAAACTTTGTAACACCCATTTCTTTACATAATATAGCAGCTAACATCATGGCGTAGGCTTTAGCAGTAAATGAGTTAGGTTTTAAACTTCTTCTAGCTCCAAGTGTCCGAATAACTAGCCCTTTACAGTCTCTTAAGATTGCACCAATACCAATTTTTTCATCTGCATCATCTATGGCTGCATCCCATTTAATTTTGTATCCTCCATCAGGAGATCTCAAACATAGAGCACTCGCTACAAGCAGAGGCTATGTCTGAATTTGGTGATTGAGTTCCTTTTGTGCTTTTATAAGCTGCAAGTCCTCTCTTGCTCTATTGATGATTGAGTTTGGATGAATATGGCCATTCCCATGTACAAGGTCATTTCTTCTAGTCCAGTTGAGTTATGCAATCATAGCAGCTTCCTCAAGTTCATTTTGCTGTAAATTTTTAACAAGCTAGCCCATACAAGTCATGTTGTTGAAGGACATCTTTTGTATTTTTTTTTTTGGCTCCCTTGGCCCCATACATCTTTTGCAACTTCACAACCCCATAATACATGGCCTGATGTTGGTGAGTGTAGGTAGTGAATCACTAAATGCTCTCCGAATAAACACTTTCATAGCATTAGGAATCTGAAGCTTCCAAATGGTTTTTCCAGATCTTAGCTTGCAGTCTTCCAGATGAGGGACCTTCTTCATGTTTGGTTAGTATTTCCCAATGTAAGTGATAAGCACTCTTTACTGAAAATGCCCTATTATTTGTGCCACCCCAAACCAGCTGATCTTCTCTACCTCCAAGGTGACTCACTCAAAAATGAGTAGTACTAAATCTATCCCAAGTGCAGGAGGATGTCATGTAATAATTAGGAATAAATTCCTAAATCGTCTCCTCAGGAAAAGTTACTTAGAAATCAAACTCGTTAAAAAATGTGAAAAACTTCACAAAGAGAAAATAAAATGATGGTATGTGCAATGGATGGGAGAGGACACTAATCTTGGACTAGATTCATATTTTTGGATGTTGATTGTCGGATCTGAATGTAAAGGACTAATAAATTAAACTCAGAAATTGATAAAACTAAATTAAGAATTAAACTAAATTAGGAAGTAATTGACAAAACATGCACTGAAATTGAAAAGTTCCAAAATCAATGTTCTAGGGTTCATCATTGTATTCAAATCACAAATTCTCAAATTAAACCACCGTAATTATAATCACTATTAAAATGAAAGATTAACGAAACGATAAAAAATAAATAACATGAATTAAATGAATAACAAATAAATTACTCAAACGTCTAAATCAAAATTCTCCAAAATAATTCAGAAACTCAAAACTGAAATGAAATAGCAAGTAGGGAATTGAAAAGATCAAGCCAATTGAATGGAGATGAAGATTCGAAGCGGTGGAGGAGGCTGAGCTGTAGTGGTAATTGGACCCCTCAAGGAGTTCTTCAATCTGCTGCAGTGTGAGCGAATGATCCAGTAGAAATTATGTAGCTGCGTGAATGATTGATTGTATAAATCCCCCTCTCCGAATCTGAATGAAAATCAATGGAAAAAATGAATTCTCAGTGTTTCTCTACTCAAAACCGAGTTTTCCCAGCCAAGAGTCCGCCATAAGATATAAAAAATCATTTATATAATCTGACGGCAGAATAAATCCTGATCTGTAAAATACGATATTCGCTCGGGCGGAGTGTCAAGCGAACATCGAGCGTTCGACTCTGCCTGAATTTGCTCGAGCGGCCTGTCGAGCGTTCGACTCTGCTTGAATTTGCTCGAGCGGCCAAATGCCTCCGCTCGAGCGATCTCTTTTCCAGCAACTCGCTCGAGCCCACTGTTGAGCGGAAGTCGAGCGTTTGAATCTGCCTGACTTCGCTCGAGCGGCCAGAAGCCGCAGCTCGAGCGATATGTACCATAAACCATATTAATCAACAGTTGATAAAATTAGAGCAGAAATTCATGTTTTTAATTAATTAAAATCACAACTTTGATTTATTCATTTTTTCATATAAAACCAATGATAAAGTAATAAAAGAATTAATATATATGGGTTCCAAAAGCATTAAAAATGCAATAATTTAGCTAAATCACAAGGATAATTGGGATAATTTTGATAAGCTCCACTTCATGGGGACGAAAAAGATAATGTTGCAGGTTGTCCCTCCACTGTCCCAAACCAGGATCTATGAGATCAACTAGCAACTCATAAACTTCAAACTCATTCCTTCTTGATTGAATTCTAAAAGAATGAGGTCTTCCCATATTTAGACTTTTTTACCATTACCAATTCTTCACAACAAGCCTTCCTTTAACAATTCCATACTTGCTATTATGCTTCTCCATGCAAATGAGGGTTTGTATCCTAGCTTGGCATCCATGAGATTGAATTTAGGGAAATATTATTTTCTTGAGAATCTTAGCAAGGAGGGAGTCTGGATTTTGAAGCATATGCCAACTTTGTTTTGAGAGCATAACAATGTTGAAGCTTCTAAAGTATCTAAACCCCAATCCACATTCATCCTTAGATTGGTTGATCAACTTGCTTCACTTAATCCACTGAATTTTAGAATGATCTTCATTGTAACCCTATCAAAACTTCTTCAATAACTAATTGAGTCTTTGAGTTATTGAGTGAGGAAGGAGAAAAATCTCCATAGTGTAAGTGGGATTGCTTGAAGTATAGCCTTAAGAAGAACTTCCTTTCTAGCTGCTAAGAGACACTGTGTTTTCCAATTGATAATTTGAGCCCAAGTTCTATCAGTGAAAGAGTGAAATGCAGTAGTCTTAGCTCTACCCACCATAGCAGGTAAGCCCAAATACTTCTCAAAAGATCCTATTGATTTTACCCCAGCTATGTTCAGTATAGTACTTTGAATATTAGAATGAGTGTTTCTACTAAAGAATATAGAAGTCTTTTCCTTGTTGAGTACCTAACCAGAAGCTTTCTCGTAGACCTCCAGGATCTGAATTATTCTATCGATTCCAATGAATTTGCATTGCAGGATAGGAGATTGTCATCTACAAAAGAAAGGTGATTAATACACGTGGGCCCTTGCCGATTAGCACACTTGAGATGCCACCCTTTGCTTCAGCTTGAATCAGGAGACAAGTCAATGCTTATGCACACAGGACAAGAAGGTAAGGGGAGAGGAGATCTCCATGCTCGAGGCCTCTAGTTGGTGTGAAAGAAGCATGGGGCTCTCCATTCAGTAGGATTGAATACGAAACAAAAGTAATGCAATTCATTATTAATGAAGTCCATCTTTGGTCAAAATCTAGCCTGCATAGAACTGAATTGAGAAAACTCCACTCTATTAGATCATAAGTTTTACTCAAATCGAGTTTGAGTGCCATCTAGCTAAACTAACCCTGCAATCGAGAGAGTTCATAGAGTGAAGAGTTTCATATGCAACAAGAATGTTGTCAATAATCAGCCTCCCTGGAACAAAATTACTTTGATATAAAGAGATTATATCAGGAATGACTGTTTTAAATCTATTGGACAACACCTTTGCAACAATCTTGTGAATTACATTACACAAACTTATAGGTCTAAAGTTAGAAACTCTCTTTGGCTCCTTAATCTTGCATATAAGAGTGATAAAGGTGTCATTGACACCCTTCAAAGTGCCTACCTAATTAAGAATATTGAGAAAAAACTTTTAGATATCTTTCCTAATGGTATCCCAGTTAGCTTGATAAAAGTGAACTGGGAAACCATCACGGCTTAGGAAACCTAGAGAGTTCATTTGAAACACAACATCTTTGACTTCCATCTCTAGAGCTCATATCACCAATAATTTTTTGTTCCATTCCTTGAAGGCAATCTTTAATACTAAAAGGATTAGCTGTAGAAAATAAATGAGAGAAAAAATTTGTGAAAAAATCAGCTATCAAAGCCTGCTCATAACCACACTACCATTCTAACTGATAAGTTTGAGTAGCTCCACTAACATTTTCCTATAATATAAGATTTGGATCGGCCACTTTACTTATCGTTTGATACTCTTGGAAGAATATTCTACTCACCTTATAATAGCATATATATTCACTTGACTCAGTCTTTCAAATTTATTATCCATAGTGGTTACATGATTTACGTAAACTTCATTAAAATGTACCTAACCCAAAATTTTATACAGTGATTGATGTTACATGCACTGATTTGGGATGAAATAATAATTATTTAGTCAATTTAATTGATTTCTTTTCTTTGTGGTCCTCAAGAAATTGAAGGCGAATTATTGATTCAATAATGAACAACCCACATCATTTCTGGTTCCGTATTGAAACGGACACCTAATATATATATTATAAATGCATGAAAGGGACATTTGGTACAATTATTTGGAATTAAAAATAACTTTTAATAAAATTTTAGAATAGAATAATACTACGTGTACGTATAATTTTACTTATCATACTCATTTTGTTTGTTTTTTATC
This sequence comes from Carya illinoinensis, assembly GCF_018687715.1. Lineage (NCBI taxonomy): Eukaryota > Viridiplantae > Streptophyta > Magnoliopsida > Fagales > Juglandaceae > Carya > Carya illinoinensis. The sequence goes on along the minus strand of NC_056759.1, from coordinate 22,412,582 downwards.
TTGAACGATGCTACAGTTACCAAATCTGGGCCTCAAATTCTCACCGAATCATTTTTTTTTTTTAGAATTTTCTTTTTATTCAATTTTTATATTCTTAAATATTTTTTTAAAAAAAAAAAAAAAACTCACAACATTACTTAAAAAAAAGTTTACTTAATCACTAGGTAGAAAAAAAAAAGGATTCTGTGAAAAAAAAAGGAGCTTTAGCATTTCTCTTTTGTTTTTTTTTTTTTTTTTTTATAATTTCCAATATCACAATTTTTAACATATCAATAACTGATATGTGAAGAAGTAAGTTTTTTCTTAAGTACATTTAAGGTCTATTTGTGATTGAAGTAGGAGTCTTATAAAATGTTTAAATAGTCTTAAAAAATTTTTAATGTAAAAATTAAATTGTTTGAGTATTACATATTAAAACACTTTTTAATCTCAAATAAGCTAAACAATATATTTAAAGAAAAACCATTTTTCCTCAAATGTGTTTTTTCGGATAATAGAAAAAGTAATTCAAATTTTAAAAACATAGTCAATTTAATGAGCGAAAATACATATACAACTTTTAAACTTTTAAGGATATGATGATAATTTTTTTAAAAATCAAATAATTAATCGTCATTTCTATTTCAGAAAATACTTTTTAAATTTGTTTTTAAATAAATCTAACCTATTTGAAAGTGCAACATATGATTGTCAAACAGTAAATAATTTTTTAATAGTAGAAGTTATTACTTAAGTATAAGCTATAGCCCTAAAGTTATAAGTTATATTTCACATCACAATGCCAAACATGCACTTAGTACTTTCTAAAAATTAATTCTTTCACGTGGGTCCTATTATTGTCAACTTTTTTTAAAGAAAATATGTAGAATTTACATCTATGATTGCAAAAATATTTGTTAGTGTAACCTTAAAAAAATGTTTAATTAATTTGTTGCTTTCAAGGGCCATGCTCTACAGGTTTTATTAGGGTGCGAGTTTGATAACTAATTGAGGTTTTCTTTTTCTCTTTTTTTTTTTTTTTTGTGGTTTTTGATAAAGAGGGTGGAAGGGTTTTGAACTGAAGTTTTCCGTTTAGAAAACTAGATTATATGTCATCAGGCCATCAACCTCTTGTTAACTATTGAGGTTTTGACTTGGTAACTCATTAATGCATTTTGATATTATAAGCATTTAGAATAAGAAGAAACTCATATGGTAGAATGCATAGTTGGTTAATGGTCATGTGGTCTACTTTCAAATAATCCATTTGAGCCCCGTTATTGATATAATCATCTGTGTCCATCGGAGTCCCTAAATTGAACTTTAGTTCCATTCATTCATTGAATGAGCCATTTGTGAACAAAAGAAGATATTCAATTATTAAAATATACAACTTATATTAAGTTCAATTTAATTCGATCGTATAAATTCAACTTATCTATTATATATAATTATTTTTGTGTACTTGTTGTACACTTCATTAGGTCAAATCAATTATTTTATATTAAAAAATAATGAATTTAATGATATTAGTAGAGTGTATAAAAGTGTCCGTACATATATTTTTTGATTAAAATAAAAACAAATGGATGAATTCAAATTCAATTCCTATATATATGGGAGTGCGGAACCTTTGGAAATTTGTGCATTTTAAATACACTGGAACCCAATTCTTCCACTACATAGAAAAGAATCACACGTTTTAAGCAATAGAACACAAGAAATGGAATATATCAAAGCATATTCTACATATCTCCATCAAGAATAGCACATTTATTCCACCAAAAAGAAGAAAAAAAGAGAGGAAAACGATAAACATATATAGATTCCATACTCAAAAACACGTTTATGTTCCCATAAACATCCATTCCCAGATGATCATATGCTTTCTCACTTCCTTATCTTTTTCTCGATGAAAAATTACAAAAAGACAAGGCGGGGAAAGACTGGGATTCTCCAAACCATATGTATCTACTTTCTCAGTTTGAATCTGAAGAGCCCCAGGCGGACACACTCTCTGTGCTTCATTGCTCTCTTTTCAAATGACTGTTGAGCAAAAAAGCCGGATTTCTGGAACCACATGTAATGGGAGAATTATTATGCGGCAGGGAAATATGTACAGAAATGAAACTGCGTTTGCTTGCTAAGACGCTTGCTTTGTTGATTATTCTGTAGTAGCTTCACACTCTACTGCATAGCTGTTCCTTCGTTTAGGATCCATGGGTGCCCTGCATTTTCCAAAGAACAAAACAGTTGGTACCAGAAAACTAAAAGAATCCCATGAATTACAGAACACAGAACCAAAGTGATCAAAGTAGTCCTATATTTTCTGGTCGGTTATGAGATCTAAGTAAAACAAAACATCGAAAAATACAACACTAGAGCAAAGAAACAAATATTCTCTAAACAAACAAGCAGAACAGAATAGAACTTACTCAAGGCTTGCTCTGCAGATAACCTTCTTGACAGATCCCTACAAACCATCTTCCTCACCAAGTCCTTTGCTGCCGGCGATACTGTCCGGAAGATCCTCGTTGGAAATCTCAAGTTCGCCCTTAAAACCGCCTCAAAAATCTCAGCCGCCGACTCGCCATAAAACGGCGGAACCCCCGCCAACATTATGTACAAAATGACTCCAGCACTCCAAACATCTACCTTCTCATTGTACTCCCGCCCCATCAACACCTCCGGCGCCACATAATACGGCGTTCCCACAACCCCTCTCACGCTCCTCCCCTCCGGTAACCACACAGCCGACCCAAAATCCGCCATTTTCAGATTGTTCCTTCCATCGAACAATAAGTTCTCTGGCTTGATATCTCTATGCACAATCCCTAGTTTGTGACACTGAGATAAAGCCTCGAGAAGCTGCTTCATAAGCAAAGCAGCTTGGTTCTCAGAAAGAGTTCTTTCGATTATCATGTCGTACAGAGTAAAGGGTTCGCAGAGCTCCATTACCATGCAGAGAAAGTCGTCGTTCTCGAAGATGTCGAAGAGTTTGACGATGTTGGGGTGGGGAGTGAGAAGGGTCATGATCTTGGGCTCGTTCTCGAGGCATTCACGGTCGGTGGCATCGGCGAGAGATCTTTTGTCAATGATTTTGCAGGCGAAGAAGTCACCGGAGATCGGGTGAAAGCATCGCGATACTGTGCCGAATTTGCCACGGCCAATTTCCTCATACAGCTGGTAGTTTTTCTTCAATGCCTCACACATGGGGTTCTATGGCTTTTTTTATGATGTTTCTGGGGTGGTTCGTTTGTTACCGTCTTTCCAATATATATAAGAGAGAGAATCGGAATTGCAATCTTCAAAATCCTTGGTGATAGAATAAAAGATAGAAATAAATAGATGAAATGAATCATATTATTATATTTATTTATGTTATAATATAACTCTAATTTATCAATCTCTTGCTTTTAAAAATTTGAATAGTATAAAAAAAAAATAGAGGGATATTCTATTGACTCTAGAAACGGTTAGAAATTGAGTTTTATTATATACAAATAAATTTATGTAATAATCTATATATTAATATTAGTATATTCTTATTTAAAATTTAAATTAATATTATTTTTAATAAAATTTATTTTTTAACTAATTATATTAATTATATACATATATTAATATATAAAATCGTTTATAACTAAATTTTCCTTTAAAAATTAATAAATTATAACTCGAGAGAGGAGTGAGCTGGACGGAGTTGGGGAGGTTTTGGAATTGAGAGGGAATATTCGTTTAGGGAGAAAGGACAGGTTGTGATTGGTTTTTTAACACCAAATTGAAGTGTACTAAACAATAATAACGCAGAGCTGTGGAGGCAAGGAGTGCATGAATTGGGCTTTCTTTATTTTTTTATAAATAATGCAAATATTTTAACTATAAAATTTTATAAAAATTAACTTATAAATTAACGTGTCTCGATTTGATATTAATTTTATAAAATAGATCTAATATTATATGAAGTCATATTTATTTATAAATTTATTTTATATAATATTTTTATAATTGTAACACTTTTTTTTTTATTAATAGCAATTCAAAAGTATTGATTTAGACGTGTAGATTGATCTAAGGAGTTTAAAAAAAAAACAAATTCTGTCTAAAATCCATAGAAAAGGAAACTACAAAATGGGATTTTAATTGTGAATCTATCACTAGAGTCATTTCACTTGCTTCATTTTTTTTATTTTATATTTTACAAACAAAATAAGGTTGGCCTGTATTTAGACTTTAGAGTACTGTTATAGCATCATGACTTGTATTCGCCATTCCTACTTTCTAGCACGCGTAAGGCCACTTTACATAATCAATAATGCAAATATAAAAGGCGACTTTCTCACCGATGAACTTCTAGATTTACTTTATTATTCTATCGTGGAAAAGATTTGATATTCGTGAACAATAATTTTTATAAAAAATACGTGTTCTAAAAAGAAATTATATAAAAAAATTTACAAATTAATATAATTATTACATTATAAAATAATTATTGAAAAGCATATTTGACTTATCAAATTAAGTCTTCTTAAATTTTTATGTGTAAGTCTTTTCTCTAAGCCATGAGTAATTTTCTTTTCTGTAAGCATCTCTCTTCCGAAAACCAGCTCACTGCCTTACTCTTTCTCTCTTTTTTTATTTTTTCCTTTTTCATTTTCTTTCACTCGGTCAGCTTTTTCTACTTTTTCATGAAAACCTTTACACCGTTTCTCCATAAAACACTCCCCAAAAATACCATTTGTGTAAGTCTAGACTCTGCACATGAAAAGGTTAGCCTTTTCTTTTCTTGTTGCAAAGTCCGCCACATCTCACTTTGGTCCCAAGTTTATTTCCCTCACAAAATTTCTGGTTTATGTGCTGCATGATGGTCAAAACGTGCGTTGCCTTTTTCACGTACTTGATGGTTGAAATGCAGTTGCCATTTGTGTGCTTTTGCTTCCCAATCCATGTACTTCTATAAAATAATGAGTAGGTCCCACGTAACCATGTGCATGTGTTTTTCCTTTAACTTTCTATCTAAAATCAAGCCGGTTATGTGCTAAAACTGTATGCATTTTACCCAAAGGCAGGAACTCAGTAACTAAAAATCAAAGGAAAAGTAACAACACACCAAAAAAATAATAAACTAAAAATAAATTAAAATATACAAATAAAATATCAAAGAAAAACATTGATCATATGAAGAAATATTGAATCAATTAAATTAGAAGATATAAATTTAAATATAAACCATAATATTAACCAATTTAAGTCGGAACTCAAATTTATACATATTAACCATTTTTTCATCTAAAACTAATAATAATATCATGAAGCAATTAAAATATATTGATTTTAAATATATAAAATATGCAATATTTTAGATCAATCACACTCCCAACTAACTTTTTGCTAATATTTGAGTAAAATAGTAAAAATTAATTGAGATAAACATTACATAAATCTCGAAATTCAAACAAAAGCAATCAAAGATAAATATGAATTATCACAAAAAATCGATTTGTGACTTTTCAATATCAGGAGTTGTATCCACAAGAAAAGTCTCAACAATTGTTTACATAGAATTGAGGCAAATGTATTAGAACTCGGATATGTGTATGTGTGGCTAAACTTCTGTATGTTCCTCATTAATAAGCATAATTTATCATAGGATTTTTCAATGTTAAGATTAATCATTATTGATTCTAATTATTTCAAAGCCCAAGGGACTAACAGTTTTCACGCTAACTCTATTTAAAGGTTGAACACTCAACCCCCAAAGTTTTGGGTAACTGTTTCTAGACCTTTGTTCAGAAAAGCCAATCTGCTTTCATCTTCATCTTTTTTTAATAGATTTTCTTGTTTTCGTTCTCCTTCTTCTCTCTCTCTCTCTCTCTCTCTCTCTCTCTCTCTCTCTCTCTCTCTCTCTCTCTCTCTTATTTGATAAGACTCGGTAGTCTTGCAGTTTACTTCTCCTGATTTAAATCAATGAGCATTAATGAGGAACACTACAAGTGTAAGCATGTGCAAAATGTTCTTTCAAAACTTGTCATTCCTTCTATATAAATCATACTAATTCTCATATCTACAAATATCGCATCCTAGAGTTTCAAGTCACTCTTAAACAAAATATAATGCATCATTAAGTCATGTTCTATACTTAGGGTTGAAGATAAATTTTTACAAAATAATTCTGCTCAATTACTCCACCAATATGCTCAAATTTCATAAAAATATCATAAGAAGTGTGTGCTAATCATTTATGTTTCAATGCACATCAATTTTTTTTTTTTTAACTAACACATTTTTAACAGAAAACTCTCCCCCCAACTACATGTGACATTGTCCTCAATATTCAGCAAATGAATGCTTGATAACACATGTTATATAGGCATGAATTGGAGCAAGATAAACACTGTAGAACATATATTAAAACGAAAATGATTAAACAGAGAGGAAGGAAGTCAACTGAGATGCTTGAGTGCACACAAAAGAACAAAAGACACAAAAGACACAAAGTTAGAAGACACAAAAGAACAAAAGAAAGAAAAACAAAACAAACAAATACGGTATATACAATGAGAAATCAGAAATTAATTCTGATAAACAGGATCCCTTAGAGTAGTGGACTCAACTTCTGGAGTAAAATCACCCAAAAATGGTTTCAACATTTGTCCATTAACTTTAAAAACATTACCATTCTTTGAGTTTTCTATCTCAATGACCCCAAAGGATAAACAATTTTTACAACAAAGGGACCGATCCACCGGGATCGAAACTTGCCAGAAAACAAATGGAACCTTGAATTATATAACAAAACTTTTTGAGAAGGCTCAAAAGACTTTCAAAAAATATTTTTATCATGAAAAATTTTCATTCTCTCATTGGAAACACGAGAGTTTTTGTAAACTTCATTCTTGATTTCCTCTAACTCATTAAGATGATACTTATGAAGAGAGCAAGCTTTATCCTCATCAAAATTAAATTGCTTAATTGCCTAATAAGCTTTGTGTTCTAATTCCACAGGCAAGTGACACGCCTTTCCAAAACTGAGCCTATATGGGGACATATCAATTGGGATTTTAAAGCAGTACGATATGCCTAAAGTGCGTCTGTTAGTCATAAAGATCAATCTTTGCGACTTGGGTTAACCGTCTTTTCTAAAAAAATTTGATCTCCCGATTGGATACCTCAACTTGGTCACAGTTTGTGGGTAGTATGGAGTAGCAACCTTATGAGTAATACCATATTTTCACATTAAAGTCTCGAAAAACTTATTGCAAAAATATTTACCCCCATCACTGATAATGGCTCGAGGTGTTCCAAACCTTGATAAAATATTTTCTTTCAAAAATTCAGCATAACTTTGTGATCATTTTTCTTGCATGGAACAACCTCGATCCATTTGGACACATAATCAACAGCTACCAAGATATAGAGATTGCCAAAAGAAACTGGTAAGGGTCCCATGAAATCGATGCCCTAAGAATCAAATATTTCAACAACCAAAATTGGATTTAATGGCATCATATTTCGGCGAGTAATCCCTCCCAATTCTTGACGACGTTCACAAGTTTTACAAAATTCATGAGTGTTCTTGAAAAGGGTTGGCCAATAAAAACCACATTGCCAAATTTTAAAAGCTGTTTTCTTGCTAAAAAAATGGCCACCACATGCCATAGAGTGATAAAAAGACATCACACTTTGAAATTCATTATTAGACATTGCCTAATTATCTAATCCGGACAATATTTAAACAAATATGGATCATCTCAAAAGAATTTTTTTACCTCTACAAAAAAATTTCTCTTGTCTTGTTGAGTCAAAATGTGAGGAATTTCACTTGTAGCAAGAATATTAGCAATGCCAGCGTACCAAGGCAATTAAGATATACCAAAAAGTTGCTTATCTGGGAATGCTTCTCTAATATCAACTGTCTCTATGGAATCTCAAAAAACAAGTCAAGACAGATGATCAGCAACAAAATTCTCAACTCTTTTTTTATCTTTAATTATCAAGTCAAATTCTTGTAGCAAAATCCATCTAAGCAACCTCGGCTTTGCATCTTTTTTAGCTAAAAGGTATTTCAAAGCAACATGATCAGTAAAAATGACAATTTGAGACCCAATCAAATAAGAACGAAATTTATCAAGTGCAAAAACTATTACAAGTAGCTATTTTTCAATTGTTGAATAATTTATTTGAGCATTATTTAAAATTCTACTTGCATAATAAATCACACAAACCTTTTTGTCCTTACATTGGCCCAACATAGCTCCAACAATATAATAACTAGCATCACACATAATTTCAAATGGTAAATTCCAATCAGGTGATTGCATAATTGGAACTTGAATCAACATGCCTCTTAGCTTTGTAAAAGCTAGCTCACAATCATCAGTCCACACAAACGAATTTTTCTTTGACAATAAATTGCACAAAGGTCTAGAAATTGTGCTGAAATCTTTAATGAACCTCCTATAAAAACCTGCATGATCTAGAAAAGATCTAATATCCTTGATATTCTTTGGGATAGACAAATTAGAAATTAATTCAATCTTGACTTTGTCCACTTCAATACCTTGAGAAGAGACAATGTGATCAAGTACAATCCCTTGAGTGACCATAAAATGACATTTTTTCCAGTTTAAAATCAAATTCTTTTCTTTATATCTAATCAATACTTTTTCCAAATGAGTCACCAAAAATAGAAAAATCATTCATGAATATTTTAACAAAATGCTCTACTATGTCACTGAATATGCTCATCATGCATCTTTGAAATGTAGTAGGAGCATTACAAAGTTCGAATAATATCCTTTGATATGCAAAGGTAATAAATGGATATGTAAAAGTGGTCTTTTCCTGATCCTCAAGAGCAATCTCAATTTGGTTATATCTAAAATAACCATCTAGGAAGCAATAAAATTTATTGCCCGTTACAAGTTCAATGATTTGATCCATGAATGGTAGGGAAAAATGATCATTCCTAGTGATTGAATTTAGTTTTCTGTAGTCAATGCACATATGCCAACCAGTAGTAAATCTAGTTGGGATCAATTCATTATTAGCATTCTTAACAACAGTCACACTCGATTTCTTAGGTACCATCTACGTAGGATTAACCCATTTGCTGTCAGAAATAGGGTAAATAATCCTTACATTAGAAAGTTTTAACATATTCGCTCTGATAACCTCTTTCATATTAGGGTTCAGTCTACGTTGCATCTCTCTAGAGGGTTTAGCATTATCCTCTAGATATATCTTGTAGGTACAAATCAAAGGATTAATACCTTTGATATTAGCTATGGTCCATCCTATTGCCTCTTTATGTTCAATGAGAACACCGATTAATTTTCTCTTTTGAATTTCATCCAGTTTTGATGAGATGACCACTGGTAATATCTTTGCTTGGCCTAAAAATGCATATTTCATATCAGTAGGTAGAGGTTTCAAGTCGAGTTTTGGTGTTTGCACACTTAAGGGGAGGGACACGACATCACGGGGTGGCAATTCATCAAAAACATGTCCTCCATTTATCAGTGTCCATTATAGGAATAGATTCCAACAAAAATTCATAAATGCAAGCGCAGAATCATCATCAAAGTTTTTACCATGAACCAAACCCGCCTCAAGAGGGTTAGAAAAAATTGAAAAATCAAATTTATTTTAAACAAGAGTTTGGATCAAATTTACTTCATGCACATCATCATCATCACTAGGTTGTTTACAAATATTGAAAATATTCAACTCCAAAGTCATGTTGCCAAAAGAAATTGTCATCACACCACTCCTACAATTTACTAAAGCATTTGAGGTCGCAAGAAATGACCTACACAAAATTATAGGAATTTGAATGCAAACATCAAAGACAAGTTCTGTGTCCAAAACAATAAAATTCACTGGGAAATAAAATTTGTCTACTTGCACTAACACATCCTCAACTATTACTTTCGATATTTTTATTGCTCGGTCAGCAAGTTTGAGTGTTAATTTGGTGGGTTTAAGTTCACCAAAACCCAATTGCTCATATATCGAGTAAGGTAGGAGGTTAACACTAGCACCAAGGTCAAGTAAGGCTTTCTCAATTTTAAAATTTCCAATCACACAAGAAATTGTTGAACAACCTGGGTCTTTATACTTTGGAGGTGAATTATTTTGAAGGATGACGCTTACTTGTTCTGTGAGGAAAGTCTTCTTTTGAACTTTCATCATACAGTTCACTATATGCAGGTCTTTCAAAAATTTATCGTAAGATAGAATCTACTTAATCGCATCCAACAAATGAATGTTAAGTTTCACTTGTTTGAAAATCTCAAGAATATCAGTATTTTGAACCAATTTATGAGAAGGTTGTAACCTTTGGGGAAAACGGGTAGGTATGGGCTTTCACAGGCATATCTAACTCAATCTTGTCAAGTTCACCAACACTCTTAGAATTTAAAAAATTGTTGGTTTCACCAAATTTTATTGAAACACTTTTATCATTTGTTTTTCTATTGCGTAGAGTGGTGATAGAATTGGTATGTTTAAATTTTGAATTAGAAGAATTTGAATTTCTTACCTCAAATTTTCTCTTGGGATTACGTTGAGGTTGAGCATGAAAATTATCCTTTTCTTGAGCGTGCAATGCGGAGGTCAAGTTGCTAATAGAGCTTCTCATCTCATTAATGGCTTGCATTGTCTGAGTGTTAATATTGGATTGCCCCTGCATAAATGTTTGTAATGTCTCCTCAATGGTTTTCTTATGTGGAGGCACATAAGGAGTAGCAGAAGAATGCCCTTGAGAATTTTGATTTAAATTGGACTCGTTCCTCCAACTAAAGTTAGAGTGATTTATCCATCCAGGATTATATATTTCCAAATAAGGGGAAGAAAATGGTCTTGTATAAGAATTCATGGCATTTGTTTGTTCGTGCAACACCTCTTTAAAAGCGGGGATTGTTGGACAATCCTGAGTTAGGTGTCCACTATTCTCACATATGCCACAATTCTCTTCTTCTTTTTCAATGGCCTTAACCGAATTTACCTTCATAAATTCCATGGCCTCTACTTTTCTTGTCGAACTTGTTATCCTAGCATTTACATCATCATTTCCTTTAAGGACATACATACCCTCTTAAGACATGACATTAAGCTTTGGCTTATTTGACATATCAAAACAATCTGTGTTGTCTCAAGATTGAGCATTTTCAGTCAATTGGTTAAAATAGTCCTAAGTATCATCATGATCTTTATTTAAAAATTTACCATTACACATCATTTCTACAAACTAGCACATTTGAGATGTTAAATCTTCATAAAAAAAAATTAATGGTGCGCCAAGTTTCATAGTCATGATATGGACAAGTTAGCAATATTTCTTTAAAATGCTCCCAACACTGAAAAAATGTTTTATTTTCTTTTAGAGAAAAATTCATAGTGTTTCTACGAAGAGTGTTGGTCCTGTGAGTAGGAAAAAACTTTTTCAAGAATTCTCTTTGCATTTCTTGCCATGTGCCAATAGATCTTGATCTCAAGGAATTCTGTGACGCCCCCAAAATCCCCACGCCCGAACACGGGGAAATTGAGACGTCCGGATGGTGACAACCCGGGTCACCATCCCATCGTCGGGTGCCGAGTGTGTGCAAGGCAACAGATGTGTACAGAGAAACTCGCAGCGGATAAAGAAAGTCATAACTAAGTACCAGAATTTTTCTTAACGTAATACAAGCTGTTTAAAACGTACATAGATAAATATTACAAAACACGACTACAGTTTTAAACAAATATAAAGATAGCATCAGCAACCCGGCGGAGCCGCATCCTCGGGCTCAGCCTCCTCCTCTTCGTCCTCTAACTCTGCACCAAAAGCTACGGAACCACGAATGGTACCGCAGGTAAGTAAAACCCCAAACACTACCAGATAAAAACACATAAAACTCATACAAGATGCATGAAACATGCCCAATGCACAAAGCCCACAAAAACCCAAGTTTTCCACACACGCCAAAAAACCCATTTGGCCCAAAAGCATATCCTTTCTGAAAAACACGCCAAAAGCCACATTTGGCCGCCAAAAGTCCATTTGGCCCAATATCTCGCCAGAAGTCCATCCGGCCCAATATCTCACCAGAAGTCCATCTGGCCCATGCCAAAAGTCCCATTTGGCCTCATAAACCATTATCCAATTTTAACCGTATGCACCATGACCTCCCCTAGGGGTCATCCGCACACCCTGGCTCCAGTGTCACACCGTAGAGTACCACCACGCATGTGACACCTAACGAGCGATGCCCAGTTCCGCGCCTCCCGCGCGTGCGTAGCCAAGCATCCTCTAGCCCTCGCCAGCGAAGGGCCACGGAGTCGGTGAGTAGGGCGATGCCCGGTTCCGCGCCCGGCGCGTTCGTAGCCAAGCATCCCCTAGCCCCGCTCCCGTTGTCTCTCTCGACAACTCAGGGGACATCACTCAGTTTATTCCGCTCCCGAGTGACCAGAGGAGCTCCACCGAGATAATAACCCATCCCGGCTTGGGCTCGTGATACACACGCACCCGTAAAACCACTCACGCCAATACACAGGCTTTTCACACGTGAACAAAAACACACATGCATGCACCATGAAATGCCAAATCAATGCATGATAAAATAACCAACCAACATAAACAATTAAACAGACAACTCCGTCCTCCATCCATCCGACCCCCGAAACTCCTCGGACTCAGTCCGGAATCAACAACCAACAACAGTAAAATATTTGAATGAGCAATATATATTTAAATATGAAAATAGGGTTTGGAAAATACTTACAGCGCTATACGGCAATTTTAGAAAACAAGCGGCGTTGCAAGCGGCAGAAAAACAGCAACGTCACAGTGAAAATTCATTGTGGCCGTGGGTCTGAAAAACACACTTTTGAACGGGGACGAACTAGGACACGAGATTGATGGGGGATGATCAAGGGATGGGTGTGAAGCTAAAGGAAGTGATGGACGGCCGTGGGTGGCGGCGGAATGGCCGGAAATGGCCAAAAAGAGCAAATCGGAAAACAAGCTCGTGGGAGCTGCTCTGGTGGTCGTTGGAGGCCGGAAATGGGTGGGTTAGGACGGCAAGAGGCCGGTGATGAAGTGGTGAAGAAATGGTGGCCGGAGGTGGAGCGACGGCGGCGGATCGGAGTGAAATCCGTGGGTGCTTGCTGGGCTTTTTCCGGCCAAATGGCCTGCCGGTTGGGGGTGGCTTTCGGAGGGGTGGTGTGCCGGAGGGAGGGGGAACTTTTGGGACCGGTGGGGGTCTGGTTGGTGGCCTGACGGCGCTGGGCTGGAGGAGAGAGAGAGACGACGCGGGGGAGAGGGAGGAGAGAGAGAGAGAGCACGGGGGGGTTCGGTCGAGCGGGAGAGGAGAGAAAGAAAAGAAAAAAAAGAAAAAGAAGGAAAAAGGAAAAGAAGGGAAAAGAAAAAGGAAAAAGAGGAAAAAAGTAAAAGATGTAGGGAAAAGATGAGGTCCAATCCTCTTTTAGGGAAGCAAAACTAACCCGCCAAAAAGATTAAAAACCACAAAACAACTAAAAAAAAACACAACATCAAATAAACTAAATTAAATTAAAAACCCAATTTTTAAAACGCAAATAAATTAAAATAAATAGCTAATATATTAATTAAAATAAAAACAAATATTTCAGCGAAAATACACTCAAAACGGGTCATCACATCCTCCCCTCCTTAAAAACAATTTCGTCCTCGAAATTGCAAGATCACCACCAACTTAAACCAAGCCACACAAACGTACATAAGCCAACTGTGATAAAAAAACAAGATACATACCTTCTTCATTCAAACAAATATGGGTACTGCTCCCTCATGTCCGCTGCTCGCTCCCAAGAGAAGTCTTGAGCTAACGGATCTCCCCAAGCCACTTTAACTAAAGGTATCGCCTTGGACCTCAACTGTTGCTCCTTCCAATCCAAAATCTGCGACGGAACAACTTCGTAAGTGAGATCCGGTTGCAACTGAATACCTGCTGGGTCGATGAAGCGAGGCTCTTGCTGCCCAAAGCTCTTCTTCAGGGATGATACGTGGAAGACATCATGAACATCCCCGAAATAATCTGGCAAGGCAACTCTATAGGCGACGGACCCTACTCTCTCCAGAATCTGAAAAGGGCCGACATACCTCGGATCTAGTTTCCTTTTCTTACCAAAACGCTTAACACCTCTCATGGGAGAGACTTTAAGATAAACCCAATCACCAACTTCAAATGACAATTCTCTCCTCCTGGTATCAGCGTAGCTTTTCTGGCGACTCTGAGCTGCCGCCATTTTATCTCTAATGATCCGGACTTGGCTTTGCATTTCCTGAATTATTTCGGGTCCAATTACCCTACTCTCCCCAACTTCATCCCAACACAAGGGCGACCTACACTTTCTCCCATAAAGAGCTTCATAGGGAGCCATCTGAATGGTCGCATGGTAGCTGTTATTGTAGGCAAACTCAATGAGCGGCAAGTGATTTTCCCAACTTCCTTGGAATTCCAGGACACATGCTCGCAGCATGTCTTCCAGAGTCTGAATGGTGCGTTCTGACTGGCCGTCTGTCTGCGGGTGATAAGCAGTGCTGAACTTCAACTTAGTACCCAAAGCTGCCTGCAAACTCTTCCAGAACTGCGATGTGAACCTCGGGTCTCGATCCGACACTATAGTCTTTGGTATGCCATGTAGCCGCACTATCTCCTTGACATACAAACGGGTCAACTTACCCAAAGAGTCGGTGTTGTTAACAGGCAGAAAATGAGCACTCTTCGTTAACCGGTCCACGATCACCCAAACAGAGTTCTTCCCACTAGGCGTTCTCGGCAAACCCACTACGAAGTCCATTGTGATGTCATCCCACTTCCACTCAGGTATAGGGAGGGGTTGGAGCATGCCTGCAGGTCTCTGATGCTCAGCCTTTACCTGACGACACGTGTGGCATTTCTCCACATATAAGGCAACGTCCTTCTTCATTCCATCCCACCAGTAATTTTTCTTCAAGTCACGATACATCTTTGTACTGCCGGGATGAACTGAATACGGGGCCGCATGAGCTTCCGCCATGATTCGTTCTTTGAAATCTGAGTCCTTCGGGACCACTCTGCGATCTCGAAACCGAAGTACCCCATCACTATCCATGCTATAATGCAACGGCCCTCGAGATTTTCGGACTCTTTTCCTGATGTTCAGCAGCTTCTGATCCTTTCTTTGGAGAGCTTTCAATTCTTCAAAATCTATTACCCGAATGTCCAGAACTGAAGACAAAATCTCTACTTGCTGCGAACTCTCTATAAGGAGCCTTCTCATCCCATAAAGTAACGAATCCATTTCTGACGGTTCGGCTTCATCCTCCAAATGAGACTTCCGGCTCAAAGCATCAGCAACTATGTTAGCCTTCCCCGGGTGGTACTTGATCTCACACTGATAGTCACTGATTAGCTCTAGCCAACGCCTCTGCCTCATATTCAAATTTTTCTGGGAAAACAAATGCTTCAAGCTCTTATGATCAGTAAATACCTCACAAGCTTCCCCATACAAGAAATGCCGCCAGATCTTGAGTGCAAAAACAATCGCAGCCAACTCTAGATCATGCGTCGGATAATTCTTCTCATGGTCCTTAAGCTGACGAGATGCATAGGCTACAACCCGTCCTTCCTGCATAAGGACACAACCCAAACCGAACTTAGACGCATCACTGAAGACTACAAATGGCTTATGCGGTTCTGGGAGTGCTAACACTGGTGCCGTCGTCAACCTGTTCTTCAATTCCTGGAAGCTTCTCTCACATTTCTCTGACCAAACAAATTCTGTATTCTTCCGAGTCAAAGCTGTGAGAGGTCCGGATAAGCGAGCAAAACCCTCTACAAACCTTCGGTAGTAACCGGCGAGCCCCAAGAAACTCCTGATCTCGCGTACTGTAGTTGGGCGTGGCCATGACAAAATGGCTTCTACCTTACTAGGATCAACTGCCACTCCACCCTGGGAAATTACATGCCCAAGAAATTTAACTTCTTCCAACCAGAACTCACACTTGCTGAGCTTGGCGTACAACTGGTGCTCTCTCAATTTCTCAAGTACCAGACTAAGATGATACACATGCTCTTCAACATCTCGGGAATAAATCAGTATATCATCGATAAATACTACCACAAAGGAATCCAGGTAAGGTTGAAACACCCTATTCATCAAATCCATGAACGCTGCAGGGGCATTAGCTAACCCAAACGGCATCACCTTAAATTCATAATGCCCATACCTCGACCTGAAAGCAGTTTTAGGCACATCCTGGTCTCTGATTCTCAGCTGGTAGTATCCCGACCTCAGATCAATCTTAGAGAACACGGCTGCTCCTTGAAGTTGGTCAAATAAATCATCTATCCGCGGGAGAGGATATTTATTTTTGATGGTCACCTTGTTCAACTCCCGATAGTCAATGCACATACGAAGGGTTCCATCTTTCTTTTTAACAAATAGAACTGGTGCACCCCACGGCGACGTACTAGGCTGAATAAATCCCTTCTCTACCAGTTCTTGCAACTGAGTCTTCAACTCTTTCAATTCAGCCGGTGCCATGCGATAAGGAGCTTTCTGCACAGGAGCCGCTCCAGGTTCCAAATCTATGACAAACTCCATCTCTCGAACAGGGGGTAGTCCGGGCAAGTCATCCACAAACACATCGGGGAACTCTTCCACAACTGGAATGTCTGCCAAGGACTTCTTCTCAGACGGCGTGGACACCATCTGAACCAAGAATGCATCCGCTCCCCATGCAATCTCTCTTCTTGCCTGTATCGCCGATATAATCATCGGCTTTTCTTTTAATCTACTCCCCGCGAATTCCAGACAATCACCATCCGGAAGCTGAAAGCTAATTGTCCGACTTCTGCAATTAATAGTCGCAGAATATCGGTATAGCCAATCCATCCCGAGGATGATATCAAAACCCAACAGCTTGAATACCACCAGATCAGCATCCAAAAACCTTCCCTCAAAATTTAACGGGCATCCCAAAGCAACCTTGGAACACCACACCATCTCGCCATCGGGTAGCGCCACTACCATAGCCTTCGGCAACGGTTCCGTGACCAAGTTACACACCCGAGCAAACGTGGAAGACACAAACGATCGTGAAGCACCGGAATCAAACAAAGTACAAGCATAAAACTCATACAAACGGACTCTTCCTGAACCAAACACACAACCCATGAAATCCAAAAAAAACAACGAAGAAACCAAATGCACCAAAAATTAAATCCAACTTAAAAATTAAATTAATCCATACCTGTGATTACTCCAGCATCATGGGTCGCTGGTGCCTCATCGTCCACCTCTCCGGGTGTGACAGCATAAACCCGGGCTTGTACTGCTTGTCTCGGGTTGGTTCTTCCACCGTGTCTACCTCCACGGCTTCCTTGAGCTCTAACGGGGCAATCCCGAGCAATATGCCTCACTTGGCCGCACCGATAACACTGGGGTCCGCTACTCGTCCGACACTCGCCCTCATGAGCTCTATTACAAACTCCACAAACAGGCATACGTCCTCCCATGCGAACACTGGAGGATGCTTGAGATCGGGTTCCAGTCCGCTGAACAAACTTCTGAGGCGAACCCGAGCTGCTTCCTTCACCAGAAAAACTCCGCCTCTTTTGCCCTGAAGGGGAGCCCAAACTCAGATTATTTTCCCTCTCTATAAGGGTGGCCACATCCACTAACTCCTGAAAAGTGGTTATCCGATGGCTGACCACCATGCGGCGTATGTCCTGACGCAGCCCCTCCTGGAAACGATCTGCTCGCATCTCCTCAGTGGCGACAAGATGAGGAGCAAACCGCTCAAGTTCTATGAACCTCCGGGCGTACAGCTCCACTGTCGCGCCCCCTTGGACCAGATTAGAGAACTCTCTTGCCTTTTGCTTCCTTACCGATGCGGGAAAGAAGCGGTCGTTGAACTCTTTCTTGAAACGCTGCCAGGTCACCGCAGCGAAAGATCCCAATTCAGATTCCAACAGCACCCTCTTGGTATCCCACCAATCAGAAGCAGTGCCCTGCAAGAGGTAGCTGGCGTAAAGTACTTGTTGTGCCTCAGTGCACCCACACACCTCAAAAGTCTTCTCCAGATCTTTGATCCATTTTCCAGCCTGAACTGGATCCTCATTTCCCGCGAAGTGTGGAGTCCGATGCGCTAGGAAGCGCTCATAGGTGCATCCGGCCTGCACCATGCTGCTGGACCCTCCTGGATACATCCAAGGCCCTCCCTGATATGGCCAAGGACCTCCTGGTTGTGGCCAATACCCTCCTTGTTGCGGACAAGGTTCTCCTGACGGAGGATAAGGTCCTCCTGATGGTGGACAAGGCCCTCCTGATGGTGGCCAAGGACCCCCTTGTGGTGGCCAAGGTCCTTGTGGTGGCCAAGGCCCTGCCTGTTGGGACCTCGCACTCTGTTGCATAAACTCCGTCATCTGCCGAATTGCTTCGGCTATGGAGTCATCTCTGAAGGTATTTTCTTGCGGTTCCTGAGTATTTTTCCTTGGTCTCCCTGGTCTCCCCATATTCCCGTCACAACACTACTCTTGACCCTCCTTTAAGAAAACAAATAAAACCATCATAAAACCAACAAAAACAAAAACAGCACAACACAGCAAGAAACAAAAGAAACCAGCATGCCAAAACATAACTAAATAAATAAAAACAAACAAACAAGCTCACACAAATAAAACAAATAAGATAACTATACTTAACATAATTTTCAAAACACAACTTTAAAAACATTCTGGTACTACCTACGGGACATGTGGTTTTACCCAGAGCCAAACCGCTCTGATACCACCTGTGACGCCCCCAAAATCCCCACGCCCGAACACGGGGAAATTGAGACGTCCGGATGGTGACAACCCGGGTCACCATCCCATCGTCGGGTGCCGAGTGTGTGCAAGGCAACAGATGTGTACAGAGAAACTCGCAGCGGATAAAGAAAGTCATAACTAAGTACCAGAATTTTTCTTAACGTAATACAAGCTGTTTAAAACGTACATAGATAAATATTACAAAACACGACTACAGTTTTAAACAAATATAAAGATAGCATCAGCAACCCGGCGGAGCCGCATCCTCGGGCTCAGCCTCCTCCTCTTCGTCCTCTAACTCTGCACCAAAAGCTACGGAACCACGAATGGTACCGCAGGTAAGTAAAACCCCAAACACTACCAGATAAAAA
Source organism: Carya illinoinensis (assembly GCF_018687715.1). NCBI lineage: Eukaryota > Viridiplantae > Streptophyta > Magnoliopsida > Fagales > Juglandaceae > Carya > Carya illinoinensis. Next base: position 22,393,411 of record NC_056759.1, on the reverse strand, counting down.
CACATAAAACTCATACAAGATGCATGAAACATGCCCAATGCACAAAGCCCACAAAAACCCAAGTTTTCCACACACGCCAAAAAACCCATTTGGCCCAAAAGCATATCCTTTCTGAAAAACACGCCAAAAGCCACATTTGGCCGCAAAAAGTCCATTTGGCCCAATATCTCGCTGGAAGTCCATCCGGCCCAATATCTCGCCAGAAGTCCATCTGGCCCATGCCAAAAGTCCCATTTGGCCTCATAAACCATTATCCAATTTCAAACCGTATGCACCATGACCTCCCCTAGGGGTCATCCGCACACCCTGGCTCCAGTGTCACACCGTAGAGTACCACCACGCATGTGACACCTAACGAGCGATGCCCAGTTCCGCGCCTCCCGCGCGTGCGTAGCCAAGCATCCTCTAGCCCTCGCCAGCGAAGGGCCACGGAGTCGGTGAGTAGGGCGATGCCCGGTTCCGCGCCCGGCGCGTTCGTAGCCAAGCATCCCCTAGCCCCGCTCCCGTCGTCTCTCTCGACAACTCAGGGGACATCACTCAGTTTATTCCGCTCCCGAGTGACCAGAGGAGCTCCACCGAGATAATAACCCATCCCGGCTTGGGCTCGTGATACACACGCACCCGTAAAACCACTCACGCCAATACACAGGCTTTTCACACGTGAACAAAAACACATGCATGCACCATGAAATGCCAAATCAATGCATGATAAAATAACCAACCAACATAAACAATTAAACAGACAACTCCGTCCTCCATCCATCCGACCCCCGAAACTCCTCGGACTCAGTCCGGAATCAACAACCAACAACAGTAAAATATTTGAATGAGCAATATATATTTAAATCTGAAAATAGGGTTTGGAAAATACTTACAGCGCTATACGGCAATTTTAGAAAACAAGCGGCGTTGCAAGCGGCAGAAAAACAGCAACGTCACAGTGAAAATTCACTGTGGCCGTGGGTCTGAAAAACCCACTTTTGAACGGGGACGAACTAGGACACGAGATTGATGGGGGATGGTCAAGGGATGGGTGTGAAGCTAAAGGAAGTGACGGACGGCCGTGGGTGGCGGCGGAATGGCCGGAAATGGCCAAAAAGAGCAAATCAGAAAACAAGCTCGTGGGAGCTGCTCTGGTGGTCGTTGGAGATCGGAAATGGGTGGGTTAGGACGGCAAGAGGCCGGTGATGAAGTGGTGAAGAAATGGTGGCCGGAGGTGGAGCGACGGCGGCGGATCGGAGTGAAATCCGTGGGTGCTTGCTGGGCTTTTTCCGGCCAAATGGCTGGCCGGTTGGGGGTGGCTTTCGGAGGGGTGGTGCGCCGGAGGGAGGGGGAACTTTTGGGACCGGTGGGGGTCCGGTTGGTGGCCGGACGGCGCTGGGCTGGAGGAGAGAGAGAGACGACGCGGGGGAGAGGGAGGAGAGAGAGAGAGAGCACGGGGGGGTTCGGTCGAGCAGGAGAGGAGAGAAAGAAAAGAAAAAAAAGAAAAAGAAGGAAAAAGGAAAAGAAGGGAAAAGAAAAAGGAAAAAGAGGAAAAAGGAAAAAGATGTAGGGAAAAGATGAGGTCCAATCCTCTTTTAGGGAAGCAAAACTAACCCGCCAAAAAGATTAAAAACCACAAAACAACTAAAAAAAACACAACATCAAATAAACTAAATTAAATTAAAAACCCAATTTTTAAAACGCAAATAAATTAAAATAAATAGCTAATATATTAATTAAAATAAAAACAAATATTTCAGCGAAAATACACTCAAAACGGGTCATCACAAATTCAGCCAATTTTTAGATTTTTCTTTCAAAGAGAATGAGAACAATTTCAATCTAACAACATCATTATTGACAATTTGGTTTTGTAAAATTGCACAAATGTCTTCAAATTCTTTCAAATGCAAATAAAGACTTTCTGAGTCTAAGTCATGAAACTTGGAAAATAATTGAATTACTCCCAGTTTTAAATCAAAATTTCTCATATTCGTAAGAAAAATCATGTAAGATGGAGGAGTACTTGTCCTTGTTGGCTGCAAATACTCATGCAAACTTCTCAATGGTGGATTATTTTGTGCCTTATCGTTTTCAAGTTCATCATGAACACTATGATTGTTAGCCATGGTATTAGAATGAGAATTTTTAGAATCACCAGACAACCTATCAACCAATTCTTTTAAAACAATTTCCTCTTATATCAATCTACCAGTTTGATCACGTTGCCACGAGATCATTCATCATAAAGGTTCAAGCACATTCATGAAGACTAAAAGATTTGGACAAGTCCTCGACAACAGCACCAGAAACTTGTTGTGCCTAAATTTTGACTCAAACTAGTGAATTAAAAATTTAGTACAGTTTTATCTGCAAATATACATGTATTGTAGTACCTAACATGGTCGAATCCACAGGGATTGACTTATGTGATAAAGAAAATAAACTTAAATAATAAAAATAAATTACTGAAATGAACGTGCAATCAAGTAGAAAAGAAAATTACTAAAATGAAGATTTTTAAAATAAGAGAATAAGATTAAAATGATAAAATAAATTGATATTGAGAATGACTAAGGTTTCAAGGATCCGTATAATAATTTAAAATATTGTTTCCGATCGATTTATTTCAATTAAACTAGAATAATGATTCTGTTTAATTAGAAGATTTAACATTTAAAGTCAAGAAAAATAGTTACTAATGATTAAGCATGAACAATTGATAATTATAATCTTCACAAACTCATTTGAATATCACAGTAATTTTTTCAATCATTCACTGTATTCGAAAATCACAATAAATCAAGATAAATATATAGACAATCAAAATATTAAATAATAAAATCCTCCAATCAATCAAGCTCACAACATAAATTCCAATTTTGATCCAAAAACAATGCCTAAATCCTTAAACTTCACTTCTAACCTTAGTATGAGAATTTAGCCAACTATGTTCAACACAAGAGTTATAAAAATCACAAAAATATTCTCCAAGATATAACTAAAATAAATTACAAGAAATGAGTCACAAAAAAGGTAAAAGTGAAGAGAAAATAGAATTAAAAGTTCCCTTTCCGAAAAGTTGAAGTTCACATAAGGAAAAAAAGTGAAAACTCCCTCTCCGTTTTGTCCCATGTTCAAAGCTACTCCACCGTTTCAGTTTGTAAGTCAGTACTTTTTTTTTTTTCAGGAACAAGCGTGGAGACATCCAGAAGAACCCAGCTTTTCTTTCTCATAAACCTACTGCCCTTCGTTCCTATGAAGCTTTCGGTGCAGCCCAAAAACCAGAGCAGTGTCAAAATCCACCAGAAAGCCTTCGTTTCAGCTAAAGTAAAAAAGGTTCCCAAAAACCAAAACTTCCCTCTACATCCATAGCTCTCCTCTCTCTGTTTTCATTCTCTAAAAACAGAGCAAGTCTCCTCAACTCCAGTCCAAAGCCCCAGCCTTCCTCCAAACCAGCTCTCTCACCCGAACGAAAAAGAAACAACACCTCCTCTCTTCGTTCGGTCTCAGTTCCACAAAAAAAAAAAAAAAAAAAAAAAAAAGCCCCTCTCGTCTGTAACCCAAAATGAGAAGCTCAACCTCCCCCTCCCTTACAGTCCGTCCCGTAGCTCCCAAACGAAAAGTCACTCAGTCTCTACGTCTTAAACCAGAACGGAAGAAAAGTCTCCAAAACTCCTACCCTATTTTTTTTTTCTCTCAAAACAGAGACCTCGATCCTCTCTTTTTTTGTTCACGCTCCAATTCCCCTTAGCTGCTCTCCCATCTCCTTCTTGGCTTTTTTTTTTTTTTCTCTCTCAGTTCGCTCTCCCCTCTAGAATAAAAATGCTCATCCGTTTAGCAACCCAGGAAATAAAACTAGTTCTAGGTCTCACGCCCTGAACAACTGTAGCTCCCCTCCAGTCCGTCTCCTTGAAGTGCAGCATTAAGAAAAATTAGAGCTTCCAAGTGCTCTATTTCTTTCCCTTTTTCGTAAAAACACTCACACACCTTTCTTTCCTTTCGTTCAGCATCCAAAAACCCCCAAAAGTCTTCATTTTTTTTTTTTCCATAAGCCATGAGTCCTTTTCTTTTCCATATGCGTCTGTCTTCCAAAAACCATCTCACTACCTTCCTCTTTCTCTTTTTTTTTTTTTTCTTTTTCATTTTCTTTCACTCCATTAGCTTTTGCTTCTTTTTCAGGAAAACCTTTACGTTATTTCTCTGTAAAACACTCCCTAAAAATGCCATTTGTGTAAGTCTATACTCTGCACATGAAAAGGTTAGCCTTTTCTTTTCTCGTTGCGAAGTCCGCTTCATCTCACTTCGGTCCCAAGTTGATTTCTCTCACAAAAGTTATGGTTTATGTGCTGCATGATGGTCAAAACATGCACTACCTTTTTCACATGCTTGATGGTTGAAATGAAGTTGCCATTTGTGTGCTTGTACTTCCCAAATCCATGTGCTTTCATAAAATAATGAGTAGGTCCCACGGAACTATATGCATGTGTTTTCCTTTTGACTTCTTGTCCAAAATCAAAGGAAAAGTAAAAACAATGAAAAGAAAAAATACACCAAAAAAATAAAAAATAAAAAATAAATTAAAAAGTAAAAATAAAATATCAAAGTAAAACATTATTCATGTAAAGAAATATCACTCAATTAAATCAGAGGATATAAATTTGAGTATAAACCATGATATTAACTAATTTAAATCACAACTCAAATTTATACCTATTAACCATTTTTTCATCTAAAACCAATAATAATGTCACAAAATAATTAAAATATATTGATTTTAGATATATAAAATATGCAATATTTCAGCTCAATCAATTAGCCTCCTCCATTATGGTTGGATCAATCATTTTTGTAAGAAAATCTGCAGCTACTTTGACCTATCAGAAATGATACTCCCACTCAGAATTGATCCCGATAAATTTTTTATGGGAAGTTAAAAATAAACAACACATACCTTTGAACATCTCTTGTCTCTTTCATAGTCCAAACCTAAGTGAAAAGGCGAGATCTAGTGGAGTGGGGGGGAGGGGCATATGGGAAAAAATTGAGGGGGGAGGGGGAGGGTTGAAGATGCGGGGAAGTAAGAATTTGAATAAAATAAAAGAATTCACTTAAGCTTTCAGAAAGGAAAAAAAAAACAACATGTCAGCAATTCGTACAGTATGATTAAAGTGGGGAATTCGAGTAAAAGACTCTTAATGCAACCTCAAACACGCCCGTATAAAATTACTCTAAGAGTTTTATTTGTAAGTTTGTTCCCTTTTTTACTCATGTTTGATTCATTAATGTGTTCAGCTCTGTTATGTGAATAACTTGAGACTCATTTTTGGGTCTCGTATGTCTGATGTCTTATACTGAATAATGAGTTTCACAAACTGGCCATTATTTATTTTGGGACTTTCCGATTCTGTACCATTTATGGAAAGTTAAAAAAGATATGGGACCCACTAATGATTAGAAAGTTGTTATAAGATTCAATAATAAATTTATTAAATCATTTATTAATAAATAACAAAAACCAAACATAAATTTCCTCGCTGCATGTAAAACAATTACAACAAAATAAAAATAAAATATTCCTAACAATATAAAAACAAAATTTTCTTACTCGAAATTTATGAAAATAAAATAAAATAATTATCAATAAAATTATAACAATATTGTGCCCACATTTTATTCTATTATTTTTTATATATTATTTAATTAGTGGTAAAAGAATGCATATAATGCGAAGGAAAAAAAAAAAATTGAGTCGCCCAGCACTAGAGACATTTGTCTCTCGCTCAAGCGGGCTTAGTCAGTAGCTCTAGGTCTGTTATGGATAAAAGAAATTGAAGTAGATCTTTTTGTCTTTCTATACTTTTTACTTTTTGAAAGGAAAGAAAAAGATAAGGAAAGTCAGATATGGACCTCCAGTTTTAACTTTTGTCATTTGTGAGTCTCAATGTCTCACAAAATCTTAAGATGAAATACACTTAATAAAGACTCAAGTGTGTTTCGATGTTGAATGAAGTCCAAAATTGAATTGCACTCAAATAGGTTTAACAACCAAACAAGCCCTAAATCTTTGGAGAAGCTAGCACAATAATCTATTGCCATGACCTCCTACTTAAATCATAGTTTAATCCGATGGAGAACCGAACTTGTGACATAGGGCTCATGCAGACAAATTCGCCTTCTTTATCATAATTTCTCATGAAGATCCTCCCATTTTTTTTGTTACTAATTTAACTAGATAAATATTTGGACCATACTTGGTGTAAAGAGGCTATTTACACCGTCCAATGACGATAGCCTCTCAATGTTTAGCATAAAGTTCGAATTACATTCAGTTTTTTCTTAAAAGAAAATAATGGACACATAATCTTTTTTACCACCTTTAATGAAACTATATTTTAGATAAGATACCTCTTTATAAAATAACTTATAATTTATAAAAATGTTAATTCTATTTCACATTTGTCTTGATTTCTAAGGACTCATTCTCTCCTTGCCACTAATCACTCACTAACTTAAGTCCATTAGCCTTCTCCATTATGGTTGGATCAATCATTTGTACAATAAAATGTCACTACTTTTACCTATCAGAAATAATACTCCCACCGAGAATTGATCCTGATAATTTTTTTATGCGAAGTTGAAAATAAACAACATGCATCTTTGAAAATCTCGTCTCTTTCATAGTCCAAACTTGGGCGAAATAATGAGATCCGGTGGGGTGGGGGGACAGGGAGTATGGGAAAAAATTGGAGGGGAGGGGGGGGGGGGGGTTGAAGATGTGGGGGAGCGGAAATTTGAATAAAATGAAAGAATTCGTTTTAGCTTTGAGAAAGGGAAAAAAAAAAGCATGTCAACAATTCGTACGGTGTAGACAAAGTGGGGAATTCGAATAAAAGACTCCTAACGCAACCTCAAACAAGCCCGTATAAAATTATTTTAAGAGTTTTATTTGTAAGTTTATTCCCCTTCTTACTCGTGTTTGATTCGTTAATGTGTTTAGCTCTATTATGTGGACAGCTCGAGACTCTTTTTTGGGGGTCTTGTATTTTTGATTCCTTATACTGAATAAAGAATTTCACAAACTAGCAATTATTTATTTCAAGACTTCCCAATCCTGTACTATTTTTGGGAAGTTGAAAAAAATATGGGACCCACCAATGATTGGAAAGTTGTTATAATGATTCAATTATTAATTTATCAAATCCTTTATTAATAAACAACAAAAATCAAACATAAATTTCCTCACTGCATGTAAAAAAATATTATAAAAAATATTCCCAGCACTATAAAAATGAAATTTTCTTATTCTAAGTTTATAAAAATAAAATAAAATAATTATCAATAAAATTACAACAGCATCGTGCCTACATTTTATTCTATTATTTTTTTATATATTATTTAATTAGAGGTAAGAAAAATGAATATAATGTGAAGGAAAAAAAAATTAAGTTGCCAAGCACTAGAGACATTTGTCACTCGCTCGAGCGGACTTAGTCACTAGCTCTAAGTCTGCTATGGGTAAAAGAAATTGAAGTAGATGATTTTGTACTTTTTCCTTTTTGAAAGGAAAGAAAAAGAGAGGGAAAGTCAGGTATGGACCTACAGTTTTAACTTTTATCATTTGTGGGTCTCATTATCTCACAAAGTCTCAAGTGTGTTTGGATGTTGAATGAAGTCCAAAATTGAATTTCACCTAGATGGGTCTAACAACCAAATGAGTCCTAAATCTTTGAAGAGGCTAGCACAATACTCTACCTCCATGACCTCCTACTTAAATCACAGTTTGATCCGATAAGGAACTGAACTTGTGACATAGGGCTCATGTAGACAAATTTTCTCTCTTTATTAGAATTTCTCAGGAAAGTCCCCCCTTTTTGTTAATAATTTAACTAGATATATATTTGAACTAGATTTTGTGTAAATAGCTAACTTGGTGTAAACAGGCTATTTACACTGTCCAATAACGTCAGCCTCTCAATGTTTAGCATAAAGTTCGAGTTATATTTAATTTTTTCTTAAAAGAAAATAATGGACACATACTCTTTTTTAACACCTTTAATGCAACTATATTTTATATAAGAGACATTTAAAAAAAAAAAAAACTTATAATTTATAAAAACATTAACTCTATTTCACATTCGTCTTGATTTCCAAGGACTCATTTTCTCCCCTCCACTAATCAATCATTAACTTAAGTTTCATTAGCCTCCTCCATTATGGTTTAATCAATTGTTTTTGTAATAAAATCTGTGGCTACTTTTACCTATTAGAGGAGATACTCTCATCAAGGGTTGATCTTAATAAATGTTTTGTTGGAAGATGAAAATAAACAACACATATCTTTGAAAATCTCTTGTCTCTTTCATAATCCAAGTATGGGCGAAAAGGCGAGATTCGGTGGGGGGGGGGGTTGAAGACGCGAGGGAGTGGAAATTTGAATAAAAAGAAAGAATTTGCTTTAGCTTTCATAATAGAAAAAAATAACATCTTAGCAATTTGTACAGTGTAGACAAAGTGGAGAGTTCTAATAAAAGACTCTTAAGGTTCTGCTTGGCCACTAAGAATTTTCAGATGAAAATTTTGAGTTTTAAGATAAAATATTAAAATATTATATTTTAATATTATTATTGTTTTGGGATTTGAAAAAGTTAAGAAAAAATTGAATTATTTATTATATTTTGTATTGGGATTTGAGAAAGTTATAATAATGAGATGAGAATTTTGAGTTTGAGATAAAAATTTTAAGTGGCCAAACACAACCTAAATCAACCTCAAGCAAGCCCATAAAAAATTACTCTAAGAGTTTTATTGGTAAGTTTGTTCCATTTCTTACTCATATTTGATTTATTAATGGATTTAGTTCCATTATATGGATAACTTGAGACTCTTTTTTTAGTCTCATATGTCCGATTATGTTCAATTCCTCGTACTGAATAATAAGTTTCACAAGCTGGCCATTATTTATTTCAGGATTTTCCGATTGTATATAATTTATGGGAAATTGAAAAAGATATATGACCCACCAATGATTGGAAAATTGTTATAATAATTTAATAATTAATTTATTAATTCCTTTATTAATAAATAACAAAAATCAAACCTAAATTTCCTTGCTGCATGTAAAAAAATTACAATAAAATAAAAACAAAATATTCCCAGCATAATAAAAACAAAATTTTCTTACTCCAAATTTATAAAAATAAAATAAAATAATTATCAATAAAATTACAAAAATATCAAGCCCACTTTTTATTATATTATTTTTTATATATTATTTAATTTGTAGTAAAAAAATGCATATAATGCAAAGGAAAAAAACATTTTGAGTCACCCAGCCTCGAGACATTTGTCTCTCTCTCTCTCGAGTGGACTCAGTCGCTAGCTCTAGGTCTGCTATGAATAAAAGAAATTGAAGTAGATGATTTTGTCTTTTCGTACTTTTTACATTTTGAAAGGAAAGAAAAATAGAGGGAAAGTCAGGTATGGACCTACGGTTTTAACTTTTGTTATTTGTGGGTCGCAGTGTTTCACAAAGTCTCAAGATGAAATACACTTAATAAAGACTCAAAGTGTGTTTGGATGTTGAATGAAGTCCAAAATTGAATTGTACTTAGATGGGTGTAACAACCGAACGAGCCATAAATCTTTGGAGAGGCTAGCACAATAATCTACCGCTATGACCTCCTACTTAAATCACAGTTTGATCCGACGGGGAACTGAACTTGTGACATAGGACCCATGCAGAAAAATTCTCCCCCTTTATCAGAATTTCTCATGAAGGTCATCTCATTTTTTTGTTACTAATTTAACTAGATACTATTTAACTAGATACATATTTCGGGGGGTGAGGGGAGGGGGAGGGGGTTGAAGATGCATGGTATTGGGAATTTGGATAAAATGAAAGAATTCGTTGTAGCTTTCAGAAAGGAAAAAAATAACATGTCAACAATTCGTATAGTATAGACAAAGTGGAGAATTCGAATAAAAGACTCCCAATGCAACCTCAAACAGGCCTGTATAAAATTATTCTAAGAGTTTTATTCGTAAGTTTGTTCCCTTTCTTGCTCATGTTTGATTCATTAATATGTTCGGCTCTACTATGTAGACAACTTGAGACTTTTTTTTGGGTCTCGTATGTCTGATTCCTCATATTGAATAATGAGTTTCACAAATTGGCCATTATTTATTCCAGGACTTCCCGATTCTGTACTATTTATGGTAAGTTGAAAAAGATATGAGACCCACCATTGATTAGAAAGTTAATATAATGATTGAATAATTAATTTAATAAATATTTTATTAATAAATAACATAAATCAAACATAAATTTCCTCAGTGCATGTAAAAAATTTACAACAAAATAAAACAAAATATTCTCAATGCTATAAAAACAAAATTTTCTTACATCAAATTTATAAAAATAAAATAAAATTGCAACAGTATCGTGCCAACATTTTATTCTATTATTTTTTTATATATTATTTAATTAGTGGTAAAAAAATGCATATAATGCAAAGGAAAAAAATATTTTGAGTCACCCAGCACTTGAGAAATTTATCTCTCTCTCAACCAGGCTCAGTCACTAACTCTGGGTCTGCTATGGATGAAAGAAATTGAAGTAGATATTTCTGTCTTTCTGTATTTTTTACATTTTGAGAGGAATGAAAAAGAGAGGGAAAGTCCAGGTATGGACCTTTGGTTTTAACTTTTGTCATTTGTGGGTCCCAGTGTTTCACAAAGTCTCAAAATGAAGTATACTTAATAAAGACTCAAGTGTGTTTGGATGTTGAATGAAACCCAAAATTGAATTGCACTCAGATGGTTCTAACCACCAAACGAGCACTAAATTTGTGGAGAGGCTAGCAAAATAATCTACCACCATGACCTCCTACTTAAATCACAGTTTGATTTGACGGGGAACTGAACTTGTGACATAGGGCTCATGCACACAAATCCGCCCTCTTTATCAGAATTTCTCATGAAAGCCTCACTTTTTTTTTTTTTGTTACTAATTTAACTAGATATATATTTGAACCAAACATGGTGTAAAGAGGCTATTACACCGTCCAATGGCTTCAGCCTCTCAATGTTTAGCATAAAGTTCAAGTTACATTCAATTTTTTCTTAAAGAAAATAATGGACACATAATCTTTTTTACCACCTTTAATTCAACTATATTTCAAATAAGAGACATTTTTATAACATAACTTATAATTTATAAAAATGTTAACGTTATTTCTCATTTGTCTTGATTTCCAAGGACTCATTCTCTCCCCGCCACTAATTACTCACTAACTTAAGTTTCATTAGTTTCCTACATTATGGTTGGATCAATCATTTCTACAATAAAATCTTTGACTACTTTTACCTATCAGAGAGGATACTCCTACCAAGATTGATCCCGATAAATTTTTTTATTGGAAGTTGAAAATAAACAACATATATCTTTAAAAATCTCTTGTCTCTTTCATAGTCCAAACCTGGGTGAAAAGGTGAGATCCATTGGGGGGGGGGGGGGGGGGGGGGTGGGGGGGGGGGGGTGGGGGGAGGGGCGTATGGTAAACAATTTGGGGTTGGGGGGGTGGATTTGGGGTAGGGGGTTGATGACACAAGAGAGTGGGAATTTGAATAAAAAGAAAGAATTCGCTGTAACTTTTTGAATGGAAAAAAATAACATGTTAGCAATTCATACAGTGTAGACAAAGTGGGAAATTTGAATAAAAGACTCATAACACAACCTCAAACAGGCCTGTATAAAATTACTTTAAGAGTTTTATTTGTAAGTTTGTTCCCTTTCTTATTTATGTTTGATTCGTTAATGTGTTCAGCTCTATTATGTAAATAACCTGAGACTCTTTTTTTGGTCTCGTATGTCCGATTCCTCATACTAATTAATAAGTTTCATAAATTGGCGATTATTTATTTCACGACTTTCCGATTCTGTACTATTTATGAGAAGTTAAAAAAGATATGAGACTCACCAATGATTGGAAAGTTGTTATAATGATTGAATAATTAATTCATTAATTCCTTTATTAATAAATAACAAAAATCAAACATAAATTTCCTCGCTGCATGTAAACAAATTCCAACAAAAAAAAGAAAAGAAGATATTCTCAGTGCCATAAAAACAAAATTGTTTTACTCCAAATTTATAAAAATAAAATAATTATCAATAAAATTATAACAGTATCGTGCCCACATTTTATTCTATTATTTTTTATATATTAATTAATTAGCAGTAAAAAAATGCATATAATGAGAAGGAAAAAAAATTTTGAGTCGCCCAGCACTCGAGACATTTGTCTCTCAGTCAAGCGGGCTTAGTTGCTAGTTCTGAGTCTGCTATATATAAGAGAAATTGAAGTTGATGTTTTTGTCTTTTTATACTTTTTACTTTTTGAAAGGAAAGAATCTAGTTTTAACTTTTGTCATTTGTGGGTCTCAGTGTCTCACAAAATCTCAAAATAAAATATACTTAATAAAGACTCAAGTGAGTTTGGATGTTGAATGAAGTCCAAAATAGAATTGCACTTAAATGAGTCTAACAACCAAACGAGCCCTAAATCTTTGGAGAGGCTAGCACAATAATTTACCGCCATGACGTCCTACTTAAATCACAGTTTGATCCGACGGAAAATTAAAGTTGTGACATAGGGCTCATGCAGACAAATTCGCCCTCTTTATCATAATTTCTCAAGAAGGTCCTCCCTTTTTTTGTCACTAATTTAACTAGATACATATTTGGACCGGATTTGGTGTAAACATGCTATTTACACCATTCAATGACATCGACCTCTCAGTGTTTAGTATAAAGTTTGAGTTACATTCAACTTTTTTCCTAAAAGAAAATAATAGACACATATTCTCTTTTATCACCTTAAATGCAACTATATTTTAGATAAGAGATATTTTTATAAAATAACTTATAATTTATAAAAATGTTAATACTATTTCACATTCGGCTTGATTTACAAGGAATCATTCTCTCCCCGCCACTAATTACTCACTAACTTAAGTTTCATTAGCTTCTTCTATTTTGGTTGGATCAATCGTTTCTACAATAAAATCTGTGGCTAATTTTACCTATAAAAAATGATTCTCCCACTGAGGATCGATCTTGATAAATTATTTATTTATTTATTATTTATTTTTCTATTTAGTGATTAAGGAAGCATTTTTTTAATGATGTTGTAAATTTTTTTAAAAAAAAATTTAAAGATATAAAAAAGGAATAGAAGAAAATAAAAAAGAGCAATTGCTTTTCTTGGGAGCCATTCTCGTGCTTTACCTATACCACATGTGGGTCCCATTTTTAGATTTATATGTTAGTGTTTGATATTATTGATTAATTAGTAAAATATATATGGGGAAAAATTAATTGAAATAATAATATATACCTTAAACTATTTTCATATATACAAAAATCTTTATATGTGATGTGTTAGATTTTTTTCATAATAAAAATAATTTTATAATCTGACGTATTATATTAAATTATATTAATTTATAAGTTTATTTTTGTATAATTTTTATATGACTAATTAAAGCATTTCTCTTTGTAGTATAGGCTCCGGTTTCTTATGTAGGCCAATGATCTCTCATATGCATCAAATAGAGCTCATTATTGTGCTACAATAATATTTTTTACACGTTGAGCAAGTATATGTAAGAAGCACACATCCCATCAATTTCTACCCACTTCTATACATACATCTATATATATAATACACACGCACATATATATAATACCCACGCGTACATTATTTATTGCTATTGTATCATCCATCCAAAGCATTCAATGCGTAATCAAAAATATTCTTACGTTAGTTCTCTATAATAATAATCTATCGCCCCACCCCTCATTCTATTAGCCCCCTGGCTAGTTCAAATAAAAGAATCATCATGATGTGTTCATGTGCATGCCTTTAAAAAAGGAGGGAATAATAAATGGTTTAATACTAGCAATGAATGATGTCTCCGAACAAATCCTACATAATTGCCACGGTAGTTTTCACTTTTCAGCAAGCCATTCATGTCAATGTACGTATGGTTGGTTTCACTTTTCCATTGAACATGGTTTCACCATTGCGCACCATAGGCCTAATAAGAGCTCGGACCGGGACCTAGTTAGCTTCGTTACCAATCACACAACGTATCGAATGACAGAGCACCTAAATCACATCCCTGCTTGCAAACCATATATTTTGTTTCTTATGTAAGAATTTAATTCAATGTGGTGTCCCACACATTCCATACTTCTATTGGGATTCTAATAACCTAAATTATATTAATTAATTAATGATGGAGGGACATATTCGTCCCTCGCCTAACTACGCACAGCCCTTCTCAGCTAAGGCTCACAGTCTAGATGTTGCGGGCCCAACGACCAGTAAAGTAGCAGAGGACCCAAACCAATATAAATAAAGTGGACAATATCTGCACGGGCACTCCACTACCTAGATGGCTTGCGGGGAACAACTCTGCATTAAATGCTCCAATGTGGACTGTTCACAGGAGATTCCAACGGTAGATGTTGTCTCTAACATAGGGTATCACATTAAATGTAAAGACGTACCATCTAGAATAGGAACAAATATTCCAATTACAGAAAGACAGCGACCCCATTTAAAAAAGGGAGTATATATAAAAGCCTTGGCAAATTACAATTTAGAAGTTATATCATTCTCTCACTTTCTCCCTTGTTGGAATAAAAAAACTAACTTAGCTATAGAGGTTTTTTCTGGCACTCTGGACCATCAAGCTTCCTTATCTTAGGTGGAATGCAAACAAGGCGCGAAACATGTTCTTAACAGTTGCGTTGTTTGTGTGATTCGCTTTTGATAAAATTAAGGGGGATTTCGGTATGGTCTCAGGAGGTTTTGTAGACTGGATCAGACCTATTCGATCTAGAGTTTTCTCACCCTAAACTGGACTAGACCGGACCGAAGTCCATAAGGATCGATCCGGTCCCATTCGGGGCCGTCCGGTCGGGTCGGTCCATTCAGTCCACCCTATGACTTTTTTATTTTTATTTTTTGTAATTTTATCTTATTCAAGAGCATTTTGTTTTATACTTATATAATTATATTGTGATATATTTAATATATATATATAGTATACTATTATATATATTAGTAATATGCTAATACTATTAGTCTATTAATTAGTATATAGTAAATTAGTAATAGTTATTAACTTATTTACTATAACTAATAATGTGTACTAATATTATAACTAATAATACACTAGTACTAATACTATAACTAATAACTATATGTAATAATAGTAATACTCTTGTTACTAATACTCTATGTAGTTATAGTGATTTAATACTAACGTATTACATATTAAGTTAACTATACTAATTCTATTGTAAATTTATATATATATGATATATTATAATTTATACTATAACTTTTATAATATGTTAATATATTAATATATACACTAGTACTATATATTATCTATATATTATAGTTAATAGTTATACATTAAAAAATATAATAATACATTGATACTAAATATATATAGTTATAGATTTATAATGATTTAGTTATTATGAATTTATGATTAGTATAACTATAGAATTGTACTAGTATTAGACTATTAATAATTCAGTATAGCTATATTATATTAGTAATATTAGTTTTGTTGAATCAGTTAGTTAGTATAACTATATTCTACATTATTAGTATTAATATAAATATTATTATTAGCTATAGCTATATAACCTATATTAGAATTGAGAGTCTTAGACTATAAATAGACTAATAGTATTAGTATAACTATATAACTATATATTAATATTAATTATAGTGATTAGTATAACTATATAATAGTAGACTATTAGTATAGCTATATGTTAGTATTTTTTTTTGAAAAAAAACCTGTATGTTGTATTCATGTGTTAATCGAATTACACAGCTTATCAAATATAACATTTTTCAGTATCTCCTGAGGATGATCTTCCATCCAAACTAACTCTTCACTTACATTTAAAGCCATCTTTGCAAGACTATGTGCAACACTATTACAAGATCTCTTCACATATGACACTATCTAGTTCCTTCCGTTGTTCAATACATCTTTTAAATCCTCAATTAGTTGACCATGTCATTCCCAATTCACCTCTGAACTATTAATAGTGTTTACAACAGTTAATGCATCACCCTCCAATTGTGCATTCCAAAAATTGAGCTCATCACATAACTTCATAGCCCTTTATAGAGCAAAGACTTCAACTATAACAAGATCAGAAACATATTCTTTTAGATAGCATAGAGATACTAGCACCTCTCCACAACTGTCTCTGATCACTATCCCAATCCCACCTCTGTTTTCATTAGACTTCAAAGCCGCATCCCAGTTAACCTTCACCATATCCCCAACAGGTAATTTCCAATGAGAAAAGTTGCTACCAAGTGTTCCACCATTTTCCTAATCTTTGCCTCGTTGAACTTGTGCTAACTGATACTCTGACAAACATTCAACAGCTTTGTTAATAACTTCATTAGGTCCTTCAAACTTATTTTCAAACACCAACCCATTTCTTCTTAACCAAACTCCTCTTAGCACCATAGCCATTACCTCCATCTGATCTTGGGATAGCTTTGAATACCAGTCAGACCAAAGTTCAAAAAAATCATTTTCAATACTTTGCCATTTTTGCACTGGACTCCTCTCACAAGCCCAAACATCACTTGCCCCCATTACAACTCCACAAAGCATGACAGATACACTCATCCATGTTCTTATAAACTAGACAAGAAGCTTCTTTTAGGACAGCTATTCTCATTAAATTCATCTTAGTTGGTAGACAATTATTTATAGCCTTCCAAACAAAGATTTTAACTACCCCTGGGATATTCATTCTCCACAATCCCTTCCAAACGTCACTTGATCTGCCTGAAACTTCCCCTTTCTCCTTTCTTTTCCCATTAACTTTAAAATGATATGCACTTTTAACACTATACATACCATTCTTTGAAAATGCCCATATCTGTTTATCAAGAAGCCCAGAAAGACTGGTCGGTAATTTACAAATTATTGAAGCCTCATACTCATTAAACACTTGCTTCACTAGTTCAACATCCCATCCCCTACTATCAACTCTTATAAACTCCTCCACCTTTGCTTCAACATGCAAAATATTGATCGGTGAATTCTATAAGTAATAGCCATAGGTATCCACCTACCTTCTCAAATCCTTATACTCTTCCCATCACCAACCCTCCAAACCAACCCCTCCTTCAACAAATTAAGAGAACTCCACAAATTCCTCCATATCACAGAGGGTTTAAACGCTAAAGCGGCGTGCAATATATCTGAATGTTTGAAGTATTTATCTTTCAAAACTGTAGCAGCCATAGAAAGAGGATTCATCATCACCCTCCAACATTGCTTTCCAAGGAGTGCTTGATTAAAAGCTTCTAACTCTCTAAAACCCAAACCTCCATCACACTTTGACATTCTCATCTTGGCCCAACTCTTCCATTGTATTCTGTTTTCCCTTTGTTTAAAACCCCACTAGAATTTAGCCATTTGAGATGCTATCTCCTTACATAATTTTTTGGGCAACCTGAATACACCCATATAATAGGTAGGAATAGCTTGAATAATTGCCTTAAGTAGCACTTCTTTCCCCGATGGAGAGAGGAATTGATTTTTCCAATTACTTAACTTTTTCCACACACGATCTTTAAGAATGCTAAAAGATTGATATTTAGACCTACCAACCATAATTGGCAAAATTTTTCACAGTTGTTCTGCACACGAGCCCCACAGTCCTTAACAATTGCATTCCTCACATCCAAACCAACTGCAGGACTGAATAATATAGTTGTATTGTGCCTATTAAGACTCTGGCCAAATGCCTTTTCATATACCTCCAAAATCCCACTGATTTTCCTTCATTCCATCCATGTAGCCTTCCCAAAAATTAAATAATCATCTGCAAATAGCAAATGAGTCAACTTAACCCCTCATCGAGCCATTGCTACCCCTTTAAGCTCACCTTTCAATTTTGCCTTCTCAAGCATTGAACTTAATCCCTCAGCAGTTAGGAAAAAAAGGTAAGGAGATAATAGATCTTCTTGCCTTAATCCTCTAGTAGGAACAATGAACTCACTTGGCCTTCCATTCACAAGGGTAGCATAAGATACCGAAGAAATGCAATTCATGATCAATCCTGTCCATCTAGCCCCAAAACCAAGCTTTCTCATTACTGCTTCTAGGTATTCCTATTCCACCTTGTTATAGGCTTTGGAGATGTCAAGCTTCACAGCCATGCTTCCCACCCTGCCCTTCTGTCTACATTTCATAGAATGTAACACTTCATAAGCCACAATAACATTGTCAAAGATCAATCTCTCAGGAATGAAGGCACTATGGCATCTTGAAATGATCTCATCCATCACCTTTTTAAGCCTATTTGCAAGGGTCTTTGCAACGATCTTATAAAATACATTGCAAAGACTAATAGGCTTAAATTCATTAACATTGTTTGGATCTGTAACTTTGGGTACCAATGCTATAAAATTCTGATTAACAGACCCTTGTAAACTGCCTCCATTTAAAAATTTTAAGATAGCATCACTCACTTCATTTCCCACCACATGCCAAAATTCTTGGAAAAAATAGGCCCCAAAGCCATCAAGCCCTGGAGCTTTCATAGGCCCCATCATTTTCAGTGCAATCTCCACTTCTTCTCTTGTAAAATTCTCCTCAAGAAAATCATTCATAGCTTCTGACACTCTCGGCTCTATCTCACCAATGCATTCATTAATGACTTCTACTAATGGCTTGGCACTAGAGTAAACCTCAGAAAAATGACCTCGAAAAGCCATTGTAATACCCCTCCTCATCCTCCCTCAAAATTGATTAACCATCCAGGATTGATACAATTTTATTTCTTTTGCTTCTCTAATTGGCACACTCATGAAAGAATCTAGTGTTTTTATCCCCCAAAGTATACCAATTCCTTTTAGCACGTTGTCTCCATTTAATATCTTCTTGTTCCAATAACAGACCAACCTTCTCTTACAGTAGCTTCATCTCAACCACATTTTCTTGATACATATTCCCTTGCAACACCTTGATCTTCTTTGAAATTAGGTCTATCTCTTGAACTCTCCCCTTGTCTTTTCTTTTGAAGCAAGATGATAAAGAATCACTGCAAAACTGCAGTCCAGTTTGGACTCTCTAAACAAGTTCTTTCATTAATAGTCCTCTCTCCCAACCCTGCTTAATAATTTGCTCACAGCCATCCTGCTTCATCCAACTAGCCTCAAACTTGAAAGGATAATTCTATCTTCTCCTCCAAAGCTCTCCTTTAGTAATAGAAAGCAAAATAGGCTGGTGATCAAAGCATCTTTCAGTTAGCGCCTCTACTTTCACCCAGACCACAATCCTCCAATGCATTCCTAAACAAATTGAGTTGACCCTCTGGCCTTTTCTTGCCTTCCACCTTCTCATTTTGCCACAATATCTCATTGAAATCTCCCCCTACACACCAAGCTGTATCATTATCAGGCTTTAACTGCCTTAATAAGAAAGACCTCTTTTTCTTATTTCTGGGTGCCCATAAAAACTTGTAAATTGCCAATCCCTTCCTTTCTTCTCACCTTTAACCATCACACTTATATGCCAGCTTGAGTAATTAATCACCTCAACAGCATTCTCATATCTCCATAGCAGGACCAAACCTCCTCTCCTCCCATCAGAATCCACAATAAGGCATCCTTCCATGCCTAATCTTCTCTGTAAGCTTGAGATTTTATAAGATCTAGTTTTTGTTTCACAAACAAAAACCAAAGTGGGCCACTTGTCCTTAACCAATAGGCTAAAATCCTGAACTGTCCGAGGGTTCCCAAGCCCTTGGTAGTTCCAACATATAATATTCATAATGCCAGGTGGTGCTGCTAAACACCCACCACCCCTAGTCTGTTTTCAACATAGACCAAATCAGAATTGCCTTTGAATCTCTTTCCTTCCACCACCATTTCACTAACCTCCTCAATATCCTCATAATCTCTTTTAACCAAGGAATGACTAGAGGTCTTACCTGAGTCTGGCCTAGCTTTAGTCCTCCTCCTCCATCTTGAAACCCTTTTACTATCATTCCCATCACCTGCACACATATTCTCAATCAACTGCTCATTTCCAGACATAGTAATCTGAAAATCCTTTTGTTTCTCAATACCAACTGACCTCTCTTTATTCACTTCTTGCAACAGAACTGGAGATTGTGAAGCCCCAACTTGAACCTCAGCCAATTTGGAACCCTCATTTCTCACATCACTTCCCATCTTAATAGTCTCCTCCCTAACCTCATCCTTATGGAACACCCCATCTTCCTTCACATTATTCAAACTCTGAACCCCTTGATCTCCCTCTCCTCACTCTTATCTTTCTCTTTCGGATCTCCTTTCTTAATTGCATTCTTCCTTGTTTGAGGTATAGCTCAAAGCCAGACACCATATTGGCTAGAATTTTCTGCAGTTTCCTTACAACCATCCTTCTCAGGAACTATCATTCCACATTTAAAACACATCCTAGGCAACTTCCCATACTGAAAAGGCACCCAACACTTCCTCCCATCCACTATAATGGTTCTTCCTTGAGCTATAGGTCTTCTCAAGTCACATTCCACCTTCACCCTCAGACATCTACACCAATCTGAACCATCCTCCTACACATCAACCTCCATAACCTCCCCCATTGATCTCCCTATTACCTCTCCCATCATCTTATTCATATAACTCAACGCTAGATTTAACATCTGAATCCATAGACATGCATGATCAAAATCAATCATACTAGGTTGAGTCTCTCCATCAAAATATTTTAAAACAAACAAGTGATTGTCGAATAGCCATGGACAACCATGAATCACTCTCAATTTATCTTTATGAGAACCAAAAGTGATAACAAAACAATTTCTATCAATTTCTTGAAATTCCAGTGGCTTACCTACCTTCCACACTTTTTCCATCATAGCTCTAGCTATTTCCTTCCCAATCCTTCGATCTGAGACAGTTTTCCCCACCAAACTGCGATCACCCTTCCCTCGCATCGCACCATTCGATTTGTATCTCTATCGGACAATCTTCCTCATCATTCAACTTCAGTCACCTCCACACTTCCTCCATTTTCTCCATTCACACACTACTCAACCAAAACAATACTCTGCTCACAATCGCAAGCAAAGAGACCAGATGCTTTCTTCCTCAAATGAGAAAGAAGACTACACACTTCTTCTCAGTCGCTTTCCAGGGCGGGAAAAGCAGTTGAGAGAAAACTTAAAAAATATGAAATATTTTCTATATGTTAGTATTAGTTATACTGTTATAGTGATTTAGTATATTATAATTTCTATATTATATTTATACTATAACTCTTATAATATACTAATATATACTAGTACTATATATTATAGTTATACATTCAAGAATATAATAATACATTCATACTAAATATATATAGTTATATTTCTAGTGATTTAGTTATTAACTTATTATGATTAGTATAACTATATAAATTATAATAGTATTAGACCATTAATATAACTATATATTAGTAATAATATTAGTTATGAACTTATGGTGAATCAGTGCTATAGTATAACTGTATAAGTATTAACTATAGTGATTAGTATAACTATATAAATTATAGTATAGTGATAATTATATTAATTAAATATAAGTATAGTGATAATTAAATTATATTAATTATAGTGATAAATATACTATATAGCTATACATAGTATTAATTATAGTGATTAGTATAACTATATAAATTATATAATAGTATATTAGTATTAATAGTAGACTATTAGTATAGGTCACTATAGCTATTGTTGAAGTATTAGTTATAGTGATTTAGTATAACTATATTAGTATAAGTATAACTATAGTCTATATTAGACTATTAGTATTTTTTTTATACCATATATAATTATATAATTAAATATATACAACTATTATATAAATACTATATATAATTTTTTTTTTTAATTTCCATTTGGTCCGGGTCCGGTCTAGGGTAAAAAACCCTGGATCGGGACCGAACTGAACTCATTCGATCCCTTGAAAATTGGACCAGACCGAATTGGGTTCGGTCCAAAAATGGCTGGTTTGGTCGGTTTATTCAGTTCAAACAGACCGATTCTTAGCCCTAGGTAAAACCAACATACATTTCTTATGCCAGCTGTGACACGATCCCAGGCAGCAATGACTAAAAAGCTACCTCTAGCAAAGAAGAAAGCTAGAGCAACCTATCAAAGACTGGTAAATCAGATGTTTAAAGAGCAAATCAGACGGAACATGGAAGTCTATGTAGATGACTTGCACATAAAAAGTAAGGATTCGGAGCAGCATATAGCCAATTTGCAAGAAACATTTGCAATCCTGTGAAATTACCATATGAAACTTAGCCCCATGAAATGCATCTTTGAGTTGGAGTCAACAAATTACTCAGCTTCATGGTTTCAGAAAGGGGAATCGAGGCTAACATGGAGAAGATAGAGGCCATCATCAACATGAAGCCCCCCAACAACCTCAATGAGGTATAAAATTTGATGGAAAGAATTGCGATGCTTAACAAGTTTGTTTCTTGGTCAACAGACAAGTGCCTACCATTTTTCCAAGTGTTGTGCAAGATGCATGATTGGAATGGAGGGTGCAATGAAGCATTCACCCGATTCAAAGAATTCCTCTCTAATCCCCCCTCCAGAGCCAGACTATGCTAGGAGAAACTCTCTTCCTATATTTATCTAAATCTCTTAGCATGGTCAGTTTCTAGTCCACTTAGGTGTTAGAAATGGAATTTTATTTATTCTAGATATTTACGAATGTGAGAATGAGATATGGTTGGCGTCATTAGTCTTAAATGAATATTTAGAATTTTACGGTGCAATAAAATTATTTTCATTTTCAAGACAATAGTTATTCAAAAATGCATTTTGATTTGTTCAAAACACTTAGGAGTTTAAATTTGCAAAATGAAGTATGCTCCTAGTTTCGTAGAATTATTTAGGATTTTATGGTGTAAAGTTATTTTCATGCAGTCTAGTTGTTTTCAAATCACAATGTAGAATGCCCAAATCAGTCTAGTGAAGTTTCATTTACACACATTTTGCAAGATCTTAGCCAAAATTGGTGAATCATTTAGGACACTTGACATTAAGAGGAATCATGAGATGGAAATGTGAAGAAAATGAAGGAAGATAAACTTTTGTGATCATGCTATCTAAGCCAAACACTATTTCATCCAACCATCTATTTTTGTGCCAAACCAAAGAGGGTTTCAACCTTAGTGAAACTCCAAATACTTAGAATCCAATTCTTGTGGAAATTGGTATCCTAAATGGCTTCTCAAATCCTAAATAAAGCCAGTTCAGTTTAGTATTTAATCCCTCGATTAAATTACTTCCATTCAAATTCATGTCATTACACCCTTATTCATTCTTATATACCATATTTTTTTTATTGAGCCAAGAAAAATTAGATTTGGACTTGATAGAAACCGAAACCCCAAAACAAATCCAATTGAAACCCCGAATGAGGCCAAATCGATTTAGGCCCATTTAAGCCCACCAAAATTGCACCACCTATGCATGGCATCTTGAAGAAGTTTTCTCATTGCCATGAGTGTGTACTTTCACTACCCATCATGTCAGTCCCAAACAGTGGTTGATGGGAAGGCAAAAAGCCACCTCACCCACCTCCCCTTCATATAGCAGCAACAAGTAACAAAATTGTGTGCCATGGCCCCTAGTTTTGGGCATGGTTTTGATTGACAAACAATCATAAAAAAGTTAACCCCCTATCCACTCTCAACCCCTCCAGCAGTATAAGTGTTGTCCATGGCTATTTACTTAGTCTTATGTCACTTTTGAAACATTTTCTTGGAGAGAACGCAAGGAGAAGGCTTTAGACAACTTTTCTGGCATTTCTTGCTTGAATTTTTCTAAGCTTTTTTTAGTAGAGTCTCACAAAACTCTCTTCACATAAGTTGTTTCTCTTTAAGTTTAGTTTCTGTTGGTATATTAGTGAAAAATCTGTTTAAGCATGCAATGATCATATTGGGCAATAAACTGGACAATGTGTGATTTTTTGATTTTTTTTAATGATGTTCTTTACAATATCTTGGTCTTATATTTTTATGGTTAGAGTTAACATATTAAAAATTGGTTACATATTGAGAGTTTGTACTATGAGTTCTACATGATTTGAGAAAGTTGGAAACTGGAGATGTAAAAACAATTTATGTTTTGAGTAAGTTTGGATTTTTTGTTATGAAAGCCTGCTCCTATGGTCTTGTTGTTCACATATCTTGTCTTTAGGACTTTCATATATGTGTTAGAAAGTTTTTTTAGATATTTATGATTATGATCTTGAGGGAATGAATTTTTATACATGTTGAGGTTTGGTGGAAACACAAACTGGAGGGTCGCGGGTTTTGTTGTGATTCTATGTAATTTTTGCCACGTGATCTTGTTCTTATCCTTAGATCAATCTTAGTACTTGAATATGAAGCATATGGTGTTGTTTATTGATGGTTTACTTCATGAAAAAGTCAAATTTAGTGGTTTGATTAAAGACCAAAACATGTGGTACTCGGTTTTGGAGAAAATGTGCAAACTGATTCTATTGGATGATATTTGTGGTCTTTGATTTATTTTTTCAAGCATGATAATCGTTAGGATTAATTTGTGAACATGATAAGAGTATGCCATGACACTACAGGTTTATCTATTACACATTTTATTTTGTCACTACATGTTTATCTGTTACCTATTTATTCTATCAAGAAATGTTTATCTGTTACACATTTTATTCTATCACAAAATGTTTATTTGTTACACACTTTATCATGTCATGAAATATTTATCTATTATACTTACGCCATGTCACTAAATGTTTGTCTCTTTTGTGTTATGAAATGTCATTCATCTCACGTATATGTCATGTTAGTTTACTTCTGCTCATCTACCCTTTCATTTTGTGTCACTTCATGTCTCAAGCACAGAGTGTCTTGAAAACAGTAGTTTCACATCAGCCATGTCTAATTTTAGTTATCATGATCTCAAATGTTAGGATGAGGCAATATCCTAGTGGAACTCATTTATTCGCTCTAGAGTGTCTAAACTAGTGTAAAATTTCTTAAGTTGACAAGGTAAAGATCAACAGGCGAATGAGGCCTAATTAACAGGTCATTGAAGTGAAGTCAAACACTAACGCCAATGGTGCCTCCCACACTTTCAATTTCATATTATACATACTTGTGCTGGTGTAGATACATGTCACGTGATATGTACATTACGATTTTCATAAAAGGTGTAGATACCTGTAAACTGATACGTATGTTAATGCACACATAGTCGGTGTAGATACCCATGTTGTGGTGCGGTAATCAGCTAGGACACATGGCTCAAGCGGAACCGTGTAGCACCCATATGGTTACTTTTATTAATCATCCTTAATTTTTGAAAAGGATTCCAAGTACATGTTCAATTTCGATTCAGTTCAAGTTTAGTCTCAGTTTCGTTCAAGTTCAATTTATGTTCAGTTTCACATTCAACTTTATGTCATGTTTATTTCATGTTAGCTCTATTCTTTTCATGTTAGTTCAAGTCATGTTATTTGTCAAATCAAATCATACTTATTTATGATCACGTTTGCATTTATGCTTTTATTGTCACACATGCATAATTAAACTATCAGTTTAAGTTGTTTGTTAACTTGATGATATTTTTAATCAAATCTCACCGTGGTAGTCCCAACTACCATTCCTCCAAAAATGTTAGGTATTGTGACAGCGATCGATGGAACCAAACTGGACTAGGCTAAGATTGGCATGGCCAGAACCGAGTAGTATTGAATTTACAATAGGCAATCGCTTCCGACCAATAGGTTGCTGATGAATATTTTCTATACTACTAGTGAATGATATCACAAGAATTTTGGAGGAGATCGTAGAAAGTTGGAAAGTATAGGATAAGGACTAAGATATTATAATTTGTACTAAGTACTTCTCTTTTGAGGTTGAAAGGGTCCATGTTGTAGGGACCTTACTTTTGTTCATGCGTGGTTTAAATTAGTCTCTGAATGTTTTATGTGAATTTAGTATATGTGAATAGTTATGAACAAATAGTTAAGTTTGGGATTAGCATTCTGGTACTTTACGTATTGTTCAAAGAAAAAAAGTATCCACTGCAAATATTGCATATTGCTAAATGCATGTTAGGTGTATGATATCTTTATTTGTCATGAACAAGGGCATGTGACTTTGTATTGCGTGTCCCAATGCTTCAGAGTCTGCCAAATCCTAAGACGTATCCGAGAGTGTCACAAGTCTACTACACAAAGCCGCACAATGAGATAGGCAGAAAATAAGTACTTGACTAGTGAGTTGCTAAGGTTTGCATTAGTAGTAGTTACTTGCCACTTGAGACCCTACCTCCAAGCACACTTGATAAAAGTACTGACCGAAGCTCCCCTCAAGAAGGCACTACAACAACAAATTACATCCAGGTGACTGGTCAATTGGTCGATCTTGCTCAGTGAATTAGATATCAACTATGTCCCTCGAACCACCATTAAGGGACAAGCATTGATAGAGTTTGCAGTGGAGATGGCTAGCTCCCTTGAGGAGGTACTCGATCAACTGGCCGACCATCCCCGGCAAGTCTATGACGATGGCTTGTTCTGTCATTTCTGTAGGGGAGTAGGAGTGTTCATAGTTTTGGCCTTTGATGAAGAAAGCTATTATTCGATAAGGCTTGAATTCAAAACTACCAACAATGAAGTCAAATAAGAAGCTCTGCTAGCAAGCCTCCCCACAGCATGGACACAAGGACCAACGGAAGTGGAAGTGAAGGCAGACTGGACTCTCAAGTGGTAGTAAACCAGGTTAGAGGAGAATATATGGTGAAAAGTGAGAGGCTCAAAATCTATCTACAATAGGTATGGGAGGAGCGCGATTGTTTCCAGAATTTCGTCATAAGACAAATCCCCTGAAAGGACAACTGGAAGGCAGATAAGTTAGCATAGACAACTTCAGGGATGGACGATGCAGCACTACCATGGGCAGTGATTGGCAAAGTGTTATAAACCCCTGTTATTGGGCTAGAAGTCTCAGAAGTGGGAACGGGAATACCCTAGTGGGCATGAGCAATAATCAAGTTCCTAACTACTAGAGAACTACTGGCCGAGAAAAAGGAGGTGAGGAAAGTAAGGAATAAAGTAGCCAAGTTCACCCTCCTAATTAGGACCTTGTACAAACGAGGTCTTTCCACCTCCTTGTTAAGGTGCATATCACTAGACAAACTCAATACATAATGGTAGAAATTCATGAAAGAGTGTGGAAACCACTCAAGTGGAAGAGCCTTGGCAAGAAAGGTCGAGAGCAAGCTACTATTGGCCTCATGCCCTCGAGGATGTAGAACAATTTGTCAAGAAATGAACAAAATGTCAAGAATATGCACCAATTCTGCATAACCCAACAGATGAGAAGACATTGATCACATCCCTATGGCCCTTCGCACAGTGGCAGGTAGAAATAGTGGGCCCTATGCCCCCACGCAAGGGATGCATAAAATTCATCATAGTGATTGTAGATTAATTTATAGAATGGGTGAGGGCAATAATGGCTACCAACATGCCAAGTTCCTATGGAAAACTATTGTGAGTAGATTTGGTATCCCTCACATGATCATTGCAGACAATGGGTGACAATTTGACTCTGACCACTTTCGCAAATAGTGCGGCGAATTAGGAATCAAAATCAAGTACTCCTTTCCAAGACACCCTCAAGAGAATGGATACGTCGAGGTGACTAACAAAACCCTAATAGGGGAGACCCCTTTCGTGCAAACGTATGGAAGCAAGGTCATAATCCCAATAGAGACAGGGATACCAAACTACAGGGTCCAACATTTTAATGAGAAATTGAATGAAGAAGGCCTACGTGGGAATCTAGACTTGGTGGAAGAACTGAGGACAGAGTTGAGTTGAGGGTAGCAATCGTTGAGAGTAAAACAGAACGATACTTTAACAAAAGAATAAAGCACAGGGCATTTAAGGTAAGAGACTTGGTCTTGAAACAAACAGGGGTAACTTTCTCAAGAGGAAGGGAAGTTTGAAATGGGAAGGACCTAGAGCTTATGGATTGACACAGACCTAGAGCTTAATGGCTAAAAAAAGCATAGGGAAAGGAATTTCAACATCCACAGAATGCATAGCATCTCAACAAGTATTTCACCAAGAAGGCTCTTGTGTAAGAACATCCTGTAAACTCAATAAAACTGCTTTACATTATTTGCATTCCCCTTACATTTCATTGTTTGTCTAAGCCAATACTCTGCACTCACACTCAGCGAACAAAGGAGGGAACACCTCTCCTAAGTGTCCCATCTCTCCTCAGCACCTAGCTCGGTCAAGCCCATCTCCAGCCCTGTGATCTAAACTGATGCTCCACGCTCACATCTGATGAACATAGGAGGGAACACCTCTACTAAGTGTTCCATCTCTCCTCGCCACCCAACATAGTTGAGTCAATTTTCTGCCTAGTCTTGTAAGCTGACACTCTGCACTCGATGAACAAAGGAGGGAAAACCTCTCATAAATGTCTTGGCTCTCCTCACCACCTAGCACGATTGAGTCCATCTCCTAATTGGTCCTTTAAGCCAGTGCTCCACTCTCGCACCCTACAAACAAAAGAAAGAACACCTCTCCTAAGTGTCTGATCCCTCCTCGCCACCTAGCGTGGTCAAGCCCATCTCCTACCTGGTTCTCTAAGCTGATGTTCCATGCTCACACCTAGTGAACAAATGAGGGAACATCTCTCCTAAGTGTCCCATCTCTCCTTATCTCCCAATGCGATTGAGTGAGTCTCCCACCTGGACCTCCAAGCATAAGTATCTCCGCGCCTAGACAACTCCTATAGGCTTTTCACTCAAAAAAGGGCATGACCTCCAGGCATACAAAATAAGGGACATTGGCCATCATAGGGAGTGGATGCAAAAACAAAAAACAAAAAAAAAAAAAGCCAAAGCAAAAACAAAAACAAAGGAAAGAAAAGAGAGAAGAAGAAAAAGGAGGAAGTAAAAAGTGCACATATTTGCAGACACCAACAAGAGTCTAAATCAGAAAGGTAGCATATCACTCAAAATGATGGAAGCCAAAAATATATATACATTGAACTAATTGCTCAACACATACCCAAAAAAACAACAAACACATACCAAAAATCTGTACATTTGTTCCGCAAAGTCAAGAACTTAAAGCTATACTAGGGAAGACATTGAGCATCAGGTCTTTGCCCATGGAGTTAAGGAACTAAAGGGCTTGGCCGTCAAGCTTGAGGATCATTAGGTTAATAGTATTAAGGTCGGTCTGGGGATTCATCGTCAAATGATCCCTTAACCTCTCCAAGCCACCTTATACCCGTAGCCCCCAGCCCTATTACGTACCACCTTGGTTGCTGACATTGGGATCGAGAGTTAGACTAGGATCTCCTTGGAAGAAATCAACTCAGATTCTAGAACTCCCATTTGTATAGCCCAAGAAGCCAATTCTTCCTTAGTAGAGTCCAACTCAAACTTTAGAGCTTTAATTTGCAGCTCCTAGGATTTAACCTCGTCCCGCTTGTGCATCCAAGAGTCGCTGAGGTCCAAATACTTCCTCTCCAAGAAGTTATATGC
Source organism: Carya illinoinensis (assembly GCF_018687715.1). NCBI lineage: Eukaryota > Viridiplantae > Streptophyta > Magnoliopsida > Fagales > Juglandaceae > Carya > Carya illinoinensis. Next base: position 22,363,722 of record NC_056759.1, on the reverse strand, counting down.
CCTCTAGTCTAACTCCTGCTATATGATCAGCTTATCCCTCTTGACCTCGAGGCATTGGCAAGACTTCTCAAACCTCTCCTCTAGTGCTACCTCCTAACGGCCTAGTGTCCTGCTCCTCCTCTAGCAATTGTGCTTCGAGATGGCAATGGGCTATCTCCTCCTAAGATATTGTCAAGTCACCTCGAAGATCTGCCACCTCCTTGCGGAAGGCGGCCTCCAACTCATCACTCTCCCTTTGAGCCTAAAGGAACTCCTAATAAGCTCAGATGAAGAAAGATTGCAACCAGCAGACCACCTCTCTAGCTCGCCTCTCCTATCAATGATCCAAGTAGCCAGCATATCAACTCCCTAGCAATCTAATGAAGGCTAGTGAAGGAAGAAATATCAAAAGAAAAGATCAAGGGCAAGCATAAAGAAAACTTGTAGAGGAGAGGAACTTTTTAAGCTTGTTGCCTCCTAACTGATAGCCTCAACACGGGCTTTGTCACCACTCAAATTGGCTTTTAAGGCCCTACAACCTCCTTCCTAAAAGGCCCATCTTAAGCCTCAAAGTGGCAGAGGTTGGTTCAAGGAGAAAGTAGAAGGGGACTAAGGAAGAGGGCCCATGCCCCCACTAGTGGCCAGTGCAATTGAGGTCTCCACAACACCCATGCCGGTTAGCTACTCCCTTAAGACTTTCGCACTCCTAGGAGGAGCTGGCAACATAGGCTTCTCCAGAATTGCCAATGAAGAAACCTCCGGTTTGGGTGAGGTGTTCAAGGGCAAGAAAGGTATGGAGACCCTGTCCTCGCTAAGATCCATGACCAGGGGGTCATCCTGAGGCAAGCCCTGGGGTCAAGGGGAAGAGTGGACTCCTCACCACTAAGCTGTGTAGAGGGAGCAGAATGGAGGATCCCACCACCATCGCCAGGAGGTGCGTTGACAACTTAGTTGACTGTCACCCCAGGGGCGATGGTATGTGCCACGGCCTTATCGTTCGGGGGGAGTGGGAGCATCTTGGTGGTATCTTCGGAAGGCACATCAGGTTTGAGTGAGCCCCTCGAAGTAGGCTCGAATGATGCTAAGACGAATGCCATCTCAAGCTCTTCCTCATCGTAGTTAAGATTCCCAATTAGCACCTGATCACCTAGTGGGGGGTAAAGGGCAGAGCTTGCGAAGACAACACATGGCCTCCAAATGAAAGGGGAACCTTCTGCTTGGATTTAGTGTTGTTGCTAGTCCCCAATGACTCATCAGCTGCCTTGACTTTAACTTGAGGCTTTTCCCCTTCCCCTCCGACAATGGACTAGAAGGCATCTTCTAGCCTCATGGGGCAAGGGGCTCTTTCAAGAAATGGTGGCCAAAGAAGCACGACTGATCCAATGTCATCAAAAATCAGTTATGTTAGCTTCGGTTGGTAGAGCATCAGTCCAAACCCCCTCATGGTAGTCCTCAACCCAAGAATAGACTACCTTCAAGGGAGATTTTTCTTAGTTGGAAAAATCTAGGGACAACTCCTTGTCATATGGAACAACTCCCCATATAGCTCGAACAAGGAATTCTCAGTAGGCAGCCTCATCAGTTGGAAACTCCCAATCATCGCTTGACATGAAGAAAAATCTCTTGAACCAGGGTTCCCGGCGGGTAGACATATTCTTACTACAAGAGTGGAAGCTAAACAGGTTACTGTCATGGTGTTGTACCTCATGCATGAAAAGAACCCCTTGGCCGTCAAGTCAGGGTAGCCTTCAGTCTTCCAGAACCAGCAACAAACAATATAGCACGACATCAAAATTTTCCACATATTGGGATGAGGCTACGATGGGGCGAATGTGAGATAAACCAAGACATCTTGAACGAGATGGTAGAAAGGAAGCTGCAGGCCATTTGTGAACATAAAGGGAAACAATGTGACCTTATTGGCAGACCCCTCTGAGTCGACAGCGCCACAACGGGCCCCAAGAGCCTCCAAAACACAGAATTGGCACTCCGTAGGAGCTTCTCACCACATCTAGGTCTAGTAAAGTGGTAGTTGCAGACCAATGATACCCTCGAAGTATTAAGAGTTGTCCTAAGCCGTAAAAACATAAAGGCCTTTGGGGTTACTAGAAGATCCCTTAGGGCATGACAAGCGTGAGCCTTGAGATGAAGGATATGAAGTCTTTTTTAGTGCCATTGACCCTGAAGGAGGAAGATGGTTAGGATTTATTAAGAAAGAAGAAGGCACAGAGAGAAAGGAGGTTGTAATTTTCCAAAGAAAAGGCATGAATGAGAGAGGTTCGGTAGAAAGCAAGAGATGAAGGCTAGAACATGGGGTTTAAATAGGGAATCAATGCCAATTGGACTACCCCAAGTAGGAGGGCTATAAGTGTCACCAGAGAGGAAATGTCAGGAACAAATCCCACAATCTTCGCAAAGTGAGAAGACGTGTATCGCCAAGGGGATTTATAAGGAGAGAAGATAAAACGTCTGTGGGTTACAAAAGTTCTGGCCATGCCCACATGGCAGAATTTTGCGGGGTATCTAGAGGGACATATTCATTCCTGTCTAACTAGGCCCGACTCTGTTCAGCTAAAGCCAACAATCCAAACGTTGCAGGCCCACCAACCAGTAAAGAAGTGGAGGACCTAGACCAACATAAAGAAAGGGAATAGTGTCCGCACAGGCACTCCACTAACCAAATGGCTTACGGGGAACTCTTACACATTAAATGACCTAACATGGACTATTGATAGGAGATCTTGGTGGGAAAACTTGTCCCCAACGGAGGCTCCCACATGAAATACAACGACACACTATTCAGAGTATGGGCATATACCCTAGGTATAGAAAGAGCAATGATCCCACCAAAAAAAGGAGTATAAAAGATTTGGTACAGGTACAATTTAGAGGTCAAGCTATCACTCACTCTTTCCCTCTCCTAAACATAAAAACATAGTCAACAGAAGTGTTTTCTAACACTCCGAGGCATCAAGCTTCCTTTTCTTAGATGGAGTGCGGGTCCAGGTGGGTTACGAAACACATCCTTAACAAATGATTAGTTATAATAAGATACCAATACATTTAGTTTCCATGATGACTAGGAAATCTAATTAATAAGGTGTACAACATAATTGTACCTCTAACAATCGGGAGACATTCAAAGATAAAATTGTTAGAGTAATCATTATCCTATGTAGATCAACTCTTTATCAAAGTACTAGAAGAGAGGTACGGTTTCTATCTCATGTTTATTATTATTAATATTATTATTATTATTAGATTCAATATGGGAGAGCATATTAAAATATTGAAGATCTTCTCCCACCAGACAACTAATGGGCCTAGTTCACAATTAATACATGCTGAGAGATGAACCAAGCTATGTACAGTAGATGTTTGCAAGATGGTATCTTCCAGGTTGGGCTAAGATGGGCTGCACTATTGCCTTTGTAAGCTTTAGGTCCTTTAGCTCAATAAGAGGCCTTGAGATGGTTTGTTGTGCACGTTGTCCGTGTAGAGGATCATTTTCACTAGGCTCTTCCACCCCAACTGTTGATGAGATTAACCGTGGATCAAAGCCCTATCAAAGTATTAATCCTTTGTAAGCCGTGAGCTCGATATCCCGATCCATTGATATCGATATGATGTGAACCATTGGTCTTAGTAAAATGTGAAGTGGCCCATCGACTTGATACGATATGCATGATATAACGCGAACCATCATTTCGATAAGATTTGCAATATGCCAATGACTCGATAAGTCAAAACGTGAGAATATATTGTACATTGATGGAGATCTCATAAGTTCTTTTTCGGCCCCAAAAGTATTGCCCCATTTGGGTTGGCCTCTTCAATTGAATAATATTGCGCCACATGGCTTAAGAGCAAAAAATTAAAGTCCCATTTGGATTGCAAGATGATCTTATGATCTCATCTATCTCATACTAAAAGATTATCTAACGAAAAACTTTAGACATTTAGTTGAAAGATTTAATTTCATTACGACGAGAGAACAAAAAAAATAACGAAAAAAGAGGAGTAAGGTGGTGGAGGAAAGAAAACACCGAAAAGGGAGACGAGGCCAAGTGATTTGTGCTCTTATCACTTTCACCAGCATGGGGCGGGAGAAACAAAATTCCATGGTGGTGGAGGAACAACATTCATAGGTGGTACTGGAGGAACCTTGCACATAAAACCAATGAATAAAGGGAGAAAAGAATGAGAGAGAAATTCTAGCCAGGGTCCCAGGAAGAACTGGAGGCCAGAGTTGTAATCGAGCTATTTTCAGCTCTGACTCATTTAGGTTACATTTAGATGTTGATGTAATTTTAGATAATCTGTAAATAGTAGTGAAAAAATAATAAATAATAGTAAAAATATAATAAATAGTTTGTGAATAGTCCTAAGATAGTATGAGGGGATCTCATATCACCTAACTAACCAAACATAGCTTGCAAATAAAATATGATTAGCTTTACACCTTATTTTGAATAATATAAATATATATATATATAGATATACATATTACATTTCCAAATTTTTAACATAAATATATATCTGCAAATGGAAGGAAATAAAAATAATAATAAGTAACTTTACATCCCAAAAGGCAAGAAGATAATAATCTTTAAAGTTTTGTTACTCATCATTCCCATACCACACACTACATTTTTTTTTATATATATATAAAATGTGTTGTATATGGATGATGAGTAAAAAATTTTAATTAATTTATAAATATTAAAGCCAAAAAAATTTAAAAAAATTAAAAATAAAAAAAGTGTGGTGTGGTGTGGTGTAGTGTGTAGAGATAATGAATAGAATTTTTTATCTTTAAATACAAAATAGCATAAAAATAAAATTAAATATGATTTTTCAATATTTATAACCGGAAAAAAGGATTGTATTTAAACTTGTCGCTCTAGGTCTCAAAATCTATTAAACTGCACTTATAAGTAATTAAAATACTAACATATATTATTATATAATTATCGACAAATTCATATCTAAGTATAAATGATTAAGTTAAATGTAATAACTTTGTTACATATTTACTTATAATTTCATAAATATTGTACGTTATGCTTACATTATTAAGTACATTTGTATACTAACATATATTAATAAATTGCCACAATATATATTAATGTGTGTGTATATAATGTTATATAAACGAGTCTTAATTGAGTCCAACCAGTCTTAATTAAAGTCGAGTCGAACCTACATACCTAATTGAATATGCACTACATTTACTAATCGAGTGAATTTCAACTTTCTAACTCAAGTTTTTGTTCTTGCAAGTGGAGCTCGAACGACTTTTGAGCGAGTATTGAATAAATTATTGGCAGATTAGTTCACTTACAACCCGACTAGAGGCCAAAGAAGTTGCCAAAAAAGAAAACAATTTGAGGGGAACAGTTTTTTATCATGATGGGTCACGAGATGCATGAGGGGAGACAGTTTTAAAGGAAGAAAAATGATAATTGTAACTGTAAATACGTAAGCGCCGTATAATTATTTTAAAAAAAATTGAATAAATACGTAACTCACATAAAAAGAAATGAATTTTTAATAGTGGATCCCACTTTTTTAAAGCGATTGTACGGTGCTTACACACTCTACGACTATATGTAGCATTACTCTTTTCTGTCCAAAAAAAGAAGAAAGAAAAAGTGTTTATTATTCTCATGATTTAGCATTTAAAATTATCCTTTTCACTACACAATAAAATAACTTATAGAATTTTAAGCCTCCAAACTGGACTAACAAAGCATATGAAATTATTGATAAGGTCCACATGATATTCTTACTTCTCAATTTGCACTGGCCATGCACCTTCCTATCACTCGCATGTCGAAGTGCGTTGCTTGCTCTCCCAATGCATAGAATTATAGAGGAAATATATCGTGCAGATATGTTTCAAAGTTCAATGTATGCGAAAATCAAACAAAATAACTATTTAAAAAATGTGTGTCACGAAATCACTATTAGAGTTTTAGAGAAAAGAAGAATGGCACACCTGTAAGGCAATAAGGAAGAGAAAAAGTTGTTATTTCACTTGGGGATCAAGCCACCGATTATAGAACCAGGTCCCTTTTGGTTTTAACAAATTTTGAGGTTTTTTTTTTTCAATTTTTAAAGAAGAGGATTATATTCCAATTTCGTCTAACCATCTTTGATTTTACATGAATAGTGCTATAAAAAAAATATTATATATATCATGAGAAATTTGAACATGAATCCAGTGTATCTGAGGGTCCCGCCTACACAAGGAGATAGACCACCACTAAAGTTGAGTGAAAAGAAAGAGGAAGCACCACTCTATTGGTTTGGTGAAAATAGTTGTGGGTACTGCAAAATGTAGGAACATGAATGCAGTGTATCTGAGGGTCCCGCCTACACATGGTCCCGCCTACATGGGTGAGCACGCGCCTTATAAAAGGCCTGGTAGATGCATCACAACCTGAGGTGGAGATCAACATCTCACCATGTGGTAGGTGAGCTACAAAAGCTGCCTACTCTGAAAGCGAGGACGAGGAGATGAAGAGGTTGGTTACTCTAATGAGATGAGAGTTACCTTTCCAAGGTGAGCAACGGTCTAAGAAAGATTAGAGTAGGTATGGGAGCTTTCTTGGACAACAAGAAGTGCTCAGATGAGTGGTAGTGTCGTATGTTGAAGCCCACACTCTATTCAAAGAGTCACATTCTACAGAAGAGAGTAAAACTCGATAGGTCATATCACCTAAACCTAGAGGTATGGCCCAATGCCATGTACAAGAATCTCATTTGAGGCAGGACTAAAGATTGGGCATGCAGACCATGCCCTGGCAATTTGTCTCTACTATCCTACAACATGACAGTTGAGACTAAAAGACTCATATCCAATCATACTTGGAGTCAAAAGTATGTCAGAAAGACATTTGATAGTCCTGCCTTATAAAAGGGATTTAGACATGCACTTTTGAGATCTTAAACACCTGAATACTTGTGGAGTCGAATTCTTCAAAGGAAGCAAGGAAGGAGATGGGTAGCGACGAAGTGGTCCCGATCCTAAGAGGTAGGTTAGCTTCTAAGACACTACTGGGAAATATGATATGAATGTTCTACATAAGAGGCATTTGCATATTCTATAACCTTTCTCATTTATGATCATGAATAAATCTAATTTATATCATTATGTTTATTCTTATATTTACTCCTTGATTATCGAGACTTTGAATGTGTTTACTATTTTCATTTATTCATATATTTGTGTCAGAAATCATATATCTGTGTGAGAAAATCATATCTATATATGAGAAATCATATCTCTGTGTGAGAAACCATCATCTTTGTATGAGAAATCTATAACGTGTGTCAATCATCATGGGACAGGATAGAGAATTCTCTAAACTATTCCTATGAAAAGTTGCCACAAACTTCATATGGGAAGGAGAATTCACTGTGATAATTGAGGTGGAGCGATATTGTGATGGTCTCACCTGATAGGCAGGAAGAAGGATCGAACATATAAAGTGTGCTATCTTCGAGTTAGTTGGTCGGGTAGACGTTTCTTAGGTGTAAGATGTTATCTCTGTGTGAGACATCTGTCTGATACATGTGTGAGACATCTGTCTAATGACCATTGTATTTACGTGATGACATCTATGTGATGATAATTGTGCCCTCGAAATCAATATTATTTTATGGACTTTATGTACTGGAGCAGAGGTGGGATCCTCGCCTTGGCAATACTTATGTTTTATGCTACATTGCGTAGAAGGTAACTCCTCAGATGTTGCTTCAATGCCATGCTTATGTACATGTGTTTCTCAAAGAGGGTGATTCATCGCTATGTTTACAGACCCATGCATACCTCGAATCAAAAAGTATGTTAGAAGGACATCTGACAGTCCTGTCCTATAAAAGAGATTTGGATATGGAACAAAATATCACTTTTGAGATCTTATACACCTAAACACTTGTGGAGCCAGATTCTTCAAAAGAAAGAAGGAAGGATTGGTGTAGTGACATAATAATCCAGATGCTGAGAGGTAGGTTAGCTTCTAAGATAATACTGAAAAATGTGGGGTTAATGTCGTATTTAAAAGGCGATTGCATTTGATCATGAATAAATCTAATTTTCATCATTATGTTTACTCTCTAATTTTCGAGACTTTAAATGTGTTCATTGTTTTCATTTATGGATATTTTTGTATGAGAAATCATATTTCTATATAAGAAATTCATAATGTGTGTCGATCATCATGGTACAAGACAGAAATTTCTCCAAAACCATTCCCACAAAACGTTGCCACATGCTTTTAGAATTTCCATCTCTACAAGGCCTAATAAATGGAATGAGTGAATGCTTATTGTCATGTCATTTACTTCCATCTATATTAGTGTTAGCATATTTTTGTCAAAGGATAAGTGATACGAACTTTCATGAGTAGTATCTTTATATATCATCCATAATAATATATTAAGTAAATACTTAATTATATATTCGCCAGATTAATATATAAAAAAATGTCTTACATGATGTTTATCGATCATTACTTAAACCATAAGCCGTGTTGTCAAATACTACCACGGTCACTCAAAACACCTTTCGAATCGAAGTCGACGGTCTCTCCAACTCCATTTTGAATCAAAGTGGGCCTGTTTTTTCGGGGGGCAAAAGTGCAATCATGATGTCCATAGAGATCCCAATCTGATCTGCTGACACAGGGCAAAAATCCAATGTCGGTAATGGTCGGGGATAATGCAAAGAACTTGCTTCACCCATCAAAGAGTTTCATGTACAGCCTTTTTGATGTCTCCTTTTACCGAAGTCAAACAGAAAATCTTGCATACCGCACACCCAAATCAAGATTTTTTGTTCTGCCGGATTGACCAAAGCTGCAATTACCCAATAAAAAACCATAGACATAAAGGGCAAAAAAAAAAAAATCATAAATGAGAACCACATTTATTTTCCTAATTTTTCTTCCACCTTGTTTTTAGATAAGGTTTGTCTGAATCGAACACAAACGGCACGTTCGCTAAAAAATTCTCTATCTCATTTTATATCATTTTATTATTATAATTTTTTAAAATTTATATATAAAATATAATAAATAATTTAATTTTTTTTAAATTTAAAAAAAAATAATATTTTAAATTTTTATTTAAAATTAAAAATTCTCATATGGTTATCAAAACCTATTCTAAATAAAATAAAATAATGAAAGTAAATAATAGGCAAACACGTGTTTCATTTTTAAAATATTAGAATAGCCAAGGAGTTCACGAAATCAACAGGGACTATATTTGTATGACATGAACCCTTTCGAATTATGAATTTATTTTGAAAAATGTTATGCAAATTGAATATCAATGTTTGTAGGTATATTGAATCAATGACTGAGGTTGTATTTAAATAGTAATAAAAAGTAATGATAAAATATTAAATAATAAAAAAATTAATAAAAAGTAGATAAAAATAATAATTAAATAAGAAATAGTAGTAAAATATTTTTAAAAGATTAGTATCCAAATCAATCCTTTGTCAAGAAAAATTGTGCATAATTAGGTCCAGGTAGAATTAATTATATTTATTTCAATTTGTTATACTTATCCGTCAATTTTCTTAGAGATAGATCCCTTCTATTTCGTTGTAGAAATGACGTGGTCCATATCAGCATGATACCAAACAGTTCTAAAAACTTTCCCTTTTTCAATGGAAAAAAAAAAAAAAAATCTGACTTTATCAAATTTAGGGATTGTTTGGATTGTGTTAGGAGTCTTAAAAAATATTTAAATATTATTAAAAGCTCTTTAATAAAAAAAATTAGGTCGCTTAGATATTACATATTAAAGCACTTATAATCTCAAATAAGTTAAAAAATATTTTTGTTGCTTTTTTTCTCAAAAGTGATTTTTTAAATAATGCGGAACGTAATTTGAATTTTAAAAAAATGTCAATGAATAAAAATATCCATACAACTTTAAGAGAATTATAAATTTCAAACTTTCAAGAATATGATCATAATTTTTAAAAATTCAAATAATCATCATTTCTAATTTAGAAAATATTTTTTTAATTTGTTTCCAAACAAACGTAACATATTTAAAAATGTTTTAAACATATGGTTACCAATAGTAAATAACTTTTTAATAGTAAAAGTTATTACTTAAATTATAAATCTTAAAATTATACGTTATATTTTTTACTGCAATTCCAAACATGCATTTAAAACTTTTTCTCTATGGCCTTCTTTTACGTCTCTCTTTATATTTCTTTTAATTATTATTATTTTTTATTTGACACAACATTAGATAATTAAAAAGTAAGTTATTATTTTTCATTAATTTATCAATTCTTTTTATTCTAAATCAGAGAATAATGGTTAAAATTAAAAGACCATCAACAAAACATTTCAATTCTCTAATTTAGTTGAATATAGGATATATATATATATATATATATATATTTTTTTTTTTTTGCACTCTTCTAGAGATAGACAAGGATGCTAATAGAGGATTCAATCTTGTCTATTTTTATAAATAAAATGAAATGGGATAATTTTATATAAAAATTAAAAATTAAATAAAAGTTTATTAAAATATTATATTTTAATATTATTATTTTATAATTTAAAATAATGAAACACGTTTACATTCAAACGAGGCTTTACATTATCCAACAAAAAGCGGACACCTATAAGTAATGATTGACTTTACCTAATATCACCCTTTTCATCCTAGATAAAACATTCTCGCCCACTTACAATTACAGCATCTTAATTTTTTATTTTTTTATATTTTTTTTCGTCCTTCCAAATGAGAGTGGCTGCCCGCCCGGGATTTCATCCGCCACCAATTGCCAGCGCCTTGCCGCATTCTTACCGCTGGAGGTTGTCAGGACGATCATTGGTGGCAAAAAATGCACCACATGTTTAGATAATTAAAATATCTCGAAGTTTTGTGAATAATAATGAAAATATTTTTATTATATATAATTATTTTTATATATTTTTTATATATTATATTAATGTGATTAGTTAAAATAATTATTTTATATTTTAAAAAAATAATGTAGATAATCACATCACTATAATATATAAAAAATACATAAAAATAATTACACATAAAATTTTTATATATGAATATGTATTATTGAATTTTAGAAAACAAAAAAGAAAATTAAAGTTGAATAAAAGTATTTTTTTTAAAACAAGTGTTGTAGTGGAGTTTGTGAAATTGATTAGATAAAATTAAAAAATTGTCTAAATATAATTTTTGTTTAAGTAATGATGAGGTAATAATTAGGTAAAAAATCTAATATATAAAATATATATATATTTTTTATTTGAGAATAAAATCATGAGATATTTTGAAAATTTTAGAAATATTTGAGATTATCCCAACATACCCTAACTATGTAAAAGAAAATAAAGTATTCCTTCTAATTTTTCCGCCCTTTGATTATAGTTACGGTACTGGGACGACTCTGGTGAGCCGAGTCATGGCTTTCTTGGCAAGTTAATATATTTGAAAATTTTATATATATCGTATTACTATCTTATTTGTATCACATTAAATAAAATATGATATATTTATTATTATTAAATAATAATAAATATACTATTTTATATATAATAAGATGCAAATAAAATAATAATATAGTATATAACATTACAGTATATTATATTTGCTTTATGATTTCTTAGCATTGAAGTGGTATCTTCTGATTTCTTAGCATTGAAGTGGCATCTTTCAAGTAACATTGTTGGACTCTAATGGACACGTGTCGACAAACATTGGTGTTAAGATGATTTTTGCAAGTTCTATTTAAATATTAAAAATATTTTAGATGATTTATAAATAATAGTGAAGTAATTTATAAACACTAATAAAATAATAATAACTAGTAATAAATAATTAGTAATTAATAATAAAAGAATTATGTTATATATAGTTATTTTTATGTACTCTATTGATGTGATTGGTCAAGTTAATTATTTTAGTTAAATTTAAGTTAGTCACTCGTAATTATAATATAATAAAATGTAAATTATTATATGAAATATTTTTAAAATTTTAAATAAAATGAGATTTTATTTAAAATCTTTAAATAAAGTTTTTTTGAATTTTATATTAAATATTACAATTTCAAATGAGGCTTCAATGCAAATTTTGTATATCAATTTAGTAAGATTTTAAAAAATTATTTAAAATATAAATAAGTCATTGTATTAAATATTAAATTTAGTATTATGGGCCTTGCACACTTTAAAAAAATATAAAAGTTAAAAATTTTATTTAATGAAAAGGTTTTTATTTTTTTCAAAAAAAATTAGAAAAACACATCATTTTTAATTTTGGGTACATTACATAGAGTGGAAGCCTTAGGCAATTATTTAAATGACCTTACCATTGAGCTGACCCTACATATATATATATATATATATATATAGGAGTGACATAACGATAAAAAAGGATCAAAATAAAAACAAAAAGTGAGTTATTTTTTCAAAATCAAAATATATATTTATAAAACTAATATATTGAAAATTCTCCATTTCTAAAATAACAAAGAGTCCTGTAGCCCAAATTTTTTTTTCATCCATTTTTTTATATTCTTAAATATATATATATATTTTTTAAAAATTTAAAATATTATTAAAAATATATTTCCTTAATCACTAAATAAAAAATAAAAATAAAAAAGCTTTCGAGTCACTTTTTGGTCCCGAAAGTATTTTCGAATAACAAAATGCACATTTGACACGGTGCGGGCCACCGCTAGAGATTAATTTTTTTTTTAATATTTTTAATTATTATTAAGAAAAAATTAAAAATATATATAATTTTATAATTAATAATTATTTTTTTAACCATTAAATAAAAAATAAATTAAAAAAATTAGAAAAGAACGTACTATCATTTTCCTTTTGACATTTATGCTTGCCGACTGCCATCAAGATCAATAGATTGAAAGACAGCTAAAAAGCTATGCGATCGAGGCCATTAATATTTTCCACCCTGCGTACGTGCCGCAGATTATTTTTGACCATTAGACACCAAAAGGTGGTGCTTAAACTTTTGAAAACCGAAGAAGAAACCAAGAAGAATATTGGGGCACCAACCGACATGATCAGATCAATATTTCTCAGCATTGGACTGTGACAAAATTATTTCCTCACATGCTTTAAAATCAAAAGCAAAATTAGAGGCATCTTTTCTAATCTTATAGAGAAAAATTAATCGTCTGTCACTGTAAGAAAAAAAAGATTTTTTTTTCGTCACTTAAATTAAATATGAAAATATAAAATAATTATTAAAATTTTTTTCATAATTATTTTATATTTTTTGCATTTAATTGAGATGATGCAATTTTTTTTTTTTTTTTTTTTTTTGTAGTGTGTACTTTTAAAAGAATAATGATAGCCTTACTTTTAGTCGACGTACAACTACTTCACAACTTAGATATTAAAAAAATTATATAAAAAATATTTTAAAAGAAAATGTTACTTAGTCTTTTTATTATTACTGTTCAAGTATTTTATTTTATTTTATTTTTATTTTTATTTTTACTTAGTAATTAAAAAAGTGACTATTAATAAATTTGTATATATTTTTAAAAAATTTTCTTTATGGTTAAAGATGTTAAAAAAATATTTAAAATAAAATAATAAAAAAATAATTTTACCAATTGTAAATTCATCAATTATAAGATAATCTCATTGTCTTAGTTGCAAACCAGATGTTAATTGGTTGGAAGGGTATCATTGTCCTGAAAGAAAACCATGCATCAAGCTAGCATGTTAGAGAAATAAAAAGGCTATTTGATAACCTTTGGATCGGAAGACCGCCATAAGCTCAGGAAACTCACTCGAGAGAGAGAGAGAGAGAGATCTAGAGAGAGAAGAATAGAGATCATATAGGGTTTTCAGCTAAAGAAAAAGATCAGAAAAGGATGGCAAAGGCTCCTTGTTGTGAAAATACGGGGCTAAAGAAGGGACCATGGACTCCTGAAGAAGATCGGATTCTGATTTCTTACGTCCAACTATACGGACATGAAAATTGGCGGGCGCTTCCAAAACAAGCAGGTACTTACGTACGCAAGAAAAAATGTGCAGTAGTACTGTGTATTTTGAACACAAATGTTAGAACCTGTTTTGCATCTTGTACGTGTTGGCGGTCGGCCAGAAGGGTCATGATATATAGAAGACAAAGATCATCATGTTCCAGTTCTAAATTACTAACATCACCATGCAAGCTGGCTTGATGATATAATATTAGGGACGTACGTCGGGTTAGGAGCTTTTAGTATTAGAGATCGATCATGTTGGTCTGTGTCTTGTATTTGGTTCCTATTCCCATATTATATATGATTGAATGAAGTTATATCTTCTTGTTTTTTTTATAGGTACTAAATATAACATCATAGTGTTCCTAAGTTGTTTTATTAGAACTCTTACGTAATAAGGATAAAGTCTTGTTGATGTTTCATTGGACATAATTTAAATCCTGAATGAAATCTACAGAATTTCTTGAATTTTTGGAACAGTTTCCTGCATATTGAGCTTTCTCATATATCATGTCTTGATAATCGAAGGGAAGGAAACATTGGAGAGAATTCTCTTAATATAATTAATAAATTTTCCCGTATACATCAGTCTGCTTTTTAACAATTCTTCAGGTTTACGAAGGTGTGGAAAGAGTTGCAGGCTTCGGTGGAAGAATTACTTGCGGCCAGACATAAAACGAGGAAACTTCAGCAAGCAAGAAGAAGAGACCATCATCAAGCTTCACCAACTTCTTGGAAACAGGCCAGAAAGCATAGAAAACTCAACCCTTTAATTATATATCATCTCTGATCTCTAACACACACTCAAATTAAAGACATTAATATTCACGCATCTAAATGAGAATGATCTCCTTTCATCTACAGGTGGTCCACCATTGCAGCAAGACTACCCGGACGAACGGACAATGAGATAAAGAATTTCTGGAACAGCCAGTTGAAGAAGAGAGTACTTAAGCAAAACCCAGCCACACCAGCCAACATTAAACAGAATGTTGGAACGCCTGTTTGTACACTAAATACGAGCACTTCTAATCATGTTTATGCTACTTTACCCCCCCAACAGTCTCAGAAGGTTTTGGGTTTACAAACCGATTCGACAAATGATCGGAGTATCTTGGGAAGAAATGTTTCTGCAACAAGGGATCATTATCCACTTACAAGCCGAGGACATCCATCTCTATTGTCTCATGATCCCACGACGGAGACCACGATCAATAGCAGTTCTTTTATGAGTGATGAAATGGAGTTTTGGTACAAACTCTTAGCTAAGTCGGGTACTGCTGATCATTAAACCTTCGTAAACTTAGGACATGATCATGTTCATGGGTCGGTTTTGAGTAATTTATATTTCGATTGCATTAATGTTCGTTTTTAATTGTATTGCGTTTGGTTGGCTGGATTTTATATCCTTTAATTGGATCGGATCATATATTAAAATTTATATTTGTAACACATTTTAAACATTAGTTTAATTAAACCACATTAAAAATAAAAGAATTTGGAATTATGATAATGATTTCAAATTCAAATCTAAATGTAAATGTAAATTTAAAGAGAAATGATAATCATAAACCCCTTTTACAAGTATTTTATAAATTTATTTCAAATAGATTAATGTAGTTTTATAAAATTGAAATTATTTTTAATGAAGCATTGGTGTTTAAAAATGTGACAGAAAGCATCGGTTACAAATGCTTTGTTTGTCCAAGCTTTGTGCCGGTGAGACGAATCCGTGTACTGTCAACAAACTTACAAAAATTTAATGCACAAAGAGAACAATTTGATATTAATTCTCATGTGTTAGGCATACTACAATGCATGAGACCTTTTGTTGTGTTTTAGGCTATGCTTGGATAGTGAAGTGATTTAAAATGATTTGTGAATAATAATAATAAAATATTGAATAATTGTAAGAAGAAGTGAAAAGTATGTAAAGAATAATGATAAAATATTAAATAGTAGTCTACCCAAACATTCTTAAACTCGCAAATAATATCAGAAAAACTCCGGCAATATTAGTTTTGCTACTGGATTTTTTCATAGGAGAAACACGAAAAATAAGGGGTAACAAATGCCCAATAATTTGCGGCTAAAAGTTTCGTCAAGAAAGTACCATAAATTCTCACCAGAATTTTAGCCACTAAAATAAACATTATTTGTATGCGTAGAAGAACCCATCCAACTGATAAAAACAGTCAAAAAAGGTTGAGAATTTTTGCACTTTTGGTGTTGTCGTAATAGTAAGTTGTTCGACCACTTCCCATCCACGAAAAAGTTGAGATGAAAGTTGAAAGTTGAATAAAATATTATTAGAATATATTGTTTTAATATTATTTTTATATTGAGATTTGGAAATTTTGAATTGTTTATTTTATTTTATATGAAAATTTAAAAAAGTTGTAATAATTAAGATGAGATGAGATGTGAGTTCTCTGAAAGTGAACAAGTCTGAGTCACTATGCTATCATCGCACGCTAAATGTATTTTTTCGAGGATTCTAATTGGTTGCAAATAATTAATGGGCATTAACAGGGGTGAGTACTGACTTGGTCGGAGTTAGATTCCTCTAAATCTGACAAATTCAAATCCAAGCTCTAACTTCGACTCTGACGTGTGCAGATTTCGATTAAACTCCAACTCTAACTCGTCGGAGCAGATTGAGATTTGAGTTTTTTTTTTTTTTTTTGAGTTTCATATTTAGCCAATTTTTAAAAGCACTTTTTGTGGGCTTTCAATTTTTTTTGTTTTGAAAAATTAAAATATAAAACTTAATCATTTACTGCTGATGTACTTCTATTAATATTATACTAGACTTATAATACTATAGTTCTAATTACATATTATCATACTATAGTATTATATATTATTTCTAATGTCTAATTACATGTTATTATATTATATTATTACGTGTTAATAGTCAACTTAAACGGTTTGAATTTCAAACCCAACAAGGGTTGGGAGGATCATATCCAGCCATAACTCGCAATCTTTGCACACAAATTCTCACACTTATTTGACTTTATTGGGCAATATTGTTGTTGGTCTTCTTGATAGATGTTAGTAGTTGGGAAATCAAGACATGCCTAAGAAATCACAATATATATATAGATATATATATATATATATATATATATGTATGTATGTATGTGCCCTTCAAAAATGAGCTTAATGTCCAAATTAAGGTTCCAATCACTTAATTTCTCTTCTTAGCCTCTAATATATGAGAAGCATTTCACGAGCTGGATATCATTAAATTTAATCAAATGAGCACTCTTGTCTAGATTTGTCTAGATTTTATCTAATCTATTAAATTATCACCAATTGCCACTTTATCAGTTCCATCATATTTAGAGTGAATTGACAGATATGAGAGATCCGTGATCATGTTATGAGATAATGTAGAATCAACAAGCCACTTTTGATTTTTGCCTTGTGAAGATGTTGCATAGTTTGATGTATGCTCAGTTGAATTCATCTTTGGGCAATTTTTGGCCATATGGCCCACTTGATCACACAACTGACATTTGAGCTTAAACTTGCGGTAGCCAGAATTAGAGCCACTTTTGTTGTTGTTGGTGCTGTGACTCTTGTTTGAAGAGAAACAATTTTGTTGCTTGGTCGTTCTAGAAGACCCTCCTTGCCGATTATTGTAATTTGCAATTGTAAGCAAGTTCAATGCCGATTGATTCTCAAACCGACAAAGATAGCTTTCACGACCTACCAGAGGATCATGAATTTCTTCAAACTTCAGAGAGGTTTCACAAGCATGAATAGGTGCTGCAATTTCTCTAAACTCAGGACCCAACCCATTGAGAATGTAAAGGGTCAAGTCATCATCAGAAACTGGATGATCAATAATTGCAAGTTCATTGCAATTACTTTGATAGCTTGGAGAAACTCAGTAACAGCTGTGAGTGCTCAAGGTAAGATCTTCCTTGAGCTACATCGCATGTGTTTGTGATTTTCCCGCATAAAGACAGGTGAGTACCATCCAGGCCTCGTGTGAGGTCTTGCAGGCTGCAAGAAGAGGTGTAATGGTGGTGGAGGTGGAGGCAAGAATGGCATGGAGGATTAATTTGTCTTGATGAACTCAGTGGGAGTTCGCGGCTTTGGAGATGGCAGAGTTTGTGGCATCAATGGTGGCACATTTGTGGGCACCAGTGACAATCAATAAGATCATAACCAATAAGCAATGCTTCAAATTGATGGAAGGTCGCGGGGGTAAGTTTTTCATTTATGGTGGCAACGGCATTGATAGTGATGATTGGAGAATTAGAGTTGATGATACGGATAGCGGCCATGACGAAGAGATAGAGAAAGCTTGACTCGTTAGAGGTCTAGCTCTCTTGATACCATAAAGAGTATTTACACTGCTTATGGTTTTGAAAATATGAATCCCACAAATAATGTCTATACATACTTTGTTTTTATACAAGCTAAGTAATGAGTAACTGAAAAGGAAAGTTTACAACATAATAAAGAGTAATATTTACAAAGAATAAAAACTGATCCTTTAATCAAGCGGAGCACAAAATCTGGTTGTGATTATTGTATGTGTCCGTTGAGTCTAAGTTGGTGCTTGCATGATTTCAGCATTTTCCTTAATAAAACTCGCTGAAAATATCAGAAAATATGTGGCAAAATTATTTTTTGCTACTGGTTTTTTTCACAGGAAAAACATGAAAAATAAGGGGTCACAAATGCGCAATAATTTGCAGCTAAAAGTTTCGTCAAGAAAGTACCATAAATTCCCACCATAATTTTAGCCACTAAAATAAACATCAATCTTTGTACGCATCAAAGAACCCATCCAACTGATAAAAATAGTCCAAAAAAATTGAGAATTTTTGCGGTATTGGTGCTGTTGTAATAGTAAGTTCGACCACAGCTTTCAACCCACAGAAAAGACTTATAGCATCACTATGTTACCATCGCGAAAGGTATTTTTTCCGAGGATTCTAATTGGTTACAAGTAATTAGTGTGCATTAATATGGGTGAGTACTGACTTGGTCGTAGTCGGATTTTCCTAAATCCTACTCCAACTCCGACTTGGTCGAAATTCAAATATGAACTCTAACTCCGATTTCGACTTTGTGCAGACTTTGATCAGACTCTAACTCCAACTTGTCGGAGCAAAGTCGGATTTGAGTTTTTTTTTTTTTTAGCTTCATATTTAGTCCATTTTTTAAAGAGTTTTTTGTGGACTTTCAATTTTTTTTTTTTTTGAAAAATTAAAATATAAAACTAAATCATTCACTGTTAATGTACTTCTATATATACTAATATCTAACTTATTATTATACTAGACTTATAATACTATAGTTCTAATTATATGTTATCATATTATAATATTACATATTATTTCTAATGTCTAATTACATGTTATTATATTATAATATTACGTGTTAATAGTCAACTTAAATTGTTTGAATTTCAAACCCGACAAGGGTTGGAAGGATCATATCCAGCCATAACTCACAATCTTTGCGGACAAATTCTCACACTCATTTGACTTTATTGGGCAACATTGTTGTTGGTCTTCTTGATAGATGTTAGTAGTTGGAAAATCAAGACATCTGAGAAATCACAACATATATATATATATATATATATATATATATATATGTATGTATGTGCCCTTCAAAATGACCTTAATGTCCAAATTAAGGCTCCAATCACTTAATTTCTTTTCTTAGCCTCTAATATATGAGAAGCATTTCACGAGCTGGACATCATTAAATGTAATCGAATGAGCATTCTTCTCTAGATTTTATGTAATCTATTAAATTATGTCAAGGAAACATGATCGCTCCAAATAAAGGAAAATGATAGCTAGTTTGCTCTCTAAGTTTAACCGCTAGTGCATTTTGATTTTTTAAAATGAAGTTTAATCCTATGAACTATGAAACAAAACATCTCTTGCAAGGAGAAAACCTTCAAGTCAAGGTAAGATGTTTGTTCATTCGCTTTAATATAGACTGATAATGGAGGTCAGAACAATCAAAGCGATAATTTTAGCCCTCCATGCGCCAATCATTAGCGAATGAGAGAAAACTGTGAGTTTAACCATCAAAAGTTACAGCATATCAAACTCTAATAGCTTAAAAAAGAAAAACATCAAATTCTGATAGCCAGGGATATAAACTATGGAAAATAAACAATAAACTGAGTACTACAAATGCTGCCCCTATATACATAAATGTATTTATCTATACGTAGAATATTTATGAAAACACAAGGAAAAGAACGCCCAACTCTTCATGCTATGATGACCAGTTAGAAAGAGCCAGACTCCACAAGCAATTTGTAACAGCAGGGACAGATATTCCTTCCCCAAATTTCAGAAATTCATGATGGCTTAAGTCCCCTCAAGGCTGCAGTGAAAATCTAAAAATTCATGAACAAAATATCATTGAAAGAAATCAATAAAGAAATTCAAGATTGGGGGAAACATGAGGTGTATAAGGTTTAATAGTTCCAAAAGGAAAATTTATGAACAGAATAGAAAATTTTATCAAGTGCAGCATTTATCCATATTTGCCAATGATGTACTAGTCATGAACGCGTAAAGCTCACTCAAGACTGGCAATATTTTGTTTGCCAGCTCCAAATAGTTCAACATCACCCTAGATGGCACCATGAGAGAAAAAATAAATGATCAAAGCTTCCTTGTCACCAAGCCATGCAAAATAAGATATCTAATATCTCACAACTGACCCTGCACATACAACAACATTCTATTATGGCTTATTTCTCTCTCTACTGTTGTCCACAATAAAAAAACTTTCCCCATGCAGCCGTTTAAACAAAAAATAAGCCTTCCAGAAAACCCTCAAACCCTAAAACTTCCAAGGAAAACAGCATTGTCGTCCTCCTCTTATAGCATCCCAAAAAATGTAGGACAGTAAGTGATTCTTTTCCTATTTCTTTTGATAAGTAAAACAATATTAACTAAAACACGAAAAAGAAAGTAAAATTCTTTTCCTATTTCTAAGAAAGAAAGTGAGAAAAAGTAAACAGCATTTTCTAGTAAAGATGCCCTTGTATGAAGCACTTTTAAGGTATACTGTCTCCACAAAGGACTTCCCAATCAATACGGAAACAATTGCAGCCTGCCTACTTATGCTTTCTGTTCTGTTGCACATCATACCAGTTTAGTTGTTTAAAGCATATTATGGCAGTAATTTTCAATAAAGAGTTATAATATTAAGAACTACTCATTCAGTTGTACAGAATAATCTCAAACAAAAATAGTACAGAACAAGAGCGCATGACACACTTTGTGAGCTAAATCAGTCCCTCAGTGCATGCTTACTTTAACCAACAATAGACATTATGCAATAACACGGGGTTATTACCAAAAGATAATCATGTGCATTAGCTTTTGCAAATTTGAATTGGCCTAAGAGGAAAAGTATGGGCCTAAAACTCAATAGTATTAGATGTTCTGTATGTCAGTTAGATATGGGTACCAAATTCCAGACATAATTTCTTTCTTTTTTTTTAAAATAATTAATTCCAGACATAATTTCAATCTGACAAATATGGTTTTTATTAGTTTTTGTAAATGGGAATTGGCATAAGAAAGCACAGGCCTAAAAATCAAAAGTATTAGATGTTCCGTATGTCAGTTAGATATGGGTACCAAATTCCAGACATAATTTCTTTTTCTTTTTTTTTTTTTCTTTTTTTTTTTAATTTATTTATTTTTTACAATTAATTCCAGACATAATTTCCATCTGATTCAGTACAATACGGTTTTTATTAGTTGATGAAACACGGATCAGTAAAATATTGAATATCTGTTCAGGGATCTGAAACTAGGAGCCATAATGTATAGTCAGACTCATACACAAGAACCAAATTGAATTGGACACAAACCAGGCATTATGACTAACTTGTTTGAACCATACTTGTTTCAACCAGGGGCCTCAGATGTTAAGGACTTTCGCCAAATTAGTCTAGTGAATGGGGTGGATAAGATTATGGCCAAGGTTCTTGCCAATCGTTTGAGCGAAGTCTTGGGGAAGATTATATCTAAGTCTCATAATGCTTTCGTTAGAGGTTGACAAATCCTAGACTTAGTGCTCATTGGCAATGAATACTTGGATAGCCATATCAAATCTGGTGAGTCTGGAATTTTATGCAAACTAGACATGGAGAAGACATATGATCATTTCAATTGGGGATTTCTGCATTATGTGCTTGAGAGGCATGGATTCGGGGAACAGTGGATTTCTTGGATTATGCATCGTGTTTCCATTGTTGTGTTCTCTGTATTGGTGAATGGCACTCCCATGGGCTTTTTCTGTAGCTCAAATGGGTTTAGGCAAGGTGAACCATTGTCTCCTCTACTATTTGTAATCTTCATGGAAGCTTTTAGTAGAATGTTGACAGCGATGGTGGAGGTTGGTTTTGTGAAGGGTTTCTCGGTTGGATTTTCTTAACGTTTCTCATTTGTTGTTTATAGATGATACATTGAGTTTACGCAATGCGGACCAAAATAAAATCCACTCACTAAGGACACTTCTTATATGCTTTGAGGCTGTGTCAGGCATACAGGTGAATCTCTCTATGTCCGGAATGGTGCCAATGGGGAATGTTATCAATCTAAGACGTTAGGCTAGGTCGTTGGGATGTAAGATGTCTTCCCTGCCCATGAAGTACATTGGCCTACCCATTAGGAGCGTCCTTCAAGGCTACACCCTTATGGAATGAAGTGATCGAGAAAATTTAATGCCGGCTGACAAGTTGGAAGAGGTTGTATCTATCCAAAGGTGGGCGGATCACCTTAATCAAGAATACCCTCTCGAATTGCCTATGTATTCTCTCATTGTTTCCTATACAAATTGGGTGGCGAATCGCATAGAGAACCTCCAACGTGACTTCCTTTCGAGTAGACTTGGTGAACAAATTTAAATTTCATCTATAGTCAATTGGAATAAAGTATGCTTCCCTATCTCATGTGGTGGGCTGTGGAACCGAAATCTAATGATGTTCAACTGGGCACTCCTAGGTTAATGGCTATGGCTTTATCATCAAGAGGGGAGTTGCATTGTGGAACATGGTGATAGATTCCAAATATGGTGGTAATTGGGTTGGGGAGTGTCAATGGACAGCTTTGCTGTCCATATTTGTTTCCATATTTGTTTCATACTTATTTACGTGATTTACTCTTCCGTGTAATTAGTTTAATATTTGACAGATTGTATAGGAATAACAGTAGCAAATACTTAGCTCTTTCCATGTATAGAATTCCTTGTACAGTTTATATAATAGAGAGAAATCACAAGGCCAACTATTCGGCCATTCATTCATCCTGTTTTGACTAATCTTGACATGGTATCAAGAGCCTAAGATTCTTGTCTCTCTCGAATTTTTTTTTTTGGGTTCGGCTTCTCTTGTGTTTCGGTATTTCTTTTGTGGTGCCCCGACGTCCCAGTCCTTTTTTTTTTTCCTCTCTGCTTTCTGGTTTGGTGTTTCTTGGCTGGGTCTGTTTCATTTGGAGTTTTCAGCACCTTCTGTCTCTGGTTTGGTGTTTCTCGGCTGGGTCTATTCCATTTGGTGTTTTCGGCACCTTCTGTCTCTGGTTTGGTGTTTCTCGGCTGGGTCTGTTTCAGTCTTGGGGATTTCGGCCTTGCTGTTTTTTAGTTCTGTGCTTGATTTCGGCACCTTCTGCTGCATCTCTTGGGTTCGGTTCTTGTTTTCGTGCACTCTTCTGCTACTTCCTAGCTTTCGGCGCAAGTTTCTGGTATTTTCGGCACCTCTGTTTGGTTTGAATTTTTTTTGGAAGTCTGTATCTTCGTGGCAATCGCAGAACACTCGTGGCATTTTTTTTCAGCTTTTGTGATCTTTTTCGGTACCAGTTTATTACCTCCTTTTATTTCGATTTATTTTCTGCCATTTTGCTGTCTCGGGTTCCATTTTTTGTTTGCAATGGATTTTGCACCTGTGTGTGTCAAGTTTACTGGCAACAATTACTCTACTTGGGCTTTTCAGTTTGAACTTTTTCTAAAGGGAAAAGATCTTTGGGGTCATATTGACGGTACCGATGTCGACGAACCATCCACTTCTAACAAACCCAAGACTACTCCTTCATGGGCTGTTCTTGACGCTCGGATTATGTCTTGGCTTCTTGGTTCGGTGGAGCCACATATTGTTACCAACTTGCGAGCACATTGCTCCGCTCAATCCATGTGAAATTACTTGAAGAAGGTTTATCATCAAGATAATGATGCTCGTCGCTTTCAGTTGGAACATGCGATTGCCATATTTCAACATGGTAGTCTTTCCATCCAAGACTACTACTCGGCATTTTTGACTCTTTGGCATGAATATACCGATTTGGTTATAGCGGATGTTCCCGTTGCCGCTCTTTCGACTATTCAGAAATTTCATGAGACTAGCCGGCGTGACCAGTTTCTTATGAAACTACGCCCGGAATATGAATCTGTTCGCTCCTCTCTACTGAATAGATCTCCAGTTCCCTCTCTTGATGTTTGTTTTGGTGAGTTACTTCGCAAAGAACAACGTCTTAGTACTCAAGTTCTTCTAGAGCACTCTCATGGCAATTCCGGAACAACCACTGTGGCTTATGCTGCCCAAGGACGAGGATCCTCTATGACTTCTAAAAATCTGCAGTGTTTCTGCTGCAAGGAATATGGGCATATTGCTGCCAATTGTCCTAAAAAGTATTGTTCTTATTGCAAGAAAAAGGGTCATATTATCAAAAAATGCCGTATTCGTCCTCAAAATCGTCAGGCCCAAGCTTTTCAGACTTCTGTTAATGTTCCTCCTGCAGCAACTTCTATAGCCCACGACTCTTCTTCAAGTGCTTCTTCTGATCTTGCATCCTCTACCGCCACTTACTGCACCTCTGAAATGGTGCAACAGATGCTCATTTCAGCATTATCTACGATGGGCTTTCAAGGTAACAATTCTACTACACTTTGGTATGTAGACTCGGGAGCTTCTAATCACATGACGAATACTCCCACATCTCTGTGCCATGTTCGGCCCTATGTTGGTCACTCTGCTATTCAGACTACCAATGGTAGTTCTCTACCCATAGCTGCTGTCGGAGATGCCTCATCTACATTTACTAATGTGTTTCTTGCTCCTCAGCTTTCCACAAATCTTATTTCTGTTAGTCAATTAGTTGAGAACAATTGTGCTGTTAATTTTTCTGGTGATGGTTGTGTTGTGCAGGACCAGGTAACGGGGGAGCCGATCGCGAAGGTACCTAAAGTGGGGCGCTTGTTTCCACTATTTTTACCTACTCCGTCATTTTCTCCAGTTTCTTCTATTAAGTCTTTTGCTTGTAATAATGTTCCTGATCTAAGTATGGTGTGGCATCGTCGTTTAGGCCATCCCAATACTCAGATCCTATCTCATGTATTGCACTCTGGTTTTCTTGATAATAAAAAATGATGTTCTTTATCTCTTCAGTGTGATTCGTGTAAACTTGGCAAAAGCAAAATTCTTCCATTTCCTTTGCATGCCAGTAGAGATTCTAGCTGCTTTGAGCTTATTCATAGTGATGTTTGGGAACCTTCCCCGGTTAGTTCACATGACAAATTCAAATACTATGTGACTTTCATTGATGATTATAGCAGATTCACTTGGGTTTATTTTCTTCGTTCTAAATCTGAGGTTTTTCATACTTTCACTGAATTTTTTGCGTATGTTGACAATCAATTTTCTGCGATTATTAAAACTTTACGCACAGATTCTGGTGGTGAATATTTGTCTACTGAGTTTCAGGCATTTTTGGCTTCTAAAGGTATTATTCACCAACGTTCATGTCCTGCTACTCCCCAACAAAATGGAGTAGCCGAACGCAAAAATCGTCATCTTCTTGATGTGGTACGTACTCTTTTGTTAGAATCTTCTGTTCCATCCATGTTCTGGGTTGAGGCTCTAAAAACTGCTACTCATTTGATTAATCGTTTACCTTCCCAAGTATTACAAATGGAGTCTCCCTATTTCCGCTTGTTTGCTCAGCAACCTAGTTATGATAATCTCCGTATCTTTGGTTGTGTATGTTTTGTTCATTTACCTTCTCATGAGCGACATAAATTATCTGCTCAATCTGTTCGGTGTGCATTCTTGGGATATAATGTGTCAAAAGGGATTTGTTTGCTATGATCCTACTTTACATCGTACACGCATTTCTCGAAACCTTATTTTCTTTGAAAATCAACATTTCTTTCCTGTGTCATCTGTGCCCTCTTCTTCTACTGTGGTCCTTCCTTCCTTTGAGCAGTAACTCTCAGATCTTCATCATGCCAGTTCTCGCTTTAAACCAGGTATGGTGTATACGAGACGCTCCGACTCACAGTCTCTTCCGATGGCTAACCCGATATCTGATCCTAACATGCACCGGCATCAGTCAATTGCTGCACCTCCAGAGCCTTTGGTACGTCGCTCTTCTCGAGTGTCTGTACCCCCGGATAGATATGGGTTTTCTTCTGGCAATTCTGTTTCAGCTCTGACTGCTGCATTATCCAATTTTGATATTCCTACATGCTACTCACATGCTGTCAAGCATGACTGTTGGCGACAAGCTATGCAGGAAAAAATTGCCACTCTAGAGGCAAATCAAACCTGGGATATTGAGTCTTGTCCTTCCACTATAGTTCCTCTGGGTTGCAAATGGGTCTACTCAGTCAAGGTTCGCTCTGATGGGAGTTTGGATCGTTATAAAGCTCGGCTTGTTGCTCTTGGGAATAATCAGGAATATGGTGTCAATTATGAGGAGACCTTTGCTCCTGTGGCTAAGATGACTACTGTTCGTACGATTCTAGCTCTTGCTGCTTCCAATGATTGGCCACTACATCAGATGGATGTTAAGAATGCTTTTCTTCATGGGGATCTTAAAGAGTGTATTTATATGAAACCCCCTCCGGGATTGTTTCCCTCTCCGACCTCCAATGTGTGTAAACTTCGTCGCTCTCTTTATGGTCTCAAACAAGCTCCGAGGGCCTGGTTTGATAAATTTCGAACCACTTTACTAGAATTTTCCTTCAAGCAGAGCAAGTATGACACTTCATTATTTCTTCGGAAATTGGACATGGGTATTGTTGTCCTTTTGGTTTATGTTGATGATATTGTGATCACTGGTTCTGATTCTGCTTTACTTGTCCAACTTAAGACTCATCTCTCAGAATCCTTTCATATGAAAGATCTTGGGTCTCTCACATATTTTTTGGGTCTTGAGGTGCATCGTAGTTCCTCGGGTATTTCACTTAATCAACACAAGTATGCTAGTGATTTGGTGGCTATAGCTGGACTGCAGGAAGCTACCTCTATCGATACTCCCATGGAGTTAAATATCAAGCTTCGCAAAGAGGAGGGTGACTTACTTGTTGATCCTAGTTTATATCGGAAATTGGTGGGTAGTCTTGTCTATCTCACCATCACTAGACTAGATATTTCTTTTGCTGTACAGCAAGTTAGTCAGTTTCTTCAGACTCCTCGTCATCTCTATTTGGCTGCTGTCCGTAGGATCATACGCTATGTTCAGGGCACTTCTGCCCGTGGCTTATTCTTTCCTGCAGGAAATTCTCCCCGTCTTGTTGCTTATAGCGATGCTGATTGGGCTGGTTGTGCTGATACACGTCGCTCCATCACTGGTTGGTGTGTGTTCTTAGGTGATGCATTGATCTCCTGGAAGAGTAAGAAGCAAGACAGAGTTTCTAAGTCCTCTACAGAATCTAAGTACCGAGCGATGTCTCTTGCTTGTTCCGAGATTATTTGGCTTCAAGGATTGCTTGCTGAGTTAGACTTCTCTGAGACTAATCCTGCTCCTTTACATGCCGATAATACAAGTGCTATTCAGATCACGGCCAATCCTGTCTATCATGAGCGCACCAAGCATATTGAAGTTGACTGTCACTCGATTCGTGAAGCCTTCGACGCTCGTGTTATCACTCTTCCCCACATTTCCACTGAATTACAAATTGTTGATATATTCACCAAGGCTCTTACTCGTCATCGACACTGCTTCCTAAGTAGCAAATTGATGCTTGTTGATCAACCCGCATCAATTTGAGGGGGGCTGTCAATGGACAGCTTTGCTGTCCATATTTATTTCCATATTTGTTTCATACTTATTTACGTGATTTACTCTTCCGTGTAATTAGCTTAATATTTGACAGATTGTATAGGAATAACAGTAGCATATACTTAGCTCTTTCCATGTATAGAATTCCTTGTACAGTTTATATAATAGAGAGAAATCACAAGGCCAACTATTCGGCCATTCATTCATCCTTTTTTGACTAATCTTGACAGGGAGATGGTGCTCTTTGGAGATAAAAGGTGCTTATGGTGTGGGCCTGTGGAAAAACATTAGAAATGGTTGAGGGGTCTTTTCTCAACACATCATATTAGTGTTGGGGGATGGTTTTAGGATCAAGATCTGGCAGGATATTTGGTGCAGCAATGGAGTGCTTGAGAACATTTTCCATACTATATATTGGATTCATGCAGTCAGAAAGCATCAGTGGTGGAGCTACTAAAGATTTTGAGTGGATCTATTCGGTGGAATGTTCAATTCTTTAGGGTGGCACATGATTGAGAAGTTGGGGTTATCAAATTCTTCAGTTTTTTTACTCTACAATTAGCGGTGGGGGATGGTTTTAGGATCAAGTTCTGGTAGGATATTTGGTGCAGCAATGGAGTGCTTGAGAACATTTTCCCTACTATATATTGGATTCATGCAGTCAGAAAGTATCAGTGGTGGAGCTACTAAAGATTTTGAGTGGATCTATTCGGTGGAATGTTCAATTCTTTAGGGTGGCACATGATTGAGAAGTTGGGGTTATCAAATTCTTCAGTTTTTTTACTCTACAATTAGCGGTGGGGGATGGTTTTAGGATCAAGTTCTGGTAGGATATTTGGTGCAGCAATGGAGTGCTTGAGAACATTTTCCCTACTATATATTGGATTCATGCAGTCAGAAAGTATCAGTGGTGGAGCTACTAAAGATTTTGAGTGGATCTATTCGGTGGAATGTTCAATTCTTCAGGGTGGCACATGATTGAGAAGTTGGGGTTATCAAATTCTTCGGTTTTTTTACTCTACAATTAGCTGTGGGGGATGGTTTTAGGATCAAGTTCTGGCAGGATATTTGGTTTGGCAATGGAGTGCTTGAGAACATTTTCCCTACTATTTATTGGATTCGTGCAGTCAGAAAGCATCAGTGGTGGAGCTACTAAAGATTTTGAGTGGATCTATTCGGTGGAATGTTCAATTCTTCAGGGTGGCACATGATTGAGAAGTTGGGGTTCTTATCAAATTCTTCAGTTTTTTTACTCTACTGCACAAGGATTCAAGAAGCAGAAAAGATGTTATGGAGTCCCTCTAAGAAAGGGAAATTCTCCACCTGTTCATTCTATAGGATCATCACAAATCAGGAGAGTAACTATTTCCCTTGGAGGAACATTTGGAAGAGCAAGGCACTTTTAAAGGCTGCCCTTTTTGAATGAACAGCTGCACAAGGGAAGATTCTAACCATGGACAATCTAAGGAAACACCATATTATGGTGATTGACTGGTGCTGTATGTGTAGGAGAAGTGGTGTAACCGTGGACCACTTGTTGATTTATTGTGAGGTTGCCAAGGCCCCATGGGATGACCTCTTTGGCAAAGTTGGATTAGCATAGTTTATGCTTGGAGAGTGGTGGATCGTTTTTCCAGCTGGAGAAGTCATCATGGTATACAGAAAATTGCAGCAATATGGAAGATGGTCCTAATATGCCTTTTGTGGTGCATCTAGGGGCAAAGAAACGATTGGAACTTCAAGGATACGGAACGATCGATATAGGAAATCAGAACTCTTTTTTGGAACATTGTTTTTCTGGGCAATAGCTTTAGATCTTAGGCTTACTGTTCATGATTTCCTTGTATCTACTGCTTCTTCCCAGTAAGGTGTTATCTGTTGTATACACCCAGTTTACTTGGCTATACCTACTGATATCAATAAATTTTTACTTACCCAAAAAAAAGTACATCTTTGGGCAACTATCAATAACCATTTTCATGCACGTCCATCATCTTTCATTTTCCTTTCGTTTTTTCCTTCACTTGGGACTGAGGGCACTAGTCTGACTCATAAAGCCTTTTGTTGGGGCTTTTTCTTTTATAGAAACATGAAAAATGAATTCAAAGTAACTGAGAACTAAGGAGAAGAAACTGAAACTGCATACCTTAGAAGGTGCCCCAGGATGCCGTTCCAAACTAGCAGCAGGTTGATTACAGCTACTACTTCCCTCGTACTTATTGTCAGTACTTTTCTCTTCGTTATTTGACGGCAAAGAACTTTTGTTGTCACTAATATTAGTGTATGTCATTGAATCCACTCTCAAAGATTTTCTCTTTATTGGACCAGTCTTTGCTGCGTTAGGTTTACTATTCTGGGTCACAATAGGGAGATTTTCATCCTTTTTAGTGAACTGAGTGGCTGCTGCTCGTGCACCAGCTATTGCGGCACCAAGGCTTGATGATTCTTCCACATCAGATGCTTTAGATCCAAAGAACTGCGTAGAGACAGAACCTGGCTTCAAGGAAAATGGATCTTGTAGATTTGGAAGTGGAAATTTCACAGGCAGTGGGCCTTCAACTGAAATAAGACCTCTAATAGCAGCCTCATATATCTGTGACAGGAAAAAGAAATTAGTGAAGAGTACATCCTACCAAAGATACACACACACATACACATATATATCTAATATATATACAGAAAGAGAGAGAGAGAGAGAGAGAGAGAGAGAGAGAGAGAGAGAGAGAGAGAGAGAGAGCTCGATTAGATCGGTTCTCAAAATCTCTCACGGCAATCAAAACCATATAGCAGTGCTAAAAACACTCTGCTCATAGGCTACATACATCTGATGTACGGGCGTATCGTCTGTGGCTGCTCAAAACCACTTGCAGTCATAGACAAGAATCTTTTCCACAAAATATACAGCCCCAAAATATCCCTCAAGAACATATGGGAGCTTGGATCAAGGATCCACCTCCATGTTCTGGATGGTGAAATTGACACAGTACAAGCCCGCCTCCTCCCCTTCCCCCTTGGAAAAAACATAAACAAATGTAACACCTAAATGCCTGCCCCCTCTCCCATTTTCTCTGAGTTTGAAGAACAGAACCAAAAATAACTGAAAACACCAAAATGATTATTAAAAACAGAAGAAAAGATTTTGAGTTATAGCTCTCAGAAAACTAAGAACAGAAAACACCAACCAGACAGATTTTTTTCCATCTCTGCTTTTGTTGTTGAAATAGGAAAACCTTTTTTCGAGAATAATTTCAATGAGGCCCAGAGTTTCTGAATTATACCTTTTTTTCCAGATTATAAACGCGTTGGTACCCTCGCATCTCAAAAGGAATTAACAGTTTCTGCATTCATGGTATATAGAAAAGAAATGATCAGGATATCAGGATATATTTGTGATCACGAAATACCATGAACAGTCATAAATCTGTAGCATATAGTGTACACACCTGTGGCTGTTCACAGAGCCAACAAAAGTCAGTCAGTCCTTCCAGCCTCACCTGCATGGGAAAACATATACAGATTTTGGTCAAGAAAGTCTATGGAACCATGTAAATAAGTCATCAATACAAGAAAAAAGGCTTACTAACCCCTTCGGGTACCATGTTCCAGTGTGCTAGTTCTTCACCTCTAACACAGCCAACCACTTCAACACACCCTACATTGAAGATGAAACCCACTTATACTTAGTATAAATTTATATCCCCATAAGAAGATTAATAAAATCAAATATTTCAAGAAATTCAAGATGTTCCCCCACAGAAATATTTCCGTCACCCAGAATAAGTTAGAGAAAAAAATTATCTTAGATGATGCAGTTCTGAAAATCACTTTCCTACTTGAACCGGGCCATTTGCATTACTTCATCTGATTTCTCTATATGACAGTCTGGGTGCATGGTAGGGGAAGAGAGGGAGATGTGTTAATGCTTTGTAAGCATCATATATCATAGAAGGAGAGACCCAAAAGAAGAAACTTCAGATTGAACTGACTTCCCATCCCATAGCACAAACTTGAACCTTAATCTAGTCTCACAGCATCATTCCCCTCTTTCTGACAAAGGATCTCATTTTCTCAGATTTTTCCATTATGGATTTATGACTTATAGGTTCCCAAACTCTTTATAATGAGTATAATCAGGTGCAAGCCTTAGAAAGCACCCACCTAAATGAACATACATGACTTAGGGGGACATTATCAGGCCGGAGCGATATTGCTTTATTATCTTTAAAACATTTCTGGGGAAAATGTAGCAAATAAATAAACGCCAGATAAAGATAGATATGATTATCATGAAGAGTACCAAATCTGACTACCTAATAGTCTTGAAACAGGATAATATTCTGGAAACTTGAGATCAGTAATTCCATTCACGGCATAAATTTCCCTGTAGAAGTCCTCCATTGCTTTGATCGTGGCCTCATCTGGCACCTTACTTGCAGCATGAATCCAAAGGCGGCCTTCAAAAGAAAAGATTCTGAACAATTAGAAACATTGTCATTGAAAGGTACTGTTATTTACTTTACTAATTTCAATGTTATTGTTGTTCCTGTTGTTTTTACCTTTTTTTTTTAATTTTTTTTTTATAGGTTGTTCCTGTTGTTTTTACTATTGTCTCCCACAAATCATTTTCGCTTGAGGGATCATTTGGCACAAAGCCCCCCAAATGTGATCTATACAAGAAGAATTATCATCCACATCTCATCTTATTGTGTAGTATTTCCCCCTTAAATTCTGTAGGCTTGTGTTTTGCACACATTAGTATTTCCCCCTTAAACTCTGTAGGCTTGCATTTTGGACACATTTATTACATGTATTCCTAAATCATCTTTCATTCTTTCTGAAAATCCAATAAGTAGTTAAGACCCAAATTGAACCCGCTTAAGTATAATAATGTCGTATTCTTGTATCTGATTGCAGGATCAACTTCAACCCATATATTCTATTGTTTTGGACACATTTATTTATTACATGTATTCCTAAATCAACTTTCATTCTTTCTGAAAATCCAATAAGTAGTTAAGACCCAAATTGAACCAGCTTAAGTCTAATAATGTCGTATTCTTGTATCTGATTGCAGGATCAACTTCAACCCATAGATTCTATTAACAAGCTCACTATCATCATGCTGCTGTCCTGTTCTCCTGCTCAATTACTTGCAAAGTTTGTGAAAGCATCAGGCGCACTTAACTGCAAACATAGCCTAGAGCCTAGGCACAGAGCTCAAGTGCGCTGATTGGAATATGCCCAAAGTTAAAAAATTATGTATAATGACAAAATATTCATAAATAAAACAAAATAAAAAGGCAAGATGACATATTACATATACTGCAATATGTTGTCTTGCCTTCAACCTATTACAAAATAAAAAGGCAAAATAAAACAAAGTTAAAAAAAGCTCGCTATCATAAACTGCAAACATATATTTAACCTATAAATTCAATTTGTTAGAAAATTATACAATATGACAATCGAGTGATCAACAAATTACATAAAAAATTGTAGGTATTGACTTCTAAGCTGAAATAAGCAATACAAGTAAGTATATAATCATCTTCATCATTTTCTAGATAGGTGATTTAAAAATTTGCTTGAATAGGGCAAAGGCTTAACCCGAGTACAAAAAACATAAGGAAAACACTTAATTTAGAACAAAAAATATATATGCAAGGAAATCATGAAGACTCAACCCATAAAAATCTAGAGCAAAGTCCAAAGAAAAAAAAGTATCAGCATATGTCCAAAGAAAAAGTATTAGCAGATGTCCAAAGAACCAAAGTATTGAAGAAGAGGAAGAAGAAGAAGAAGAAAAAGAGGGTGGAGGAGGAGGAGGCAGAGGTGGAGGAGGAGGAGGAAGGTTGAAGTTCTTCTGTCATTCGCTTCTCAAAATCAGTGATTTCTTTCCCACCAAACACACCACACTAAGTATATAGGAGCCATCTTCCACACTGGTACAATATAGGGGGTACCATATGACCCACATCAGTTTGCAAAGAGTTAAGACTTATATTAAATTTTTGTAAAGAAGTTGCTACTCTTCTAAGCATAACCCAAAACCTCTCAACTAGCCACCCAACTCTACTAAAGAAGTCATTCCATCAGACTTTGGCAACGCCCTCACGGAGAGCACATCTTATCCCACCAAACTAAGCGAAATGATATTTGTAGTTATAGAATATTTGTAGTTATAGTTATAGAATATGCAATCATTTTTTTAAAAGAACTTACATAAAAAAAAAATAATAATTTTTTAATAATAGATTTTATTATTTTTCAAAAAGATTGTACAATCAATATTTGATACTTAATTGACCTAGGAGTTGTTCCCAGGCATCCTCAAAAAGAAAGTTATTAAACATCCTTACACACTCTATGACTTTATTTATTATTACTCTCCAACTAATTCGTATCAAAATACATAAAATAAATCAATAAAGTTCTAGAACAAAAGACAAAAAATAAAAATAAAACAAATGCAGTGCGGCAGCCGAAACACGTCAAGCTTGACAAGCCACTAACACCCAAAGAAAGAAACCACAAAAAACCAACTTTTTCAATGAAATCATAGAGTGCAGGGATCGTACCTCTGATTGGAGCAGGCCATGACCTCCCCTCAACGCGCTTTATCCCATGAACAAGCAGTGAAGCCCACGGCTGGTGCATAGTCAGACATGGGTTTGTATAGTTACCGGAGAAGTTTCTCCCCCTCATCATGTTTCCACAGGGCCAAAAATTTTCACCCTGGAGTTCGTTTCTCAAGAATTAGGAAGAAATCAAGCAGCAGAAGACTGAGGTGTCCTGATGGAAAATATTTTCATCGGAAGTTGTTAAATAGGACTCGAGGTATTGGAATCATGATGCCGTTGCAAGTGTTCTTAAACAAGGAATAGGTTTCTTTTTTAAATTTTACTGACAAGCATCCGAATTTCGAATAACTATTCAATAATGAAAGGGTTATTATCTTTTTACTATTCCTTTAATTTTATTTATTTATTTAATAATTAAGAAAATAATTATTAAAAAATTATATATTTTTTTAATTTTTTTAATAATCAAAGATTTTTTAAAAAATATTTAAAAGAAAATAATAAAAATGAAATAAAAATTTCAAATACCCTTAAATAATAAAGAGAAGGTAAGAAGATAATAAGTGTATCATCATACCTATTATCCTTGTGACGCTCCCAAATCTCCACTTACGAACATGGAAAAATCGAGATGTCTGGATGATGATAACACAGGTCACCACCCTATCGACGAGTGTCAAGTGTGTGTATAAGCAACAAATGTTCAAAAAGAAAACGCAGCGGATAGCAAAGTCATATAATTAAGTACCAGAATTTTTTCTTAGTTTAATACAAAACTGTTCAAAATATAAATATTAAAATATTACAAACTACAAATATTGTTTTAAAATCAACTACAAAGCATAACTCCAACTCAGAACTACGGCGGAGCCGCATCCTCAGGCTCAGCCTCCTCCTCCTCCTCAAACTATGCACCAAAATCTACGATACCAAAAATGGTGCTGCAGGTAAGTAAGATCCAAACACCACTAGATAAAAACATATTAACTCAAATAACATGAACGAAAGAATGCAATACACATAACCCATAAAACACATTTTTTCACTCACGTCAAAATCTCATTTTTTGCCCAAAAACATTACCATTAAAATCAGTCCTTGCCATTATCTTAGATAATGGCATAAAAATAAAACCACCATTTTTCTAGAAAATGGATCACATAGCCTCAAAATCAAACCTTGTCATTTTCCCAGAAAATGGCCCATAACCAAAATCATAAAATAGATCCAATTATTGTATGCACCATGATCTCCCCTAGGGATCATCCGCACACCCTAGCTCTGTGCCACACCGCAGGTAACGACTACGCGTGTGACACCTAAACGAGCGATACTCAGTACTCGCACCCGGCGCGTCCCTGGACCAGGCCATCCTCTAGTCCCCGCCACTCTAGGGACCACGGAGTCGACACGACAGCGTTACCGTATCGTGCGATCCGGTCGTCGCCCAGTAACAACCCAGGGGATGTCACTCAGTATTATCCACTCCGAATAACCAGAGGAGCTCCATCGAGATAATACCACATCCCGGCTTGGGGTCGTAATACACACGCACCCGAAAATCCATTTACGCCAACAAAACATGATTTTTCTCAATTTAAATAAAATGCACGTGAATGTATCATGAAAATGCAACCTCAAGGCACAAATAACCAATCGATCACAAAACAACCAAAACAAGCAACTCCGTCCTCAATATATCCGACCCTCGAACTCCTCGGACTCAATCCGAAATCAACCAACCAACAGATAAATAATTATTGTAAGAGCAAAATATATTTAAATCTAAAAATAGAGTTTGGAAAATAATTACAGCGTTATAAGGTATTTTTCGAAAGCTCGCAGCGTTACAAACGGCGGAGAAAAAGCAACATAACAGTATATTTTACACTGTGGCCGTGGGTAATAAATTACCCACTTTCGAACGATGACAAACCAAGACACGAAATTGATAGGGAATGGTCTTGGGATGTTTATGAAGATAAAAGAAGCGAGTTTTGACCGTGGGTGGCGGTGGCAACGGTGGTGGAAGAGCTTAAAGGGGCTGAACGGAGTTGAGCTCGTGGGAGCTGCTCTTGCAACGGATCGCGGAGAAAAAACAACATAATAGTATATTTTACACTGTGGCCGTGGGTAATAAATTACCCACTTTCGAACGATGACAAACCAAGACATGAAATTGATAGGGTATGGTTTTGAGATATTTATGAAGCTAAAAGAAGCGAGTTTTGACCGTGGGTGGCGGTGGCAACGGTGGTGGAAGAGCTTAAAGGGGCTGAACGGAGTTGAGCTCGTGGGAGCTGCTCTGGCAATGGATCGAGGCCGAAATTGTGTGGGTTAGGACGGCAAGAGATAGAGGAAGAAGCTGTGAAGAGGTAGTGGCCGGAGGTGGAGCGATGAAGCCGGAATCGGTAAAAATCAGTGTGGAAAGAAATGGCTGTAGAAGGCTAACGGCGGCTCGGATGAAGAAGATTTTTGGTGGAGGTGTTCACTGGCCAGAGGAGGTGCGAATGGTAGGGGTGGTGTTGACCACGCCGGCTGGCGGCGGCGGTCTAAGTGAAGAGGCTAGTCGGCGACGGGGAGAGGGAAAAAAGGGTGCAGCGCACGCGGGGAGAGAGGAGAAGAAAGAAGAAGAAAAAAAAAAGAAAAAGAAAAAGAAAAAGAAAAGAGAAAAAGAAAAAAAGGAAAAAATAAAAGATGAGGGAAAAGAAATGAGGTCCAGTTCTCACTCCGGAATTCAAGAACTGATCCGCCAAAAACGATTTTAAAAACATAAAACGACTAAAATAAATTAAACACTACATCAAATAAAATAAAACCAATTTAAACTACAATAATTTAAAATAAAAGAGCTAATATATAATTAAATTAAAAACAAATGCTTTAGTGAAAATACACGTAAAAACGGGTCATCACATCCTCCCCCCTTTAAAAATAAATTTCATCCTCGAAATTTGCAAGATCACACACCAACTTGAAACAAGCCACATAATTCCACTGAGACCAAGTTTAAGAAACGTACCGTCATTTACTCAAACAAATAGAGGTACTGCTCCCTCATGTCAACTACTCTCTCCCAAGAGAAATCTTGAGCTAACGGATCCTCCCATGCCACCTTTACGAGAGGTATCGTCTTGGATCTCAATTGTTGCTCTTTCCAATCCATGATCTGTGAAGGAACGACCTCATAAGTAAGATCCAGTTGCAACCGAATACTCTCTGGGTCGACAAAGTGCGGCTCTTGCTGTCCAAAACTCTTCTTCAAGGATGATACATGGAAGACATCGTGAATATCCCCAAAATATTCTGGCAAAGCAACTCTATAAGCACAGACCCTACCTTCTCCAAAATCTGAAAAGGGCCGACACACCTCGAATCCAGTTTCCTCTTCTTACCAAAACGCTTAACTTCTTTCATGTGAGAGACTTTGAGAAAAACCCAATCAGCTTCTTCAAAAGATAACTCTCTCCTCCTGATATCAGCGTAGCTTTTCTAACGACTCTGAGCTGCCGCCATTTTATCCCTGATGATCCGAACTTAGCTTTACATCTCTTGAATTATTTCGGGCCCAATTATTTTACTCTCTCCGACTTCATCCCAACACAAAGGTGATCTGTACTTCCTCCCATAAAGAGCTTCATAAGGAGCCATCTGAATGGTTGCATGGAAGCTATTATTATACGCAAATTCTATGAGCGGCAAGTGGTTTTCCCAACTCCCTTGAAATTCTATAACACATGCTCGCAACATATCTTCAAGGGTCTGAATGGTGCGCTCTAATTGGCCGTCCGTCTGCAGGTGATATATAGTACTAAACTTCAACTTAGTACCCAATGCTGCCTGCAAACTTTTCCAAAACTGAGACGTGAACCTTGGGTCCCGATCCAACACAATACTCTTTGGTATACTGTGCAATCGCATTATCTCCTTTACGTACAAGCGGGTCAACTTACCCAAGGAATCAGTGTTATTAACAGGCAAGAAATGAGTACTCTTCGATAACCGGTCAACAATCACCCAAACATAATTCTTCCCACTAGGAGTTCTCGGCAAGCCCACTACAAAATCCATCGTGATGTCATCCTACTTCCACTCAGGAATAAGGAGAGGTTGGAGCATACCGGCGGGTCTTTGATACTCGGCCTTAACTTGACGGTATGTATGGCATCTTTCGATATACAAGGCAATATCCTTCTTCATTCCATCCCACCAATAATTTTTCTTCAAGTCCTGGTACATCTTCGTACTACCAGGATGAACTGAATAAGGGGCCGCATGAGCTTCTGCCATGATCCGTTCCTTGAATTCTGAATCTTTGGGACCACTCTACGATCTCGGAACCGAAGAATTCCATCTTTATCCATATTGTAATGCAACGGCCCTCAAGATTTTCTGACTCTTTTTCTGATATCCAACAGCTTCGGATCCTTCCTTTGAAGAGTCTTCAATTCTTTTACTCGAATATCAAGAACTGAAGATAATATTTCCTCTTGCTGTGAACTCTCAATAAGGAGTTTTCTCATCCTGCAAAGTAAAGAATCCAATCCTGACAACTCGGCCTCATCTTCCAAGTGTGATTTTCGACTCAAAGCATCAACAATTATATTTGCCTTGCCCAGATGATATTTGATCTCGCACTAGTAGTCACTGATTAGCTCTAACCATCACCTCTGCCTCATGTTCAGATTCTTTTGGGAAAACAAGTGCTTCAAGCTCTTGTAATCGGTGTATACCTCACAAACTTCCCCATACAAAAAGTGCCGCCAGATCTTAAGAGCAAATACAATCGCAGCCAATTCCAAATCGTGCGTCGGATAATTCTTCTCATGATCCTTTAACTGACGGGATGCATAAGCAACAACCCGTCCTTCCTGCATAAGGACACAATCCAATCCAAATTTAGACGCATCACTGAAGACTACAAATGGCTTATGGCGATTCTGGAAGCGCCAACACTGGTGCAGTTGTCAACCTGTTCTTCAATTCTTGGAAGCTTCTCTCACACTTGTCTGACCAAATAAATTCTGTATTCTTCCGAGTCAAAGCTGTGAGAGGTCCGGACAAGCGAGAAAATCCCTCCACAAATCTTCGGTAATATCCGGCAAGTCCTAAGAAACTCTGGATCTCATGCACTGTCGTCGGGCACTGCCATGACAAAATGGCTTCCACCTTACTAGGATCAACAGCCACTCCGTCTCGGGAAATCACATGCCCAAGAAATCTGACTTCCTCCAACCAGAATTCACACTTGCTGAGCTTGGCATACAACTAGTGTTCTCTCAATTTCTCAAGAACTAGACGAATATGATAAACATGCTCTTCAACATCTCGGAAATAAATTAGAATATCATCAATGAATACTACCACAAAGGAATCCAAATAAGGTTGAAATACCCGATTCATTAAATCCATAAAAGCAGCAGGGGAATTGGCTAACCCAAACGGCATCACCTTAAATTCATAATGCCCATATCTCGACCTGAAAGCAGTTTTGGGCACATCCTTGTCTTTTATCCTCAACTGGTAGTATCCTGACCTCAGATCAATCTTCGAGAACACAGCTGCTCCCTGAAACTGATCAAACAAATCATCGATCCATGGGAGAGGATATTTATTCTTGGTAGTCACCTTATTTAATTCCCGATAATCAATACACATACGGAGGGTTCCATCTTTCTTTTTAACAAACAGCACTGGCGCACCCCATGGCGAAGTACTTGGTTGAATGAACCCCTTATCTACTAGTTATTGCAACTAAGTCTTCAACTCTTTTAATTTAGCCGGTGCCATGCGGTAAGGAGCTTCATGTACAGGAGCTGCTCCAGGCTCCAAGTCAATAACAAACTCCATTTCACGAACAGGGGGTAGCCTAGGCAAGTCATCCACAAACACGTCCGGAAATTCCTCCACAACAAGGATGTCTACCAAAGACT
Organism: Carya illinoinensis; assembly: GCF_018687715.1. Classification (NCBI taxonomy): domain Eukaryota; kingdom Viridiplantae; phylum Streptophyta; class Magnoliopsida; order Fagales; family Juglandaceae; genus Carya; species Carya illinoinensis. Next base: position 22,323,122 of record NC_056759.1, on the reverse strand, counting down.
TCTTCTCAGATGGCGTAGACACCATCTGGACTAAGAAGGCATCCGCTCCCCATGCAATCTCTCTCATTGCTTGAATTGCTTATATAATTACCGGCTTTTCTTTTAGCTTACTCCCCGCAAATTCCAGAAAATCACCATTTGGAAGCTAAAAACTAATTACCCGATTTCTGCAATTAATACTCGCAAAATATCGATATAGCCAATCCATCCCAAGGATGATATCAAAACCCAACAGCTTAAACACAACCAAATCAGCATCCAAAAACCTTCCATCAAAATTTAATGGGCAACCCAAAGCAACCTTGGAACACCATACCACTTCACCATTTGGTAGAGCCACTACCAATGACTTCGGCAAAGGTTCCGTAACCAAATTACACATTCGAGCGAAAGTGGAAGATACAAACGACTGTGAAGCACCCGAATCAAACAAAGTGCAAGCATAAAATTCATATAAACGGACTCTCCCTGAACCAAACACATTAACCCATGAAATCCAAATACAAAAAGAAACCAAAGCACGCCAAAAATCAAATCCAAAAATTAAATTAAATTAGATCCATACCTGTAATTACTCCAGCATCATGGGTCGCTGGTGCCTCATCATCAACATCTCCGGGTGTAACAGCATAAACCCGGACTTGCACTGTTTGTCTTTGATTTGTTCTTCCACCTCTTCTACCTCCACAGCTTCCTTGAACTGGCCTAGGACACTCACGAGTAAAGTCACCCTGCTGGCCACAATTATAGCATCAAGCCCCACCAGAAGGGCAATCACCCACATGGGCTCTATTACAAACTCTGCAAACTGGCACCCGTCCTCCCATATGAATACCTGAGGTCACTTGCAGTCGAGTCCCGGCCCGCTGAACAAATTTCTTAGGAGAACCAGAGCTGCTTCCTTCACCTATAAAACTCCGCCTCTTATGTCCTGGAGGGGAGCCCATACTCAGATTATTCTCTCGCTCTGCATTTCCTCTGCAAGAGTGGCCAAGTCTACTAAATCCTGAAAAGTGGAAATCATGTGATAGACCACCATCCGACGTATATCAGGAGGTAGACCCTCCTGGAAATGCTCGGCTTGCATTTCCTCTGAGGCGATGAGGTGGGGAGCAAACCGCCCAAGCTCTATAAATCTTCGGGCGTACTGTTCCACAGTCATGCTCCCTTGGACCAAGCTTGAAAATTCTTTTGCTTTTTGCCGCCTCACGGAAGCGGGAAAGAAGCGATCATTAAATTCTTTCTTAAAATGCTGCCAGGTCACAGCGTCAAAAGATCCAAACTCTGACTCCAGCATTACTCTCTTGGTATCTCACCACTCAGAAGCGGTGCCTTGCAACAGATAGCTGGCATAGAGTACTTGTTGCGCCTCAGTCCAACCACATACCTCAAAAAGTTATTTCCAAATCTTTGACCCACTTTCCAGCCCGTAGTGGATCCTCTTCTCCCATGAAGGGTGGAGTTCTATGCGCTAGAAAGCACTCATAGGTGCATCCAGCTTGCACCACGCCACTAGGCCCTCTTGGGTATAGCCAAGGACCTCCCTGTTGTGGCCAAGACCCTCCTTGTTGTGGCTAAGGCCCTTCTTATTGTGGCCAAGGACCTCCTTGTTGTGGCCTAAAATTCTATTGCATGAACTCAGTCATCTGCCGTATTGCTTGGGCTATGGAATCATCCCTCGACGTATCGTCCCGAGGCTCTTGAGTAGATTTTCTTAACCTCACCATTTTCTTGCCCAACACAACTTTTGACCCCCTTTAAGAAAAACAAACAAAAAACCAACAACATAAAACCAAAAACCAAAAACCAAAACCACATAACAAGAAACAAAAAGAAATCAGCATGCAATAACATAACTAAATAAATAAATAAAAGCAAACAAGCTCAAATAAATAAAACATGTCAAAAAGCAACTATACTTAAAATAAATTTTAAAACACAACTTTAAAAGTTTTCTGGTACTACACCTACGGGACATTTGGTTTTACCCAGAGCCAAACCGCTCTGATACCACTTATGACGCCCCCAAATCCCCACATACGGACACGGGAAAATCGAGACATCCGGATGATGACAACACAGGTCACCACCCTATTGACGAGTGCCAAGTGTGTGTATAAGCAACAAATATGCAAAAAGAAACATGCAGTGGATAGCAAAGTCATATAACTAAGTACCAGAATTTTTTCTTAGTTTAATACAAAACTGTTCAAAACATACATATTAAAATATTACAAACTACAAATATTGTTTTAGAACCAACTACAAAGGATAACTCCAACTCAGAACTCCAGCGGAGCCGCATCCTCGGGCTCAGCCTCCTCCTCCTCCTCGAACTCTGCACCAAAATCTACGGTACCAAAAATGGTGCCGCACGTAAGTAAGATCCAAATACCACTAGATAAAAACATATTAACTCAAACAACATGCATGAAAGAATGCAATGCACATAACCATAAAACATATTTTTCCACGCACGCCAAAATCCCATTTTTTGCCCAAAAACATTACCATTAAAACCAGTCCTCGCCATTATCCCAGATAATGGCCCAAAAACAAAACCACCATTTTTCCAGAAAATGGAACACATAACCTCAAAACCAAACCTTGCCATTTTCCCAGAAAATGGCTTGTAACCAAAACCATAAAACAGATCCAATTATTGCATGCACCATGATCTCCCCTAGGGATCATCCGTACACCCTAGTTCTGTGCTACACCACAGGTAACGACTACGCGTGTGACACCTAAATGAGCGATACCTAGTACTCGCGCCCAGCGCGTCCATGGACCAGGCCATCCTCTAGTCCTCGCCACTCTAGGGACCACAGAATCGACACGATAGCGTTACCGTATCGTGCGATCTGGTCGTCGCCCAACGACAACCCAGGGGATATCACTTAGTATTATCCACTCCCGAGTGACTAGAGGAGCTCCACTGAGATAATACCCCATCCCAGCTTGAGGTCGTGATACACACACCCGAAAATCCATTTACGCCAACAAAACATGATTTTTCTCAATTTAAATAAAATGCACGTGAATGCACCATGTAAATGCAACCTCAAGGCACAAATAACCAATCAATCACAAAACAACCAAAACAAGCAACTCTGTCCTCAATCCATCCGACCCCCGAACTCCTCGGACTCAATCTGGAATCAACCAACCAACAGATAAATAATTATTGTAAGAGCAAAATATATTTAAATCTAAAAGTATAGTTTGAAAAATACTTACAGCGCTATAAGATATTTTTTGAAAGCTCGAGGAGTTGTAAACGGCGGATAAAAAGTAACGTAACAGTGTATTTTACACTGTGGCCGTGGGTAATAAATTACTCACTTTCGAACGGTGACAAACCAAGACATGAAATTGATAGGGAATGGTCTTGAGATGTTTATGAAGTTAAAGGAAGTGAGTTTTGGCCGTGGGTGGCGGTGGACACGGCGGTGGAAGAGTTTAAAGGGGTTGAACGGAGTTGAACTCGTGGGAGCTGCTTGGCAACGGATCGGGGCCGAAATTGGGTGGGTTAGGATGGCAAGAGGTAGAGAAAGAAGCTGTGAAGAGGTGGTGGCCGGAGGTGGAGCGACTGCGCCGAAATCGGCAAAAATCCGTGCGGAAAGAAATGGCTGTAGGAGGCTAACAGCGGTTCGGATGGAGGAGATTTTTGGTGGAGGTGTTCACCGGCCGGAGGAGGTTCGAATGGTGGGGGTGGTGTTGACCATGCCGGCCGGCGGCAGCGGTCTGGGTGAAGAGGCTGGTCGGCGACGGGAGAGGGAAAAAGGGGTGCAGCGCGCACGGGGAGAGAGGAGAAGAAAGAAGAAGAAGAAAAAAGAAAAAGAAAGAAAAAGAAAAAGAAAAAGAAAAGAGAAAAAGAAAAAAAGGAAAAAAGAAAAGATGAGGGAAAAGAAATGAGGTTCAGTCTTCACTCCGGAATCCAAGAATTGATCTGCCGAAAACGATTTTAAAAACATAAAACGACTAAAATAAATTAAATACTACATCAAATAAAATAAAACCAATTTAAAATACAATAATTTAAAATTAAAGAGCTAATATATAATTAAATTAAAAACAACTATTTCAGTAAAAATACACGTAAAAAAGGGTCATCACAATCCCTTTAATTTCCTTCTATATATTACAAATACATGCCTCCGTCGCATAAGAAATCTAATTCATATCCCAAGCATCCACGTTAGGCACAGCTCAATATAGGCAGAAGTTTGGAAAAAATTTAAGTGTCTATAATACATCAGCGAGTCTGGTCCCTGCCCCTTGGTTGTAATGGAAAATTCAATATATAAATTTCTTTAAATTTTAGAAAACATAGTGAAATCCCAAAAATATTTCATGAAATTGAGCAGCTGATTAGATTTTAGTCCATCAACATAGTTGGATCTCGGCCCGTTATAATGACAAAGTTGTCTTTATATTTATTTAAGGTAGTTAAGAGTATAAGTTTGTAAAATGACTTCCACCATTAGTCTTAGATAAATATTTAAAATGTTACGGTGCAATAATACGTTTCCCTTTTTGGATGAATAGTAACTATGAGTGCCTTTTTTATTTCATCAAGACACTTAGGAGTCGAATTTTGTGAAACAAATTACACTACTAGACTCTTATGATTGTTTAGAATTTTATGATACAATAATATCTTTTACAATTTTTTGGATGAATAGTAACATTGGATAACAACACATGGTACCTGGTTCAAACCATTGTCAAATCGTCATGTAAAATGTCCAAATCTACTTAGAATCACTAAGATTACCTTTAGATAGACACATGGCATAATACTAGCCACTCCTTGGAATAGTAATTGTACACTTGTCACTTAGAGGCTTAAGTGTGATGGAATAGAAGCCAAATCAAGACATGTGATCTTGCCACTTATGCAAACACTATTCCGACTTACCAAAATACTATTTGATCAACCAAAAAGATGTTTCAACCCTAGTGAAACATTTTTCTCTACTACATAAAACGTGAATCATGAAGTTTAAAATATTTTATCTGAGAATATGATATTATCTTATCAAGATGCTATTTTTGTTATTGCATCGTATTTGTAAACCCTGAGGCATTAAGATTTTGTTATGCTCTGACCTCCAACCCTATCACAGGATATGATAGTGTCTTCTGGTCCTATCTTGTGATATAACAGTGGCCTATGTTTTGAGTGCAATCACTTTGTTGACAAGATAATATATATTCTATTTGGCAATCCACAAAATTCACAACCATGCCATGGGGGTAAAAATGACCTCTGTTTCTACTACACTCACTTTGGTGAAGAAATAGTGATTTCTGTTCTACTTGGCTAACCGTAGATATGCACAAACCTATCAAGGGGTAAATATGGCCTCTGTTTTTAATTTTTATGTTGTTCGGTATGCTTGTGCCTACAATCTTTTGTCTAGATTATTATTATGGTAAAAAAAAAATGCTTCTAACAATGTTACTGCCATAGTTTTTAGAACTACCTATTTTTGAATTATGTAATTAGCTCATGTTTACACACTAGTAATAGGTTTGCTACTTACTGAGTCGGTGGATTCATCTCTTTGTCTCTACTATTCTTTTTAGATGACCTTGATGGTTGTAACAGTTGGAATAGTTGGCACGTGTCAAGATTTTAAGAGAAATATGAGATAAGTGATAGGTGGCATTAGTGGGTTGGTGGAGTTTTAGAGAACCTGTAGCAATGTTGAGCTCACTTTCTTCAGTAGGATTTTTGAGATATTTGATTTTAGAGAATTATTGTATCTAAGTTTTATATTTTTTGGATTTTCCGATTAAAATGATTCACACCTAGGTACTGGGGGTAACAAGCAAAGTGCTCACATACATTCCAGGTGCATTCCAAGTGAGCACCACAGTGAAAGTACTTGCAACTAATGTGGGCATCTCGAGAGACAAGTGCTCGCACTTCTATCCTGTTGTATCTTTCCACCTATCTTCATTTGTCATTTTTCTGTTCAATAGCTTTTTTCCATCCTATCTTCTTTTGTTCATCCTATGCCATTTCTATCCTATCTTGATCTTTTCTGTTCCATTGCATTTTTCCTCCCTATCCTATTTGAATTTATTTGTTCCTATCTTCATTCTATCATATTAATTCTAATTGTGGGAATACTACAAAGTAGGTCTTTATTGTTCTAGGTATTACAAACACACTCCCTGTCCAATTCAAACCATCCAACCATAAATTTTCAGAACTATCGACAACCAAAAATCATTGCAACTAAAAAGTAGTCGATTATGAAAGAGAAACAAACCCATGATGGTGTCGTTAGTATCAAAAAATAGACCAATGACAATGTCGTGGATCTCAATTTAGTTACCTGACTCTTCATTGGCGATCTCTAGACTTTTGAAAATCTCTTTTATGTAACTAGGCAATGAAGTTTGAGGATGCTCAGCTCACGACAATGGCATTGTGTGGGTCTCTACTACGACAAGCATTGTATTGTGTATATGGGTGGAGAGAGACAGATAGATAGAGCAAGACAGATGGACAAACAAAAAGTGCCACCTTCTTGGAGTTGGTGGAGTAAATCAGGGCAATGGTGGTGGAGAGTTGTAGTGTAGAACATCCACCACCTTCAGATGTTAACAGTGCTGCACAATAGCTCCACATTGAAGCTTGGTTGTCCATAAGGAATGGTGATTTTGTAGGGAGAAGACACTAAAAAGAGGGAAAAGAGAGAAGTTGACGATAATATAGAAAAATATAAACAAAACAAGGAGAGGTCTAGAGGAAGATGTCCATGCAAAATGACTGCCCAGCAAACAAGATTTAATTACAAGACCAAATAAGTGTATAGAAATACAAAAGTATGGGTAATTTTGAAAAATACACTTGTCTAATATTATCACTTGCCCTCCTGGATGAGAAGGCTTTAGCTCACTCAAGGTTTTGCTCGATAAAGTGCGAGCATTGGTGCACTTCAAGGGGCAAACTTTGTTGTTCACCCTGATGTTTGAGCTTTGTTGCTCACTCAAGGTTTGAGATCTCTTTGCTCACCACGTTGGAAAGGAGTTGCCATGAGATACAACTAACTTGACTGGGGGTCAGATATGTGCTCGATAGCAAAGTCCCACGTGATCATATTTATTTCATCAGAGGTTAGATGTTGTACTGAAGAACCAGTCAATTTGATTCGACCACTTTGATTGGGGGACGAATACTAATGGACACCACTATATTTATTTTAATGCTCACTCTTCGACGAGCATTGCCCGTTGAGATGGTACAATTTGCCCGAGCTCCCACAACTAGCCCTATCCTAGCTCCGTGATGCAGGGACTTTTGCAGGACATTGGAGGTGAGCTTCATTTTTCCATCCTACCTTGAACATGCAATCAAGTGGACAAGAAAATGATTCAAATTAAGATTTTTAACGCAACAGAATAAAACTAAAATGATAAAATAAATTGATATGGAGAATGACTAAGGTTTCGAGGATCCGTCTAATAATTTAGAATATTGTTTCCGATCGATTTATTTCAATTAAACTAGAACAATAATTCCATTTGATTGCAAGATTTAGTATTTAAGATCAAGAAAATTTATCACTAAAGATTAAGCATAAACAATTGATGATTAAAACATTCACAAATCCATTTAAAAATCACAGAAATTTTTCAAGCATCCAATGTATCCGGAAATCACAATGGATCAAAATAAATATATAGATAATTAAAGTTCTAATAATAAAACCATTTAATTGATCAAACTCATAATAAAAACACTATTGTTGATTGGAAACAATATCTAACTCATTAGACTTCAACTCTAACCTTAGTACAAAAGATTTAGCCAACCATGTTCATCACAAGAGTCATGGAAATCAAATAGATATTTTCCATCAATAAACTAAAATAAAACACAAAATAATACTGAAAAATAATTTGAACCAAGAGAGCAAAAGTGAGAGAAAATAGATCCTCAAAAGAAAAAACTCCCAACGTCTAGCTTATCGTCTCCATTTTGTGTCTTTTTCGTCCTCCAAAAGAAAGTGAAAACCTGCACTTTGGCAGTCCCATTTCTCAAGCCCCAGACGAAAAATCTGAACCTCTCACATCCTTTCTTTCTCCAGGAATCAGCATCTCTTCTTTCTTTTTTTCTTTTTCTTTTCTTTTCTTTATTCCATGCATGGGTCCTACATAAGATTTACCTTTCAATTTTCTACATATAAACGTATAAAAACAAAAAAAGAAAAAGTAAGTGCCATCCATGTGCAAAAAGTATTACTTTTCTTCTTTGTCTACATGTGTCCCATTGAAAAGTTAAAGATAAAAAACAACACTTGTCTTCTTTAACCGAGAGAGTATAATTGATCACAAATCTTGCTAACTAGCTAGCAAGTTAGCGCATGCATGACTAACCAGGTGCTCCATGCTATCAAAATATCTGCGTAGAGGTCACAACTAGAAGTATTATTTAGAAAGCAATAAAAACAAGAAAGAGAAATAATATAGATAGAAAATTAAAAATAAATAAAAAAGTAAAAATAAAATATCAAAAATATATTGTACATGTGAGACAATATTATCCAATTAAATCAAAGGTTATAACTTTAGAGGTGTGCTAGGTACAGTCCGTGATTGCAGTCCCCACGCACCCCACTCGTTGTCATTTTGTCCATATCAGTTTAAACAAATTACCAAATTAACCTCCTTCCAAATGACCAAAATCAATTGATTTTTCAGCATTTTAGAGAGCTACGAAATTTGAAAAGCACTTTGCCATTGTCTTTGACTCCGCCAGAGCCAAAAGTTTTTTGTCACCTCCACCACCGACGTTAGGCTCGTCTCCTTCATAACCGGCGCAACGTTCTACTCAACTCCACCAACACTCAACCTGTAACTTCGAGAAAAAAGATCTCTGCACCCCCTAGTGAATAAAAGATCTATCTGCATTGGGTTGCTATAAACCATCTACTCCACCACCACGACTACTAGGTAGTTGTTCTCTGGTCTCACTCTTTTTTTTTTTCTTTTTTTTTCTTTTTTTTTTTAATGATGGTGGAAATCTAGACCATTCACACACCATCCCCCATTTATCTATTTTCAGTTTCGTGTTCACTCTTGCACCATCTCCCTCAGAAACGTGAACGATGTCGAGAACCTCTAGTAGTTGCAGGTATACATGTTTATTTAATCTGGACTGGAATAATCCCCATATGTTTGATAATTATTTTATCGGTAATGAGGGATTGTTAAAAAGAAAAAATGAGACGTAGAGAAGATGTTTGAATAAAGACCTCAGTGATAATTTCATAATGGAAAGGATTTTTACAAGTATCAATCTAAACTCAGAAGCTTGCAGGGCTATTAATAATCTAAACATTTTTTTATAAGTAATTAATAATCTAAAATTTCCATTTCCATCAGTCCTGCATGGTCTGGGTCTAAAGGTCTAGAAGACAAATACTGAACCACTTTCTCACTTTTCTCAATAATGAAAAAGACACAAAACCTCTATATGCACTTTCGTTTCCTCCCGAATATTATGAGACATTAATATGAGTGAAATAGTAGAGAAATCCAGGTGCCAAGGTAGCTCGATGGAGCTCCAAACAAGACTGCTGAATGCAAGGCTATTAATAATCTAATTTTTTTTGTTTTTTTTTTATTTTATTTTTTTGCCATGAGCTTGTTTTTTGCTTTTTCCCACTGTACAAGACAAGATATTAATCATTCCAAGTTATATTTGGCCTGGAGGTGAATTTTTCAAGCACTACACATGATTAAAGAAGTGTAAGGCTTGTCAAACTCATTTCTGATCTTGAATTAGCTGAATGTTTACATAGAAGTAGGTCCATTTTGGTGGACAAGTCGATGGAGAAAGGGGAAAAAAACACAAGGCCTACCAGCAATGCTACAAGGCCTACCAACTGCATTCACTCAAGTATGTTTTTCCCATCCAAAAGCCATATTATTTGTGTGATTTATAATTTGGTAGTAAATCATTATTCGATTTTATTTCAGGAAATACCAAGGCCATTTTACCCAGATTGGTCAACATATAGTTACATGCATGGTTACCATGGGATGATGCAACCTACATTTTTCCCACCGTTTGCTACTCGTCCAGATGTTGATCCTTATCTGTGGCGAAATGAGGTGATAAACTTTATGACCAAAAAGTTTCTATGTTTAAATACACTTTGTGAAGGGCTAAATTTTTTATTTTTTATTGTAAATTGCAGTAGCCAACGGAAGTACCATTTAGACTACCAATTCCCTACCCTTATGCTCCTCCAATTCTTTATCTAGGATGTTCAAGTAATCCTAAGGATATGGCAGAACCCATCATCTCGTCTACTAGGCGATCATTGTTTTCTTCTGAAAGCAGTACTTATCAAGATAGCTCAAATGTGAGAGACGAGTTCATTGAACAACAACAGGTATAAAATAAATTGAACTATGTTCATGTACATATTAAATAACAAAACTATGAGTATTGATATGTGTTATGGTATAATCCAGGAGGCTGATAATTCGTTGGTTGAGGAAGTACCATCAATGGTTGAGGAAGTACCGGTTGAAGAAGTACCATCAAGAAGTCATGGAAATGATGATGATAGTGTTATAGAGCCAAAGCCATGGATGTCATTTAAAACTGAGCATGAGATTATAGACTACTATAAGCAATATGGAAAACAAACTGGATTTGGCGTAATGACCCAAAGAAGTAAAATGGAAGACGATGGGAGTGTTAGATATTTAACACTTGGTTGTGCTCGTGGTGGTAAGGCAAGGAATCGTAATTCGAATGTTTCAAAACCACGTCCGACAATGAAGATGGATTGTAAGGCGAAGGTTAATGCAATTTTGTTTGATGGGATGTTGCATATAACTACAGTTGAGAATGCACACAACCACGGGTTAAGTCCACGAAAGGCAAGGTTCTTTAGATGTAATCGAGCTATTAACGATTCTGTAAAGAGGCAACTAGATATCAACGACAAGGCAGGCATCAGTATGGCTAAAAGTTTCAACTCATTGGTTGTCGAGGCAGGTGGATACGATAATCTTCCATTTGTTGAGAAGGATGCAAGGAATTATATTGACAAGGCCCGACACCTTAGGCTTGGTAAAGGAGATGCTTATGCACTTTGTGGGTATTTTGAGAGAATGCAGTATAAGAATTATGGGTTTTATTCCTTGATGGATTTAGATGACGATTGAAGATTAAAGAATGTCTTTTGGGTTGATGCACGTAGCAGAGTAGCATATGGGTATTTTGGAGATATTGTGACATTTGATACAACATACCTAACAAATAGATATGGCATGTCATTCGCTCATTCTGTCGGTGTTAACCATCATGAACAATCAATTCTTTTTGGAGCCGGTTTGATTTCAAGCGAAGATATTGATACATTCGTTTGATTATTTGAGACTTGGTTGAAATGTATAGATGGGAAGGCTCCAAACGCTATTATCACCGACCAAGACAGGGCCATGAAAAATGCCATAGCAATAGTCTTTCTGAAAACCTGACACCAGTATTGTTTATGGCACATAATGAGAAAACTACCAGAGAAATTGGTTTCCCATTCTAAATATAATGATGGTTTGAAGTATGTATTGCATAAATGTGTCTATGATTGCCAAAATTCTGATGAGTTTGAGAAGTCGTGGGAGGCAATCGTTGATACATACAATTTGCATGAGAATGCATGGCTTTAAAGTCTACATAGTGAGAGAATGTATTGGGTTTCTGTGTATCTAAAAAATACATTTTGGACTGGAATGAGCACAACTCAGAGGAGTGAGAGCATAAATGCATTTTTTGATGGTTTAGTGAGGACCACGTTAAAAGAGTTCGTTGATCAATTTGATAATGCACTGAGGAAGGGAGGAGAGGCAGAGATGGCAGCGGACTTCCACTCTTTCAACTGCAATATCCCATGTATAACTCACTTACCCGTGGAGAAGCAATTTCAAGATTTGTATACTAATTCAAAATTTAAGGAGGTACAGTCTAAAGTAATGGGGGTTATTTATGCTCATTGTATTCTTATCAAGACGGAATGGGCAATTTCGACATATGAAGTTAATGACCAGTTGCAAGTTGAAGGGTCCATTAAAAGAGTTACATATATGTCATACTTTAATGAAGAGGAGTGTGAAGCAAAGTGCATGTGTGGACTATTTCATATGAGAGGCATTTTTTGTAGGCACATTCTTGTTATTTTCTCAGTAAAGGATGTCCACTCAGTGCCTTCAAAGTACATTATGGAAAGGTGAAGGAAGGATATTAAGCATAGATATGCTCTCATTCAAAGCAATTATGATAATTTGAGTGGTAAACCATCTACTACAAGATATGCTAATTTGGTTAAGTTATGCCTCAAAGTCGCCACAAATGCTTGCGAGGATGATGATAATTCAGTGGATATGACACAGAAGTTAAAGACAATGAATTCAATTTACACAAAAAACAACGAGCAACCTATATTTACGAATACTAGTACTGAGGTTGGGGATATTGAAATGGGAAGTTCGAAAAAAGTATTAAGTCCTCACATTGTTAGAGGTAAAGGGAGGCCTCCATCAATGAGGAGGGAACCGGCAATATAGAAGGTTAAAAAAAAAAGCCACAAACTAAGCGTAAACAATCCAAAACCGGTGCCAAGAGAAAGAAGAGAAATGTATTTAATTCCTTTGACGATTCTTATACGTTGTTGTTAATTAAATATATTTAAATTAATTATTTGTGGTTGAATTGTAGGCAAGTAAACTTCCGAATGAGGTCTTGAGTGGCGCTTTAGCCACAGATGATGTCTTGAACATGAGCGGCATTGCGGGAACCACATATGAGGTGATGAACATGAGTGGCATTGCGAGGAATCACAGATGAGATCTTGAATATGAGTGGCATCGCGGGAACCACAGATGAGGTGATGAACATGAGTGGTATTGTGGGAACCATAGATGAGATCTTGAACATGAGTTACGTTGCAGCAACAACATATGATTTCTTACTTCCTGGCACACAACAAAGTATCCTTACAAATGTATGCAGTATTTTATATGTATATAATTGTTTACTTGACTTTAAAGAGTTTTATTTCTGATTTTTATGTCTATTTTATTTTATTTGGTTACAGGTGGATCTTCAACATCATACCTCTCTTGACAATTGATGGTTGCCGTTGGCATTTTATCTAGCATTTTGTGAACTTCATATTGTGGTTGCTGTTGACATTGTGGTCAGCATGAGTGGCATTGTGGTCGTTGTTTGTATTTGATACTCTTTGTTAATATTTGTCATTTTTGTAGTCCCAAATGAGTTTGTGGATGCGTATTTGTGTATTTAATACTCGTTATTAGTAGTTGGCATTTTTGTAGTCCCAAATGAATTTGTGGTCATTGATGGCTTGCAAAATTTCATATTGCAGATTTTACAAGTTCGCTCGAGCGGAGGCTTTTGGCCGCTCGAGCGAATTCAGGCAGATTCAAACGCTCGACTGCCGCTCGACAGGGAGCTCGAGCGGGTTGCTGAAAAACGAAGATCGCTCGAGCAGAGACATTGGCCGCTCGAGCAAAATCAGGCAGAGTCGAACGCTCGATGTGCGCGCGATAGGACGCTCGAGCGAAATCAGGCAGAGTCGAACGCTCGACGCGCGCTCGACACCCCGCTCGAGCGAACATCGTATTTTGACAGATTTTAGGTTTTCCGCCGTGGGACCATATAAAAGGCCATTCTTCACTCTAGAGCCGCGAGTTTTGACTGGAGAACACTCTTTGGGAGAGAAAAACATAGCTAGAGGGATTCAAATCATTTGTTTTGGAGACGGAATTCCAATTTATTGCACGTACGTTGGATTCATACACGAGCACGGACGGGAGAAAGGCGTTGAATCGTTCTCTTGAGCTTTTGACGACCAGTTGAGGCTGCAAGGAGGATTTTTCAGTGTTTATTTTCTTCTTCCCATCTTCTCAGAACAATTATGGTGAATTCGTTTATGTTGAATTCCAATTCTAGTATGAGCTAAATTTTCTTCTTTCTAGGAAAACGATGTAACCTAATTCCGAACTATGCTTGTTTGTCCATGCTAATTTAATGAAATTCTCTCTTTGTTTATCTGATTTATTCTGAATTTATTGCTTCTAATTAACTGGCCATTGATTAGATGATTATTAATCTTGTGATTTGCTATCGAAAGAGGGAATCATAGGGTAGATCTTGGATATTTCAGCATAGGTAAGTATAGAGATCGAAAGACTTGTATGAACCTGTGTAGTAATTAAATCATTGGTCTTATTGCGTTCTTGATTATTTAATTTGCATACTCTTGTGTGAATTGATAAACTAGAATCACTTCCAATTGACTATCGAAAGAGGCTTTTGGATGAATTAGAGATTTGCTAATAGACAAAAGAGGTTTAAGTTAAATTAGCTGGATGAGAAAAGCATAGTGAAGAATTATGGTGAAATCGATTTCCTAGAAGTTTTCTTCCCTATTGAATTTGATCTTCAAACATCAGTTTTACTTTCTTTGCTTATTTCTCTTGAGTTGATCTAGTTTTAATTGCTACTACAAAAACCTTAGCGATTCCTCTAGATAAAATTGAGATTAGCATAATTTTGGTATTTGGCAAGAGTAAGGTACCAATCCCTGAGGACGATACTCTTCTTATTACTTTACTATAAAACTACGATACTGTGCACTTGCAGTTTTGCACCGGTCAAGTTTTTGGCGCCGTTG